>NW_005366679.1:3487954-3506767 GCF_000412655.1 Myotis brandtii | reverse complement strand
GCCGGGGGGGGGGGGGGGGGGGGGGGGGGCGGGGGGGGGGGACTTATGTAATACTTTCAACAATAAAGATTTATTTTAAAAATAAAGTTATTAATCTTAAAAATAGAATTTGCACATGTGAAGTGTCTTTGAGTCATTTCAAATGGGTATTCAATCTTTTTTCAAAAAAAATTATTTAAATGCTTTCACAACATTTAAATGTATAGAAAATAGTATACTTATGCTTCCTGTACCTATGACCTAGCTTTGACAAGGATCAACGTATTACCCCGCCTCCTTGTAATTCTGTTCAATTTTTTAACTGATAAGAAATATAATGATCCCTATGCTTGGAATTTTTTGAATCTTCTGAGAGCTGATGTTACCTTTTCTGGGGAAGTGGGAAAAACTACACTGAAAACCCAGTGAAAGTCAGCACGGTGATAGGTAAATGATAGTGACTCTCCTCAGACAACATGCTGCCCCTACAAACTTCATCATCGCAACCCTGGCCCCAGGCCCACCAGGTGTCCACTGCCTGCCCGACCCACAGTCAGGGCTGCTGTAGAGTTAACTCCAGCCAAAACAGAAGTGTTTCCAAACCCACAGAGGGACTTGCCCGTCTGAGCACAGGAAGAGGGTGACACTGGAATAACCACTAAGTGGATTCATGTCCAGCCCATCCCTCCAGCCCGACTTCATGTTTTATGCAGAAAACTGCGTGTCAGAGCAGCTCTTCTCAGGGTGAAGGAAGCCCTGATGGGGCTGAAACCCTGGGCCGGAGGCTGGGCGACAGGTCTGCCACTCAAGAGTGCCAAGGCCATTGCTGGCTCCTTCCTTCCCACAGACCTGGGGATGTTAGCAGGTTTGCAAGGTGACCTGCGGTCCTGGTCATCAGCATCTAAGGTCACTGTTCTTGAATCATCAGTCTGATGTCCCCAAAGCCCCAGTGAGAACTCACAGCTCCCAGTGTTTTTTATTCATAAGTTGATCATTGAGTGGAAAGCAAACCAGCCTGTTAAAGAAGGACCCTAGTCCAAGCAAAATATAAATGTGTGTGTGTAGGGGGTGGGGGGGCAGCATAGTTTAGAACTCAGCTCTGCTGACTGTTCAGAGTAGAAATCAGAATTCAGCATTATCTAGCTCTTATTCTATGAAACCAGGAAAGAAGGCAGCGCCTGGGGCTCAGGCAGCCAGAGAGATGCGGCTCTGAGGTGCCCACTGAAGTCGCAACGTCTGGGACCCAGGAAGAGAGAGCACAGGGTCTCAAAGTAATGGCCACCTTGTGTGGTTTTGTGGTTTTGTTCTTGCTCTGCTCCCCTCAGGAATTTGCCAGGAACCCTCTGAGGAAATATCCCACATGCAGTCAGACACCTTGCCCGCAAAAGGCTGCAGGGCATCCTCTCCCATCACCGAATGCACAGGCCTCCCTGGCTTTCCCACGGTGGAAGCCTGGCTTCCTGTGAACTTAGCCCAGAGCGTGCCTGTCACCTACTAGCATTCCCGCTGGATCCTGGCCTCCCCGCTGGCCTCCTCGCTGGGCGCTGATAACCCAAAACAATGCACTGTGACTACAAAGCGGGAGACCTCTCTCTCCAGCCAGATGGAACTCTGCTTTTCAGTCACACCAGGCGGGCCTGTGATGCCCTTGGAACACCTCAGAGGAGAGGCCAGAAAGGCATCACTTTTTACTTAAAGGACTAAAACCTGTTCATCGTGGTTAAGAGCAGGGAGGGGAAGAAGAAGCAAAAAGAAAGGAGAGAAGGGGGGAAGGAAAGAAGAGTCAGAGCGTAGCGAGAGGCCCAGCTCCCAATTTATGTTGTTCAAAGCAAAAACATTTCCTTTGTTCCCAGCCAGTGTGGCTCAGTGGTTGAGCACTGACCTATGAACCAAGAGGTCATGGTTTGATTCCCGGTCAGGGCATATGCCCAGGTTGCGGGCTCAATCCTCAGTGTGGGGTGTGCTGGGGGCAGCCAATCAACGATTCTCCCTCATCATTGATGTTTCTTTCTCTCTCTCTCTCTCTCTCTCCTGTCCTTTCTGAAATCAATAGAAGTATATATTTTTTTTTAAATTTCCTTTGCTAGGACAATTTATTTTCCTTGGGATAAAACTTTCCATGCAATCTGAGGTGAGGAGGGGTAGCAAGTTCACTAAAAGAGAGTTTTCTTTTAAACGGTGGGAGAATCCCTAGCAATGCCACAACTTGCCACCCTGCCAATCTTCAAAGATCTTTGTGCCTTAACTACATACTGAGTTTACCTTTGCAATTTTGGTTGCCCAAATAACTACAGTGGGGCCTTGACTTACGAGTTTAATTCGTTCCGTGACGGAGCTCGTAACTCAAATTACTCGTATGTCAAATCTTAAAGTGAACGAGTGAGACACGTGATGCTGGGCTGATGTTGTGGCATTCACTGTGACGTTCGCTGCGCCAACTAGCGGTGGGGTATCTGAAGCTGGCTCGTAACCCGAATTTTAGCTCGCAACTCAAAGCAAAAAATCGGCCAAGAGACGGCTCTTATCTCGAAAAACTCGTTAGTCGGGACACTCGTAAGTCAAGGCCCCACTGTACATAGCTTTCTCTCATGCCTTCCATTTCAACGTTGCTTTATTGATTATAAATCATCTCACCACGATATCTATTACTTCCCTAAATGAGGAGAAACATTGAACAGAATAGGGGGCAGGGATAGAAGTTGAGTCATTAACTTCCGCCATTCCCCCACCTCTGTCAGCAGCCCCAGGACCACCGTGCATCTTCCACACCCTACTTAGCTCCACGGACACCATCACCATATCAAATAATTCCTGGGGGTCATGCAGGTAATGGCAGGTTCCACCTGGAGTATCTGGCCACGTGCCCACAGCTGCTGGCTGCCCAGGGCTTCTCAGAAAATAAATGCCTCCCAGGGGTAACTTCTTGTTCTCTTCTGTGTAAATGAAACTCATCAGTCCTGGGAACTGTTTGCCCACGTTGGGCAAGTCATTCCTCTTTTGAAGGGATTTAAATAAGGAACCAGAGAAAAGAGCTCCTTCTTGCCCCGAGCCTGCCCAAGTGTCTCTCTCCTGGGCCACCTGGCTCCCTCAGCCTCTTACGGTTGCACAGCTGGTGTCAACATCAGGTGATGACATGCAGATCTCCTGAAAGGCAGGCAGCAAGTAGCCAGGTGGAGGCAAGTTGCAAAGCTCACTTCATTTACCTGTCCTCACATCTACGTGGACTTCCCAAATGCTGACTGGTGGCTGATTCCCACACATCCCTGGAGGCGGGCCAATAGCATCACCCCTGCTTTGTCAATGAAGACATGAGCACAAGGTGGAATCTGGCAGGCAGTCCAGGGCCACACAGCAAGCATGGCAGTCACACAGCCAGGCAGCACTTGTGGGCAAGGCTCCTGTCCCTCAGGTCCCACCCTGAACAGCTTTACCTCCTCTGAAGAGCAGGTACTCATGGGGTAGCTCAAAACTTGACAAAGGGATAAAACACTAAACAAAGCACTTTTTAAAATGCAGGACTGATTGAGCACTCACACCTGAGCCTTCCAAAGCCGCTAGCTCTGGCCAGCCTATTGGTGCAGATGTAAATGGGAGCTTCATAAAGGCAGGGAGAGTTGATATTTTCTTGGCTCTTGAATCCCCAGTGCCTAGACCTGGGCCTGGCTCGTTGTAGGGGGTCAATAAAGATTGGTGAACGGTGAATGAATCTCAACTGCCTTGTTAGCCTTTGGTGCTAAGGGCTGGGCCTTGCCTGGCAGGTGCCTTTGTCAGTCGGGCACCCCTTACCCACCTCACTGATAAAGGCCATTTAAATAGGCTTTTGATTGAGTTTCTCTGAAGAAATCACAGAAGATTGCATCCAAAATGGCCTTTATGCTACAGATGAGGAAGCACACATATTTTGAAGTAAGATGATTGGTTCAAGCTTCCTCAGTTATCCTGATCTAATGCTATGAACTGAATTGTGTTCCCCCACCCCAATTCATGTGTTGAAGCCCCAGTGTGATGTTATTTGGAGTTGGGCCTTTGGGTGGAAACCTCATGTTCTCTCTCTCTCTCTCTCTCTCTCTCTCTCTCCTTCTCTCTCTCTCATTCTGACATAGTGAGAAGATGGCCACCTGCAAACCAAGAAGAGGGCCATAGTGACACTCTGTTCTTGGACTTCAGCCTCCAGAACAGTGAGAAAACACCTTTCTGTTGTTTAAGCCACCCAGTCTATGGTCTTTTGCGGTGACAGCCCAAGCTAAGACAATACCCCACACTGGCTTTTCTAATGTCTCAGTGTTAGGCTATAGCCATAGCAACATTGGCCACCCTGTCCACAGGACCTGACAGAACAGTTCTGTAGAGGATTCAGTAACTACAGAGAAAGCCATGTCCTCACTACTGTTCCCTTGGCTCTGGAAGACTGAGTTGATACACAGGTTCTTGTTAGGTGTTCAATTGAAGGACAAACATTATAAAGACTCTTAGCCTTCCTAAGGCCTCTCTTAATTAAAGGGCATTTTGTTTCAGAAAAAATCTCAGTGGATCATCTGAATGGAAATTATAACATCATTCCTCATTCCACATGCTAGGGAGTATGTGTTTCTCTATATCTTCCCTCCTCCCCACCCCCCAACCAGGCAACTTGAGTTACTTGTGGGAAAATTCTTATTTCCTGGGCAAAATCTAAGGCAGGAAAATAGATGTTTCATAACCTATAAGGAAAAATAGATATTGGAGGATCTTAAGTGGGACCAAATTCTAGCATCACTTCTTTTCAAAATCTTACACATTTCTTGAACACAAACATGCAGTTCATTTTTCTTTGAGGGCATTTTACAAAAGGTCTAGAAAATATATGCGGTGAAAGGGAGTGTCTTGAGCCCGTCAGATCAATGTTGGCTTTTACATTTTAGAAATCATGTGATTCAAACAAACTTTGAATGCTCCAGTCACCCCCAATGCAGCATTGTACTCTCTTCCCAGCCGCGGAGAGGGCATCTAACCAAATGCCCCAGTCTCGGAGGGTAAGGGCTTTGTACAGCCCTTAGAGTGAGGGCCCTTTTGTGAAGCGTTATAGTTGGAAGCTTCCACTTGTAGAGTCCGGGTCTGAGGAGAAACCACTTGGCGACTCAGAAAAGTCCTCCTACATCTGGTGCCGCTGGTTCCGTCCCTGGCTTTGCTGAGATCAGAGAAGGGCACTCACTCTATGAAAGGCGGCTAAGAATGACTTCCCTGGAAGGGGTGTGTCCGGCAGGGAAGAAGTGGAGAGTGGACACATGAGGCTTTCTTTGGACAGACAGCTCTGCACTGGCTGCTTTCTCCAGTGTCTTCAGATCTGGAGGACCTTGCCAAGGGGCGACTTGAAGGGTGCTCCATGGGGGTACTCAGGAACATGGAAGGGGGGAGGAGCAGCTAGAAGACTTGTCTTTGAAGCTGCACTTTCATAGCACTGGAAGCTTGGGGAAACATTCATTGTCCATTTAAAGATCTGGGGAAGATGACTAATAGGGATGAAGGGGGTCTGAATCCCCAAAGCCACCCCATGGGTGGCATGGAGGCATGAAAGACTAGATGCAATTTCTCTATGAGAAACTAAGTCGCACGCCTCTAAGTATTCTGAGAAATGCACATTCTTTGGTAATTAATAAGGACCTACTTCATGTGTTTAAGTAATCAAGACTGAGGAATATTTTCCAGTGGGAAGATACATGGTAGCTCCTGTATCTCCCAGAATATATAGGGTGGGGAAAGAGTAGGTTTACAGTTGTTCGTGTGAAAAATAATGCAATAATTAATACATAATAATACAAGAATAAACTCTGTGTTCATACTCACAACTATAAACCTACTTTTGCCCACCTTGTATAAGGTCTAGAAAGCTCAAATCACATTTTCATGTCTTACTGGTGCCAAGCCAGTGAATGGCTGGCAAGAAATGTTTACACCAACAGTCATTATTAAAGTTTCCCACATGGCTGAATCTAATTAATTAGGCCTAGCAGAACTTGCCAGCCACACCCGGGACCCAGCCCAATAACCCTCAGAGGATTTAGAAACACTCCTTCCACAAACACTCATTTATTGCGACCTGTCTTCACTGAATCACCTCTATGGCAGATGCCATCTGATAGAGCTTCCTCAGAACAGGGTGCTTTATAAACTAAAAGTCAAAGCCGTCTGCTTTATTTTTCATGAAAGAATCTCTCTCTGTTCTCTTGATAATCATAGCTATGGTGCTTGCACTCAAACCACTTCACAAATATTAATTTCTATTCCACAGTTTGTCCAGACCAAGGATTATGGGAGTTATTTTTCTTCAGGCCCAAATCAAAAGACTGAACAGTTTCTACCAGCCCCATGTTTTGTTTTGTTTTTCCCTTGAAATTAGTGTGAGCCTTGTTTTCCCTCCAAAGCCTGAAAGATATTCCCAGAATGGGTTAGAAATTCCTTTGAGCCCTCCACCCTCCTGGCTTTCTTGGGCGGGGTGGGGGTGGGGGAAGGGCTCTGGGAAGTTATTCCAGAGCAAACTCACATCCATGGAGACCAAGGGTACCTTTGGACTCAGAGTTTTATTCAACACACATGTACTGAGTGCTGATTCCATGGCAGGTACTGGTGCAGGCACGAGGTGAACAACATAGGCCGTCATGCTTTCTGCTCTCTCATGGCTCACCTTCTAAGGGGGGTGGCAGGGTAGTGGCAAACAATAAACACGAAAGCAAAGTAATTTCCAATAGTGACAAGTTATAGTAAGACCCTACAAAGGATAATGGCTTAGAGAGTGACTGGGGATGTGTGTGCTGGATGGTCAGAGAAACATTGTTGAGGGAATAACACTGGATTTGAGACCTGAATGATGATGTTATGCTAACTGTGTCATGTTCTGTTAGATACACTTCTGTTTAAAGCAATTCCACAATGGCAGAAACTCAAATAGAATGAAGAGATTGATTAGGAGAGCATTGTCTTCTCATACTGTTCTTGTTTTGTTTTGTTTTGAGTTGGGGGAGCTATGCAAGAATAACTGGTAAATTGATTCAGTCTCTAAGGAGGTCAACATTGAATATCTATCAAAATTAAAGAAGTACTATCTTTAGACCCAACAACCCCTACTTCTAGTAATTTAATCTATAGAAATAATGGCATTTATGCATGGAGATGTATATATATATAGGGATATTTGCCACAGCATAGCTTGCAATAGCAAAAGACTTTGAACAACACAGAAGTTCATCATTAGGGGAGTGGCTAAGAAATTATGGAACATTCATATGAGAGAAACTGGCAGTCGTTAGAAAGAATGAGGTTGAGCTCCAAGATAAATTATGTGAGGAAAAGCAAGGTGCAGGAACTGTGCTCAATATGCTATCATCTTTGAAAAATAATATATACACATGGATAGTATCTTTGGGAGGGTATGTAAGACACTGATAACAGTTTTTGCCTCAACAGGGGCTGGGGGAGAATTAGGGAAACTCTATATATTTTTTGTAATGTTCTCACTTTTTACCTTTTGCATATCTTAGCTATTTAATAAACATGTTTTGAAAAATAAAGCATTGGAGTATAATTCTATATGTAATATTCATAAAAAGTTCTTTTCATGTGTACTTATATATCACAGTTCCAACTGGAATGAATTTAAGTGTTAAAAGTGGAAAAGCTCCTAGAATTAGTCACTTTCTTGGCTAACTCAACATATGGGCATTTCTCAGCCAGGGCTTGGGCCTGGTCTCTATGATGAGCTTAGGAATCATTTCAGAAAAGGCATTTTCTCTTAGGATGGACATGGTTTTTGGAAAACAATGCACTCATTTCTATCCATTTAAAGATCTCAACAACTAACCGTCGACCAATGTTCAGACAGAGAATTGAAAAAAAGGTGACTTTTCTTGAAAAAGACTTTCCAATGCATATACAATATTACAGTTTGCTTCCTTCTAAGTTAGAACAGGCCTGGGTTTCTAAGAACGAACTTGTTCCAGCAAGAATGTTTTTCTAAACTCTCACAGCTATTTCATGTTCTGGACCATTAATGATTATGTACTGATAAGAGTCTTCAGCTACCAGTAAAATTTTAAGAAATACGATGGAAATAAGATGTTTTTCAGATGTCTCTTATTCCAAGCCCAGTCTCTGTGGCTTCCTAGAATGCTGTGCCAGAGAAGGAGAGCAAATAGTACTTACTACTCCTCCTGGGAATAAAACCTGCCCCACGATAAATAAATCATTTGTGCATATAAAAGTTTTATTTGAAAGAAAAATTGCTGTCAATAACCCGAAATAGCTGTGGAAATGACATTCAGTATCTATTTTTAAAAAATGCATTAAATATGGATCCAGTGGAATCGTGAGGAATTAATTCGCTTGGAGGCAAAATTTCCATCAGCATCAAGGTGGCTGTGAGACTCTGGCAGGGGCAGAGCCTGGGGAGTGGCCTGCGGTTTGATGCCAGTGGGGCTGCAGGAAGGACAAACGGCTCATTAGAAAGAAGCCTTGGTAACAACACCCCAGAGAACAGCTGCGTGTGAAGCTGAGTCAGAGAGCACAACCCTACGGAGGAGGAACCAAGAGGAACTGCTTGCCCTCAGAGGTCAGCGCGTGGATAGCAGCTTTGAGCGTATCATCCGAGAAGTGAATGTCATCAGTTCTTGGCAGAGTCTACCCCTCTGTGAAGCGGGTTCAGATGAAAGGTGTTTTGGACACTTGCTAGGCTGTTGGTCTTACACTGCAGCGTGAGCCCAGCAGAGCAAGCCAGAGTCAGGATCCCAGGAGCCTTACCAGGCGGCAGGCCTGTTATCTGTGCCAACAGCACCTGATCACTGGGGAGGAAGTTATTAAAAAGTGGGTCGTTGCCCGGCCAGCATGGCTCCATAATTAAGTGTCGACCTGTGAACCAGGAGGTCATGGTTCCATTCCCAGTTGGGGCATATGCCTGGGTTGTGGGATTGATCCCCAGTGTGGGGCATGCAGGAGGCAGCCAATCAATGATTCTCTCTCATCATTGATGTTTCTATCTCTCTCCACCTCTCTCTTCCTCTCTGAAATCAATAAAAATAAAAATAATTTTTTAAAAAGTGGGTCACTGAAGAGGGCTGGGCCAACTCCAGGTCAGGGTCCCTTGTCCTCAAGATCAGGTTTCAGGGAAGGCTCTGTGGCCCTTGAGGTCACACACCCTCTGTTGTTCTTGGAGAAGGAGGGAGAGGGTTGTGGTGTGGGCCCTGGCTAGTGGAGGTGGAGAGAGAGGAACCTGAGAGAGACAGAATAATTCAGACAGGACTCTGGAAATCACAACTGGACGTGACTCTGTCCCAGGGAGGGGCTGCTCTAGTACAGGCAGCAAATATGTTGAACAGTCCGGTGGAGATTGGTGTGACAAGTATAAATAATCTTGGAGTTGGACTTGTATTTCTACCTTCTATTTTTGAGATCCCTCTTTGGAGTCACTCAGCCTAGTATTGGTTGACTTTCTGTATGAAGCATACTCTGTCTCTAAGGTCAAGGTCTTTAGTATCAATGGTTCAAGCTATAGATTTACTATTCCATAATTTGTCTTAGAATCAGGGTTGGAAGGGGCAGTAGAGATCTGACCCACTCATTGTAGAGATGAGGAAACCGAGGGCTAGAAGAGTTAAGGAACTTGGATGAAGCTATCAGAAAAGCTGGGGCTAGGATTCAAGGTTTTCTCCACCAAGCAGAGTCCTCTGCTATTTGAAAAGTAACATTAATTTCCTGCTTTTGCATTCTGCTCACACTTCTATTTATTCACTGTGTTTCAAATTATGTGGTCCATTTCCCTGTCCCAAAGAGAAGTGAATATGTTGGTTCAGCAGGAATTTTCCAAGAGCTGAGCTGAGAAAGGGAGAGAAAGAAAGAAAGGGGGAGCAAAGGGAGAGAGAGCAAGAGCAAGAATGCAAACCTATACATCAGAGCCTACAAAGCTTAATGTGACCAAAGGAATGTTAATCGACAAACACTATCCAGATTTAACAACACTCGAGACATTATAAACTGACACCTGTACAAGCATATGAAATACAGAAAATAGGATTAACCTTGGTCTTCAGGGGAGGGCATGCCTGCTTAAGGGCAATCCATCGTCAGCTGGCTGATATCTTGATATGGCCTAAGATTTTGCACTTAAGTATGGCAGGCAATATTCACGCGCTGCCAAGTGAAAAGGGATTTGGTATTTTCCAGTTCAATAAATGCAAACAAACCACATAATTTGGCATTAAGTAGATTGTGTTTTATCAGACTTTTCCAGTCCTGCAGTCTGTGTTGATCCAATCAACTAAATTATTGCCACTCTGGTTATCTGTGAATAAAAAACACAATTACAATTCCTGGGGCTTTACCTGCCACCTCCGCCTGTAACACGTCTGATGGTGGTGAAATATCCCAGTCTGCTGAGTCATAGTCATTTCCTCCCTCCATCACTTAGGGTGGGTCCGTGATGCACAGTGACAGTTTGGGGACATAAGCTGCCTTATGTTTTTATGTCCCTGTCTTATCTTGGCTAATCTCCACCTTATTCCTTAAGAATGGGGATTCTTCTGCACCTCTGCACACACTCAACAAACATTACTGATCGAGTGTTCATCATACAAAGGTACTGAAGATACAAAGGTTCCCTCCAGGAACTCACAGTCTCGTGGGAAAGATATAGGTCTAAATAAATAATAAAAATGTAGTGTGGTAACACAGTGCCTGGGTGGTGATTGGAAAGTCTGTCCAAGAGCCACAAGCCCTGTTTCTTCTTCCATTAGTTCGTCTCTGTACTCCTTGACCTTCATCCTTAGAGGCAGCCATCACGTTGACACCCATCCGGAAGTTGGCTAGTGTTAGACACCGCCTCGCCTTCATCTCACTGGCCATTTTCATACCTATCCCCTGCTTTCACAGGCAGATGTGAGGAAGCTTTAAGTCAATAAAGGGGGAAGGGGAAGGGGGTGTAAATGATGATCAATTAAGATGAAGGACAGAAGTATTGGAACATTACTTATATTCATTTTTATGTAAGAAATTTTAACATATGTAATACTTTCAACAATGAAGTTGTTTTTTTTTAATTCAAAAGAAAAATATTAAATTTCCCCAACTTTTAACTCTTATGACACTGACACCCTCATTAGGCCTGTCTGTTGGATGGGCACATATCAAGTAGGTGTGGTACCCTCAGGAAAAAGTGAGTTCTCAGAGCAGAGGGAGGCATCTGCAGTCTTTTGGCCGTCAGATATTGGAACATATTTCAGGTTATCAGTGCTTGGTTGAGTGGATTTAAGAATTATATTATCCCAAATCTAGGGTTGCCAAACTATGACCATGGTCAAATCCAGCCTGATGCTTATTTTTGTAAATAAAGCCATGCTCACTGATTTACATATTGTCTGTGTCTGCTTTCAGATAGCAGTGGCAGAGCTGAGCAGTGTGGGGGTCAGGAGTCAGTCTCCTGGGGATGTGCCATTCTGGCATGAAGATTATTTCGAGCTGAAAACAATTAAAACCCAACAAACTCAAGAAGAGTTTTTTGTTGTTGTTGTTTTTTATGTGTGTTTTTTTTTAACTTCCACCCAACTCTCCTTGCCTAAAGAGATTCAGATAAATAAGTGTATTAAAAAAATAAGTGTATCACAGAAGTACTGCTTCAGGAAAGGAACCTTAGAATAATTATCTTAGTATTTTCACTTACGCACATACGAAATTAAGTGTGGCAGACAGGGAGGATACAAGCAAAACTCTGCTGCTAGATTCCCCATAGTGCCCCTTTGTTTCTGGTGGCCCTGCAAGAATTTGTTTAGCAAACGTTTGCCCTTTCTCTCCTACCTGTGAATTGCCTACTTTCCCCTCCCTTAGTCTAAAATGACATATATACCTCATTTAGCCTCACTGTCTTTGGAATTTTCATGCTTATGTGAATTCCCTGTATGCATGCATTAAAATTTGATTTTCTCCTGTTAAACTGCTATATGTTATTTAAATTATTCAACCAGCCAGAAGAACTAAAGGGGTAAGGGACAGTAGTTGCAACAGAGATTGTATGGCCTGAAAAACTGGAAACATTTACTATCAGGCCCTTTACGGACAACATTAGCCAAGTTCCACCCCCAAAATTGTTCAATTTTTGAAAATTTTTATAAGATGGGGAGAGAGGATAGTGGCCATGAAAATCTTTATATCACACCAAGGTTTACTGGTTATCTCATGACAAAGTTCTTAAAAGAAAGGTAGAATTAAAGATGAATTATGCATGTTTATTTTATGAAAACACTAATGTTTCAAAGTTGCTGGCCTTTTATTCTGATGACAAGTAGCTGACTCTAGTGACCAAGAAGATATTTTTGAAAAAAAAAAAACAAAACAAAACAAAAAACAAACACAAAACAAAAAAAACCCCACACACATTTAAACTATCGTTTTAAGTGAAACTATCTTTTCACTTTGGAACAATGTGTGAGAAATGATTGTGTATTTCACAAAAAACCTTCTGTGGAGAGAACATTTTGAAAAAAAATATTTTGATGTGTTCCTACTTTGTGTGAGTGTGCTTCTAAAAAAAATAAGTGTATCACAGAAAATTGTTCATATGTATATTCTTAGACACTTGGAAGCAGAATTTTTTCAGTTTAAAAGCCATCTAAATGAAGAGTTTCAATAGAATTTGAAGCCATATGTTAAAATTACACAAATACAACACTTTTCTACTGGTTTTCAAAAATGACTGGCATCTGGAAATATGAATATTTACTAGCTGAATTTCAACAGAAATCTTTGTCTAAGGAGGTTAAGAATGAAAAAATGAGCATCGCGATTTAGTAAGCTCAGTCAATGGTGGACTTCTTTTCCCATATGGACATGTGTCTTTTGTGATATACTTTTCCCAGCTACTATTATTATTTTGTTTTTAGCAAAAACAAAAAATATTTGTGTACATTTAATAAATATAAAAACTACATTTCTTGTTTTTTAAATTTTTAAAATCTTTTATTTTATATTATTTACTTCATCTTTTTCTTACTCAGTTCATATCTATTTTTGTGTCAGTTTTATAATGTATGTAGTTTGTTAGTGGAGAAGAAGATATATGCAATTATGAATAAATAAGTATGTATACATTGGGATGCATGCCTCCCAAATATTTAAAAAAAAAATAGGAATGTATCATTACAGTGTTTGGAGACCACTGACTTTGAGTGTGAATTTGGAATTTAGGTGACAAGTTTAAATAGGGCTCTGCCACTCACTGGCTACATTCTATTGATCATAATAATTTATTATAAGTCTTATTTTCTCAACTGTAAAATTGAGATAATTCCCGTGAGACACTTAATACAGAATCTAACACATAGTAAATGTTAAATAAATATTAATAACTGTTTGATAAACATCAGTAAACAATATTATTGTACCTAAATATCTCCACATTCTCCAGTCTTCTAGGGTCACCCTTTTCTTGATTATCCCAATAGAATAACTCAATCCCTCTCATCTCACTTATTTATGGGAAGACCAGCATACATCCCTGAATTTCTACAGAGGGTGCTTAAATTTGGGATAGTTTCATTTTCCTGCTGGTTGCTTGATGCCTCTCTCCTGGTTCAGTTGTCCATCACCTGCAGGCTTCTGTCCTGTTCCTTCTCCGCATGTCCCCAAGAGTGGACATAGCCTCCTTTCCAGCATTTCTTAAGACTCAAGGCTGTTGTAAGACTTATGACTTCGGAATAACACAGGGTAAATACAGTTCAGAACAGTAAGCAACTTAAAATTTAGATATCACAGTTCCCTCTCTAAATTCATGGACTACTGCCCACTGCTGGGAATGTCTTGCTGATTCTGTACAGCCCTAGGCCCAGACTGTCTTCCTGTTGTTGGCACAGTTCTTTCCCTTCAGAGAACTTTCTGCCTTCTTAGTTCTTCCTTGAATTCAGAGTCCAGCCTGTTTCTCAGACCAGCACAGCCTACTCTGTTATGCCAAGGTCTTAAGCACAGCTTCAGTCTGGGCATTAAACTCCTCTAGGAATATCATTAACACTTATGAGTGAATAACGCTCCCTGAAGTTGTTCAATAAGGAAGCCCTGACCTTTTCCATCAAGAGTGGAGGTGGACGGGAACACTTGACTTTCAAACTCAATAAGCCATTAATATCACTTCCTAAATAAAAAAACCTGGAGTCTTTCCTGATTTCAAAATTATCAGATTGAATTCTGAAAGCAGGGGCTCAAGTTAAAAAATTTTATGCTTCCTTTCTCCTATGAGTCTTTATAATGGATCTGGGAAATAAAAAATTGTATTATCCCTACTTTCTAGATCTTTTTTTCTTTTCCTTTCTCTGTAATCAAGTCCTATAGGTCTTGATTTCTTCCCCTTTCCAACACCACCACCACTAAAAATAACAATACTATCATCACCACACCACCTTTATTACCCTTATGACCCACATAACAACTTAGATCATGACATCACTGTCCCCACTATCACCCTCACCATCAGCATATCATCTTCTCCATCACCACCATGGCTACCGTCACTAACATCACAGTCACCACCATCATGAAGGACCACTGTTATCACCTCAGTGGTTATGATCACCATTACCATAGCCATCTCTACCTCCTTGTTGGCTTTTCGGAGACCCTGTGGCAATTCTGTGAAAAAGCTGCCAAAGCTCTCTAGAGTTTTTATTTTGGGAATTCTATAGGCATGTCTTCCAGCTGTCTGCTTCCAACTTTTTTTTTTTTTTGCTCATTAGATACTTTTCCCCCTGTTTCTATAGAGAGAGCTAGAATAAAACCCGTGTTCTATTCCTGAACTCTTGTTTGTATACAGCCCAAATGCAGGCTTTAACATTGGCCTCTTGAGACTTGGGTCTGATCCTGAGCCTCATCAAACATATGGCCATGCTTCTGTAACAGTTTTCCACCCTTTTCACCCTGCTGTCTCCCTTTGTCTTCAGAGAAATCTCCTTGCTCTATTTTCTGGTCCTGGAGAATACTTCCACCATCCAAACAACTCTAACTCTTGAAAAAGGGGTGTGTGTGAAGTGTAATGTGAACCCTTGCCTTTAGAAGCTTCTGTATGCCCTTGGCCATCCTATGACAGAAACCCACCCAAAGTTTTTCATCCACGTGGGACCCCAGGAAGAGACTATCTGCCACTATTGGAGCCAGTTGGTTCCTCATCTACTCTGCCCTCTAATGTGAGGTTTCTGTTGAACCATAACAGCAGGGATGGGATGGCTTTTCAACTGGTGGATGTATCAGAACAATGGTGGAAGCTCGTAGTTTCCTGATCCACCACGCCCCCAGAGTGGAGAATATGAGCGTTTAGCATGCCTTCACAAATAATATCAGACACAAAGCATAGCCTTCCTAAAGGCTTTTAATTTTCTTCTTGAATTGAATATGGTCTAGTATAGAACAGGGAAGGAATACAAATTAGGTTTTTAAAAATAATAATGCTTTCCCTGTAATTAGGAGCATAGCTATAGTAAGAGCAAGAAGCAAAATTTTAATAGAATACCTGGACATCTTGAGTAACAAATCAAACTAACTTTGGTTCAATTATTAGACTGAATGAAAGTGGTGTATAGCATAGGTGGCAGCAGGCTAGAAGTAAGATTTTACTGAAACAGAGCCAGATTCATTCACTCACACATTGTCTATGGCTGCTTTTGTGCTCCAATGGCAGGGTTGAGTAGCTGTGAAATTCTGTATGACTCACCAAGTCTAAAATATTTACTCTCAGGCTCTTTTAGAAAAAGTTTGTTAACCCTTGCTCTAAATAACAAATACTTTTCTCTTCCTGGAACTGGCAGGAACATGAGTTGTACTGGTCTTTCTTTATATCATAGAAGTAAAGGCTGATATCCCAGTTAAGGCATTAGAAGTAGGGAGTAGTATTTGGTCCTAACCAATAATATAAGTAGCCTTTCAACTATCAGTTAAGTTTACTTTATTTGAGATTAGAGCCAAGACCCCAGCTAATAATAGTCTCTTTGCTCTGCTTCCTTTGGGCAAATACCTCCTCAAAGATCTTATGGGAAGATGAAGTGACTGATCCAAGGCAGAACTGGGTTTGCCCAGAATTGGATATCTCAGTCAGAATACTGCCTGGTAACACCTTAATTCCATTAGATGTTGGTTTGTCTCAATGGCGAAAGTTAGCTGAGTTTGCTTGCTGGGAATGAATGAGATGATTTAACTTTATCATCTTCAAGTAGGCTTATCTCACTGCCAGGAGCTCAAGGCCTGTCCTAAATTCTGAGGGATGAAAATCCATTTCTGATGCTGCTCATTGCCAACCTCATGTCTCTTCCCAAATTTTGATTGAGAACTAGTCTTTTGTTGCAGTTCCATGAAGGTGGGAGGTTGGCTTTGATGTAAGAGATGTAGTAGACAGAGTTAACTTTTTGTTTTCATTATATTGTGGTTAGCTGTATTTATTATCTTTTTAGTTTATAAATATATCAATCTTCAATTTGGTCACATTCAAGTCCTTGGACTCAAGTAATAAGAAGTCAGCATTCTTACTGTGCTAAATGTTTTACATAAATTCTCCTGTAATCCTTCTATGGCCCATGAGGTTTTTTATTATAAAGTCTTTGAGATGCTAATCTGCTCAAGTACCCCACATAGAGATAATGATGCTAGGATGCCAACTAAAGTATCTAACCAGAGTCTTTGTTCCTGCCCCCCATGCTGCACAGGTCTTCTAAATGTCAGTCCATAGGAAGACCCAAGTTTCACATTAAAAATAGCTTCATTTAGAATCTGGAAGTTTCATAAACCAGATAGTAGTAAATCCAGTTTTAAATCTTTTTATAGGCTTTTTGAAACATCATTTTGGCTTCCATATCTATTTGGTCTTTAAGTAAATGGACACCTAGAGTCTTTGTGAAAATAGATTGAAAAGGTTTCCCAAGGAGTGCCCTTTAATGCAATCTCTTGACTTAATCTTGCAAAACAACATGTGTGACAGGTAATTGCTGGTTTTTCTCCCCAACAGCCATTTTCTTTTTTCCTAACCAAACCCCAATTTTGTTCAGGTGACTAGACTATTGAACCAGTTGACTACCTGCTTCATGGATCACTCCCCTGCCCTAGAGAGTGAATGTTGGTTAGTCCAAATCATTTGTAGTGATTCTGTCTCCTTGCCAGGGATTGCTTTAGGCATGGGCATGTAATGCAACCAGGACAGCAAGACAAAAATGGCAGTCCTAAGTGAAACAAGCCAGTCAATGAAAGAAAAATATCACATGATCTCACTCATTTATGGATAATTAAGACCATTATAAACTGATGAGCAAAAATAGATACAGAGGCAGAGCAACATCGAACAGACTGTCAAACTACAGTGGGAAGGTCAGGGAGGTTTGGGGGGGTGGGTAAGAGATCAACCGAAGGACTTGTATGCATGCATATCTCTCTCTCTCTCTCTCTCTCTCTCTCTCTCTCTCTCTCTCCCTTCTTCTCTGAAATTAATAATAATAATAATAATAATAATAATAAAATGGCAGTCCACTGGGGTGCTTTTGTAAAGTCTTTCTAGGTCTTGAAAGGAAAAAAAAGGCACTAGATTAAGGTAATTTCTTCCTACTTCTCAATGTTGCAAATGAGATGTAGAATTTAGGGACAGAGCAGTCATCTTGTAATCATGAAGAGAGAACCAAGAGAATCATTCAAAATCTTTGGAAATATTGCACCTTTAGAATAACCTGTTCCCAACTGCTGTTATGAGAGATAAAGAATTCATTATATTCATTCTGACAATGACACCTTTATTTACCAAAACAATCTGATTATTGTGACCCTCTCTATAAGACTCTTTTGGAATAACATACAATAGAGAAAAGCAAAGCTAATTGGATGTTCCTTTTGATCAAAGCAAAATTTCAAATGAGGTCTTCTGCTAAGAAGTTCCTGATTACGAAAAAATAACAAGCTGGCTAAGAGTGGAGTTATTTTTAATAAGGTTTGAGACTTTAACAAAGTCTCTACAATTCCTTAACAACTGAACTAACTTAAAGGAAGCTACTTTATATCCTGGGTCACCTGCTCTCTGAGCTGCCCCAACCTATAAACCCCACACTGCACAGTGCCCTTTTAAGAAGGAATTGTAGGGGGTTCTAAGAGTTAATCAACAGATATGTGGGGTGTTTTTTTTCCTTTTCAACTAGCTGTGTACTCTTTCCTATGTAAGAACAAGAGACCACTCAAAGGAAGTTTGAATATGCAAAGTAAACCCGCTATAAACAACTTCAAATGCTAAAATTTTCTATCCCTACATCTTTTCACCAATCAATTCTCTAAAGCAATTTGCTTTCATGAGGACTGGGCTATCTAAGTATAGTGCTTGTCTTTATTCAGTATTTAAGTACCTCCTTAAAGAAGCCTTATTCTTTTTTAATTTTATTTTTATTATTGAGGTATTATAGATATCCCCCATTCCCTCCCCATCCCCTGAGCCCTCCTCAACCCAACCCTGCCCCAACCCCGGCCTTCATCTCACTCACTAATGTCTATGTCCTTGGGCTATGCATATATGCATATAAATTCTTTCTCTCTCCCTCCGTGCCCCCCGCCTCCCCCCCCCTCCCTTAAGATCTGTCAGTCTGTTCCAGTCTTTGGACCTATTTGTCAGTTTATTTTATTCATTAGATTCTACATATAAGTGAAATAATATGGTACAGTATTTGTCTTTCTCTGACTGGCTTATTTTGCTTAGCAATAATACACTCCAGGCCCCTCCATGCTGTCTCAAAGGGTAAGAGTTCCTTTTTTTTTTTTTTTTTTTTTTTTTTTTACAGCAGTGTAGTATTTCATTGTGTAGATGTACCACAGTTTTTT
>NW_005366679.1:3486181-3486419 GCF_000412655.1 Myotis brandtii | reverse complement strand
TCCGTGCCCCCCGCCTCCCCCCCCCTCCCTTAAGATCTGTCAGTCTGTTCCAGTCTTTGGACCTATTTGTCAGTTTATTTTATTCATTAGATTCTACATATAAGTGAAATAATATGGTACAGTATTTGTCTTTCTCTGACTGGCTTATTTTGCTTAGCAATAATACACTCCAGGCCCCTCCATGCTGTCTCAAAGGGTAAGAGTTCCTTTTTTTTTTTTTTTTTTTACAGTTGCATTG
>NW_005366679.1:3452721-3486010 GCF_000412655.1 Myotis brandtii | reverse complement strand
TTAATATACAGACATATATATATCACTCTTGGAAAGCTATTGGTAGTCTACTCCCTTGGAATTTCATATAATCTTCTAAAATTTCCAACAAGCATTTGAATTTTTCATATTTGGAGTGCTCTTTTTAATTATTAATTTATATTAAAACTAGAGACCTGGTGCATGAAATTTGCACACTGGGGGGGGGGCGTCCCTCAGCCCAGCCTGCACCCTCTCCAATCTGGGACCCCACAGGGCCCGGGCCTAAACCGGCAGTCGGACATCCCTCTCACAATCTGGGACTGCTGGCTCCCAACCGCTCACCTGCCTGCCTGCCTGAATGCCCCCTAACCACTCCCCTGCCAGCCTGATCAATGCCTAACTGCTCCCCTGCTGTCCCGATCGCCCGCAACTGCTCTCCCCTGCTGGCCCGATCACCCCCAACTGCCCTCTCCTGCAGGCCTGGTCGCCCCCAACTGCCCTCTTCTGCTGGCCTGGTTGCCCCCAACTGCCCTCCCCTGATGGCCTGATTGCCCCTAACTGCCCTCCCCTGCTGGCCTTATCACCCACAACTGCCCTTCCCTTCCAGCCGTCTTGTGACCACATGGGGGCGTCCATCTTGTGCAAGGGTGTGATGGTCAATTTGCATATTACCGCTTTATTACATAGGACATTCATGCACTCGGGGGGTGGGGGGAGTCCCTCAGCCAGGCCTGTGACCTTTAGCAGTCCAGGAGCCCTCGGGGGATGTCCTACTGATGGCTTGGGCCCACGCAGTCGGACATCCTTAGTGCTGCTGCAGAGGCAAGAGAGGCTCGCTATGCTCACCAGCCGTCAGCCCAGCTTGTGGCTGAGCGGCACTCCCCCTGTGGGAGCACACTGACCACCAGAGGGGCAGCTCCTGCGTTGAGCATCTGCCCCTCTGGTGGTCAGTGCACACCATAGCTACCGGTCGTTCCGTCATTTGGTCGATTTGCATATTACCCTTTTATTATATAGGATAACTTCCTAAAGATTCTTCAACGTAATTTTTATTTTAGTTATTACTTGTATTAGCTTCCTATTGCTGCTGTTACAAACCACCACAAGCTTAGTGGTTTAAAACAATACAAATTTATTATGTTGTAGCTCTGGAGGTCAGAAGTCTTAAAATCAATGTGACAGTGGGGCTGTGTTCCTTCTGGAGTCTCTAGGGTAGAATGTTTGCTTACTTTTTCTAACTTCTAGATCAGGCCACCTGCATTCCTTAGATCATGACCTCATCCTCCATCTACAAAGTCAGCAGCATAGCATCTTCCTATTTCTTTCTGACCTTCTGTCTCCCTCTTATAAAAAAGAACTTTGTGATTGCATTGGGCTCCCCAGGGTAATCTCCTCATCTCAAGACCCTTAATTTAATCGCATATGCAAAGCCTCTTTTGCCTTCTAAAACAACATATTCACAAATTCCTATGATTAGGACTTGGATATCTTAGAGGCATACCAAAGTCTTTATTTGGAATAGGATGTCTTTATTCGGCCTTCCATACCACTACTTCTATTATTACTACTGCTAGCAAAAATTTGCCAGAAACTATGCTAACTGCTTTACATTCTTCATCTCAATTAGTTCATAAACCACATACTAAGATTGTGTAACTTTCTGAGACAGGCTTGTGACTAAGCCATTGCTGATAATGACAGTAATTCATCACAAAATTGAGTAATAATGATAGAAAAATCTGCATTCCCACTCCTATCAAGCACTGACTTGTATATGCCTACAAGTTAATTATGAGATCACAAACTGTATTTTTACAAAAATGTAGTCATATGGGTAGAAATTTGCATTTAGAAGAAATTCAGCTACATTTGAGTCACTGGAAGGAAAGCTTGTAGTTACTGGGTTCAGTTAGCTTAGATCATTGAGACCAATGCTAATTAGATTTATGGTTGCTACTCCTAAATGGAACAGTTTGTTGCACTTAGCTTAAGAGACTATATGCATAACCCATGGACATAGACAATAGTGGAGTAGGCCTGGGGGTGGAGGATACAGGGTAGAAGGGGTCAATGGAGGGAAAAAGGGGACACCTGTAATACTTTCAACAAGATACATTTTTTTAAAAAAACTGTCTTAGACCCTTGACCAAGATGCTATGAAATGCAAACCTTCAAGTAGGACCTTTGTCAGAAAAGTGTGGCTTAATGCACAAAACCCAAAAACTCATCACTGCTATTCAAACCCAATTTATAAACCGATGGTTGCACAAGAATTTGTTAGCATTAAAAAGTCCCACATTATCATGCAATTGAGTAGCATCTGTTTAATGTACTCTTGCCACTCAAATCTGTTAGAGGCAGTCCTCAATGTACTGTGAAACACTTAGAAGTGCAGCTGATGTATCTAAACATAGGGCCCAAATGACAATTTGTCACCTAAGACTTCCTAAGTATTAGGAGGGTTAGAGGCTCTTGAACACTGGGTTGAAACTCTTAGCTGTCTGATTTAAGGCTATTTTAAGACAGAATATAATTAAGATGATAGTTATAAAAGGCTAAATATAGATAATAGTCTAGCCCAGTAATTTTCAGCCTGTTGGCTGTAAATTCTAGCAACATGTGGAAGTTATTGTAAGGAGTCCATTAATCCATTAGAGTACCAAATGTTGTCTGCAGATTATATCCTCCATATCAAATGTTGATATGGTTGTGATGAGTAATACAAATGTGCTTAAAATATCACTGAATTCATAGAAGCTTTTGGTCATTTTGCATGTTATTAATCATTATGCACTTCAGTACAATTAAGTGTGAAATTCTGATATCCTCAAAGTGGTTGGGCACCTCTGCTCTAACTTGAATTTAGCAGAAAATACTTCTGACACACCAATGTTTCCATTCATATAAGATTAAAGCTTTAAAAGAGCTGTCATCTGAAAGTTCTATTCAGAAGTGAGTCTCCCAAAAGATGCTGAGGAGTTGAGCAATATATTAAGACTAACAATGTTGATGAAACCTTTCAATAGCATCTTTTTCTTTCTACAATGATAGCTTAAGAGTAAGTTTAGCAAGATAAAGGTAAAAAAGTCTCATTTCCTTTTTTTTAACTTGCCTGAAGGAGTGCCTAAATCAATAAACTAGATGGGTCTGTTTTTAAAACCCAACACTATCTTTTCTAAGAAAATGTCTAGCTTTTAATTTGTAAATAAATGCTATCGGTTGTATAGCACTTTACAAGAAATTTTTGCATTGTAGGGTCCCACAGTGGGAACATTCTTATCATTTGTAGTCTTTTTATTTATTTACTTATTTTTAAAGCAAGCAACTTTTTTTTCCATTTTTTATTGATTTCAGAGAGGAAGGGAGAGGGATAGATAGAAACATGAATGATGTCAGAGAATCATTGATCAGCTGCCTCCTGCACTCCCCCGATTGGGGATCGATCCCCCAATCTAGGCATGTGCCATGACCAGGAATCAAACCGTGACCTCCTGATTCATAGATTCACGCTCAACTCTGAGCCACGCCAGCTGGGCTCATTTGTAGTCTTTTGAAAAAGAAAAAACGCACACTATTTCAAAGATGAGAAACCACATGAAAGGTTAAGTGACTTGTCAAACACAGAAGAGGAAGCTACAAATTTTTTTTTTTAAATCACATAATAGCAACTTAAGTGTTGTGAATTAGATGTTAGAAAAGTGTCATACTGAATTTTCTATGCATTTTGACTATTTGATCCCAATGAAGAAAAACTGGAAACATTTTGTGGTCATCTTACCTTCCTTAAGAGGAAAAAAATACTCTGATTTAAACTGACAGGTACAGTTTGGGTGTTGATTATATTCTCTTTAGAAATCTTTACCATAGTTTAATTAACAGCAAGTTCCAACTTTCTGAAATGGTATAAATTATAGCTGGGCAAGTAGGGATAAAGATTTACTGAATGCCTTTCAGTATGTTTTAAATCTATGGAACCATTATAAAATTGAGACTGACTCCATAGTTTTTTGTTTTTTTTTAATATATTTGTATTGATTTCAGAGAGGAAGGTAGAGAGAGAAAGAAATAGAAACATCAAAGATATTCATTGATTAGCTGCCTCCTGCACACCCCACACTGGGGATAGAGCCCACAGCCCACAACCTGGACATGTACCCTGATCAGGAACCAAACTGGGACCTCCTGGTTCATAGGCTGATGCTCAACCATTGAGCCATGCTGGCCGGGCTGACTCCATAGTTCTTGCTTAGATAAAACAACATACAATACTATATAGGAATTTCAAAATTATTACACTGGAGGTTAAATACTGTCAGATGCTCACATTTACCAATCAGATGACTAAGTTGGCTGAAAGTTAAGGTGCTTGAGAGCTGACAAGATTTCTATATTCCTTTTTCTATTTCCTTCAGCACCTGTTGGAAGGGACAACCCTGCTCATATTTTGCACTATAGCTGTTTGCTGATATAAAACATGCCCCAAATACTTACCTGCAAAATAAAATATTCACTCTTCTCTGGTGACTTAGTCGACTGTTAGATAATATCCTCTCTGCTGATTCCCAGAGCACACATTTTAAGCAGCCAGTTCTGGTTAGTTCTGCTCATTCAATCACTCATTCAACCAACCAACCAACCAACCAACCAACCAACCAACCGTCACTTATAGATCATCTACTATGTGTTGAATTCAGTTATCTTAAATGGAACCAAAGCAAAAATTTTTAAAGAATTACCAGAGCTTTTATTTTTGCTTAGTTTTATTAAAAAAATAAATATATCATAAAGCTTTTTTTTTTTCTTTAGGGAGAAAAAAGGAACAAGTTTCATAAAATCAAATAAGCAAAGGTAAGGTGTCTTAACTTGAAAAAGATTGGGAATCACAGGTTTACAAGTTCTAATTGAAACAACAACTGTAACAGCCACAGTTGGCCGCTTCATGCCAATGGCAGCAAACAAGATCAACTAGAGCAAAATAAATAATGGTGTGGAAGCCCTGAAAAGTGTTTAAACAGACTGATTCACTGAGACATCAATATAGATATATCTTGCTTTAAATAACACAGAAGTTCCTGAAAAGTTTTGTGTAAATGAAATGACCACAAAATACTCAAAAAGCTTGGTATCTGAAGGAATTCTGTGAATTCTTTTGTGAACAGCCACTTCCACTTTTGTAAATCCAGGTGTTTGCTTTGCTTAAGGCAAAGTAAACCTAGCTGCTACCTCTCTGAACTGAGATGTCAGCATATTCATCTAACACTGCTCCAGCTGGGCCAGTAGCACAACTTCCAAGTTTGTGTTTCTAATAAGTAGTGTAAAATACAGAGCTAGCCAGGGAACCCAGCTGCATCTGGCAAAGCAGGCATAGGGGTGGGATTACCACCTTTAACAATATTTCCAAGTCAGCAAATACTTTTGAGAGTCTACTTTGTGCAAAGCACAGTAATAAGCCCTAGCAATTTGCTTACAGATATACTTGCTTTCTCTAAAACCTTGTCAGGGCCTACCTCTGGAACCCTAAAATAAAGTAATACTCCTAATCTTCAAAACTGGCTTTAACCAAATTAGCTGCCCAACTTCTTCAAACTGAGTGAATGATAATGGGAGAGACTTTTTCCAAGGCTGAAGTGTAACAACACGAGAATCACATATAACTGGCTAGTGAAAAATTTTGCTGATGAAAAAATTTTTTCAAATAGTTCCTTTTTTTAAACTTCCTCTAAACAGAACTCTGAATTCTCAGGCAAACTCTGCAAAAGTTAAAGTCATTGGTACACTTTGGTTCGGTGATACATTTCAGTCTGGCTGATAGAAATATTTCTTTCCACTTTGGACAGGGAGTATGTATGATAATACTAGTTCCAGTCAGTTTTATCACTGTAAATATACCAAATCCTCACTTTGTTCACAGCTTCCATTTCATTTGGCCAAACTTCTACCAGGCTTAAGTCACATTCAATTAGTTAGGCTCTTTTTTTTTTTTTTAATGCTTCTAATAACATTGCTGCCTATATGTACAAGTGTGAATGAAGAGTATGCAATCTGTAGTCTTTCCCACACTGAGTACACTAACAACAATTAGTAAATAATTAAAGAGTAAGTGGTCATTTTAAAACTTGTTTTTCTTTAAAAATTTTTTACTTTCTAACACTTAAAAAAAAGGGTCTTAAAAGTGCCCTATTAATGTCCAATGCTGTTTCCCACTCTGTCCCACCCATCCAAAACCTGCTACAAATGCTGGATTGAGTTCATATCAAATAATTTAGCAGTACCAAGATTTTTCAAATGGAAACAGTGTTACTGACTTCTTCATATTGAATAACAAAATAAGGGTAACTCTGGTCATCATTAAAAATGACAAAAATCTGAGGCTCAAAGAAATTATCCACACAAGAGTCATACAGGTCACTGGTGACACTGCCAGGATTGACGGGAGGAGGTCTTCTCATGCCATGACTACCCATCGTATATCTGCCAGTTAGCACTTTGGCCAGAAACATGAAATGGACTCCTTTGGAGGACTTCTTAGAAAAATTATGAGAGTAGCTTGCCTTCTTTGCAAAATAACTGCCTTGTCCAAACATTGTAGCATGCTTTCCACAGACTCGAGGGTCAAAGTTGTGCTTGCAGATTCCATCTACCACATCCTGGGATGTTCCATGAAATAAGTGCCTCTCATTTATTATTCTGTCACGGCCACACATTTTTCTGTTCATATATTCCTTTTTCCTAATGCAAGAGTGGATAGGGAATTCAGAAGAAAGAAGGTATGCATCAATTTAAAAGGCATGATGTGGTCATAAACTTCCTTATGGTTTCAATGGGGAAGAGATGTTAAAGAGCAAAATGCTATCAATGATCACATTAAAAGTTTAAGCTTATCATTTCCACTGCAGACAAAAGCCCTTTTTTCCTCTACCAACTGTTCACATGCTTTCTCTTCCACTTTAAAACTAGTTTTCACATTTTACCTTTTCAGAATGCCTTCCTTGTCCAATTTCACCAACCTAATGCCTCTTAATTATGAGATTCCTCAAACCTGCATGTATTCCTTTTGCACTACATTAATTTGTTTGTTGACTTGAGAGGCAGCCAAGTAGAGTAATTAAGAGCAAGATTTCTGGTGCTAGACTGCTAGGATCCAAATTCTAGCATCTTATTCACTGTATGTCCTTTGGCAAATTACCAACCTTTCCTATGACTCAGTTTCCTCTCTGTAAAATGTAGACTGCAGTACTCCACTCCTACTTACAGGTCTGTTATAAGGATTATATGAGAGTTAACATATAAAAAACACAAACATATTAATTTCTATGCAAGTCTTTACTATTAGGTTCTACACTTGTCCTTAGCTATATTAAGAAAAGCTCTCTTAAACTTTTCATACTACTGACTCACCTTTTATATTTCTCCCAAAGAAACTGGTTTTGGACTCTCAATATTTGCAAAATTCTATATTTAAATTCAGGCACAGTCTTATGAAAAAGATTGTAAATAATTCGATAACTTTTGTCCTCTGAAGAAACAGGCACTTGGATAAAGTCCTGAGATGGATGCATATAAACCCAAGTTTCAGGGTAAAAGTTTGCTGAGGTGACCCCATCTGGGCAGATGATTTGTGATGATGAGGTTGCTTCGAGAGGTGAAGGAGCCTGCGTGGGAACACCACCAAGTGTCCTAGAAGGGAGAAGAAGAAATGTCAATGTCAACCACTCAGAACATTTCACATTAGAATGCACTATAGCAATACCTAATATTATAATCTGTATAGCTTAAAAGCTTGTTTACAAAACAATATATAAAATGCTATTGATTAAAGACAAAAGAAATCTTAGAACAAAAACTGCCTTTATACAGATATTATTTGCTTCCTCCTGGCCTCCTGTTTGTGGGAAAAACTATAGAATATACTGTTGCAAGGTAAGCAAACAAGAACAAATTTATAAATATCTTTTTTAAAAAATATATTTTATTGATTTTTTACAGAGAGGAAGGGAAAGAGATAGTTAGAAACATCGATGAGAGAGAAACATCGATCAGCTGCCTCCTGCACACCTCCTACTGGGGATGTGCCCGCAACCAAGGTACATGCCCTTGACCGGAATCGAACCTAGGACCCTTGAGTCTGCAGGCC
Source organism: Myotis brandtii (assembly GCF_000412655.1). Lineage (NCBI taxonomy): Eukaryota > Metazoa > Chordata > Mammalia > Chiroptera > Vespertilionidae > Myotis > Myotis brandtii. The sequence continues at coordinate 3,477,915 of NW_005366679.1, read as the reverse complement.
GACACTCTATCCACTGAGCCAAACCAGTCAGGGCTATAAATATCTTTACTTTTTGAATCCTGGACTCCTCTTTTGCCTATATAGTTAAAAAAACTTTTTGTTTCAAGGGAGTAGTGATAATTTATATGTGTTCTTCAAACTTTGCTGTACTAAATAGGAAACATATCATTATTAACGTCTATGTGGGGTAAGGAGAGCAGAATAAGGGGGAGAAAAAAGTGAGGCAGTAGAAAAGAGGGAGCTTACAGAGAGAAGACACAAAATATTAAAAATAAAAACCTTAAACTTTATAATTTTTATAAAAACAAAAATCATAGCATGGGCATTGAAAGCTGACATTTGGAATTTGCTTCATTTTTCAGTATCACATACAACAACAAAAACCCCCACCAATACTATTCAAATTTTACAACTTTAGGGATGATGGCTCTAATTACTTTAAGCTTTAGAGACCAGAATGCATATTCTTGAACCTTTAAATTCAGATGAATTTGAAAGATGAATTTAGATAAGCAGCAACTTGCTCAGTTACTTATTCCTGCCTGATTAAATGCTTAAATTCAAATCACATTTCTTGACCATTTTCAAAACAGAGCAAAAAGGAAGAAGCAGAGAGAAAGGAAATCCTGACCCTAAGTCCCAGATTCAGGTTTAGGGTACTGTAACATTCATCAGCATGTAGTGATCACAAGGAAGCAACAAGTCTGCCAAATAGATTAGGAAAGTGAAATTTTCCAAGAGTTTTTTGACACAGAGGTTACAACTGTGGGTGAACATGCATCTAATCTCCAGCGAGTATCTCCTCCTCCTCCTCCTAATAATCATAGCCACCTTATACTAAGCACATACTACAAACCAGGCATTTTATATATATTATCCCTGTCATAACCATCCTTCAAGATGGTTTGCTTATCCCTACTTTTCAAATTAAAAAATTGCTAGCAGAGCCAGCAAAGACCAGAGACAGGATTTTAATCAAGGTCTACCTAGTTTCTAAGTGCATATGTGAAATATGTAGAAATGGAAAGAGTACATATTTTTCCATTTCCCCCAATATATGCAAACAAGGCTTGAAAGTGATGGATATCAGGATTAGAACTCGGCTCCCACTAACACCACTACCACAACCTCACATAGTCTTTTGCCTTTTAAGAGATGACTTGATAAGAAGCTAACAATTAATAGAGGCACAGCTCCCTTCTTTAATCCCCACCCCTTCAAGCTGTGCCTTTGATTTAACCTGCCTCGAACTCCCTGTATCCCCCAGGTGCTTTTAAGTTCAGGGGCAGATTTAAAGGAGTGCTGGTTTCTCCAACTTTTATGACAGAAGGCACAACAGTTCTTGGCATCTGGAGCATTTTCACCAAGCTTTGATAGATCCCTCCAGAACCTGCATTCACTGGTACATATTTCTGGAGCAAGGCATCACTGTTTTAATCAGATTCTGAAAAGTCTGTAACTCCTTAAAAGCCATCACAATTCTGGAGGATGGCAGGAAACACAGAATATAAGCTCCTTATTTTTAGCTGTCCCCTCTATCCCTGCTCTGCAAAGAGGGTAAATCCAAGCACACCAGGTTTTCCAATATTATCAGGGGTTGAAGTTAGCAACAGAGGTTTCTGTGTTGAGGGAGGAGGGTAAGATTCTTCCCAAGCACTCTGCCCAAAACAGGTTTTAGGCTGTCGCAACTCTATTGAAAACGTGGCACCAACAATAGAGGACACTGCTTCTTTTCTTTCTAATACCATTCCTCTCTTAACAAAAACACAACAGTTCCAAAAAATAGAAGTTTCAAACCTATCTTTTCCTTTTTCAGAGGGGATAGGGTCTATTATTTACTCACACATACCTGAAGATGTGCCTGTGTAACTAAGTCTCATCCATCCTAAGATACTAAATTAGAACATATATATCGAGTCAGCACCCATTCCCATCAATAGATGTTTACTTTTAACAAGCCAACGTCCTAATTGGGCTAAAACATAAAAATGCATATAGACATGTCTGATGGAGTTATACAATCTAGTTGACATGGGTTAAAATATGTATATTCCAAGCACACTTAGAAATGTGGCTTTATTTTCTGAGAATGCTGAGATTGTAGTCAGCTCATAGGTTTTCCAAAGACATACTGTGTGCTTTACAGTACTGCACCAGTCTTCTTTAGGGAGGCAAAGCTGGTGGGTAAGGAACTTGTACTCAAGGACCTCTGACGAATGGATTTTCAGAATCCAAGGTCACCTTTTATCACTCACCTTCACCCTCCCTTGTCATATTTTTGAAAGAGGTTTCCTAACCCAACTTCAGTAACGAACCAAAAACTAATTCATTTTATCCTTTTGGGAGGAGAAGCCAAAGAAACTGTATCAGGTCTTCTCATAACCATGAGGTGATTGCATGGAATAGATGTCTTTTCAGCTGAAATGAACTCACAAACCTCTAAACCTGAGATTTGTTTGCTTTTATGCAACCTCAGCACAAGTATTCTAAGAATATTAAAGAATAAGCTCCTTTTTATCAGCCCCATGAAAAAAGAGCAAGCACAAGGAAAAAAACTTTTTTGTAACTTTGAGGTGATGGATGTTAACTAAACTTACTGTGGTAATCATTTTGTAATATACACATATGTCAAGTCATTATGCTGTACACCTTAAACTTACAGTGTTGTTTGTCAATTATAAATAAAACTGGAAGAAAAAAAAGGAGCAGGGAAACCCTCATTTAAAGAGCTAAGTTTGCAGGAAATTCGTAAATTAAGTCAGCCTCCCTCTCCAATCATCTTACTACCTCCCTACTCTGGGCTTTCCCAATTCTTAGGCATCTCTGATTCCCCAATAATTGTGGCTTTTTTGACACCTATGTTTTTCTTTGACCTTTAGTATTTACTAACACTTAACAAACATTTTTTTCTGGCTAAAATCATGATCTTTCAGACTCTGAGAGTTGGCTTCTGCAATCAATCAACTAACAGTCTATGGACTAGTAAACAGAAGGTTTAGTACTGAGAAATAGATTTTCTGAAACCTGCTTTTAGAACTACCTCACTCCTCTTTCTCCCCAAGTACCCCTTAGGCCCAGACTCAGTTGGATGGGAATTGAAGGGCTGCATTTACCCATTCTACCCTGGTGAACTTGATGTTTCTCTACTCCTTTCTCACTGACATGTCTGCACAATCTCTGATTTGCTAAGCTTTTACTTTATACCTGATTACCACTGTTCCAGACAACACTAAAATAGGAAATTTTAAAAAGAAAATGGAAGAACTTTGTTCTCTTTAAGCCTAAGTTATAAATAGTAAGTCCATATTTGTGGCATTAATTCTACTACTGCTTATATAATAGTTTATACTTTTACAAAACAAGCTTAGGTTTTAAAAGGGGGAGAGGAGGTAGCATTTCATAATTACTTGTCTTAGGATCAAAACAAATTTTCACCATTCTATGAAAGTCCCTCAACAATGTAGCACTTGAATGAGCATTCTTACTCTCACACAGAAGCTACATCTCACTCGACTGGCTCAGCATGCCAAGGCGCTGTTCTCACTAATGAGTTCCACCATCTCACTAGGATGACGATGTGTTCTTAACTACTGGACACTGACATTATCGCCAGCTGTGCTAATGAAATCACAGAAATGGCATTTTTATTAATTTCTAATTTAAAAAACCAGACAAGGTAAAATTTTTCACACTTGGACAAGAAAGAAAGTACACATTTACCCAAGCAAATATATATTTCTAAAATTGGACTTATTACACAGTACTTTTGGATCCTGAGAATTTCATGAATTTTTATTTGTTTCTATTTTGTTTGAATGTTCCCTTTGCAATCTCAGAATTAGAATCATTAAGGTTCCGTCATAATGATCTGGGAAAAACACAGTTTGGGCTTGAAATTAAAAAAAAAAACTACTATTAAGAATATAAAAAGAGCATCTTCACCTCAAAGATCAGAAGGGACCAACCAATATTACTCTAACCTCTAAAGTTCATAAAACCAAGTAAATCTAGTATCATTTTAAAAATCAGGCTCTAAATACAGTATATCTGACTAGAGTATATAAAGATTTCCCTTAAGACACTCACTTTCACAGATGGCTATGCAAATGGCAATGTACCCCATCTTTTCACATCTACAAAGATGTGTGAGTGGGCTATCTAGAGAGGGAAAGAAGAAATGGCATTTGGGAAAATGAAAGAGCTCACCTATAATTCAGAAGGATGATTTCAGTCTCAACCTAAAAGTGCCACAAGTAATTTTAGTGAGTATTATAGAAGGATGGGCCTTAGCAAATGAAAATGTAAATTATTTGAAAAGGTGAATTCTTCCCATGCAAATGCATTCAAGGAAGAAGAATGGAGAAAATCACCTTGAAGGTTTCTCCCTACTTGACCTGGTAGTTTACCGGGACTGGGAAGTAGTCCCATAACACAGAGGCGTATCATCAGAAAACTCAATCTTGCATGAAGGCGGCATATGCAAATTTTGCCTTATTCCAGATATAATTACTTTTAGTTGTGAAAAAATGTTAATTCTACTGTGCTTTCATTTAAAAAATTTAATACAATACTCACTCTTTTAGTGTGGGGTTAACTATATCTTATCTAAATTCTATTTTTTGAAAAATTAAGCCCAAAGAATAACTTAGAATGTCACATTCTAGAGGTAATAACCAAGTTAGTTATTTAATTTTTTTTCTCTTTGGCATACAGTTGTACATTAATGTAAAATCAGAGAAAAATGAGACTTTTCACTGGACACTTACTGTAAATATGGAAGCAATATAAAACAGGAGCGGAAGAGGGGTCTCCTTTTTATTTCTCTCCTGAAAAATGAGTTGTGGAGAATGTAGTGATTGTTCCACATCATAAATCGGACCTCTTTCAGACCCCGAGAGTTGGCTTCTTCAATCAATCGAATAACAGTCTATGGAGTAGTAAACAGAAGGTAAAGGAAAAAAAAAGCAAGTTAATATACAATCACTATGAAATATAAAAACTATTAATGTTACTAAAGCCACACATAGTTAACCTTGCTGTTAATATCAGAAGAGTTTCAATAAAGTAAAGTGAGTCAAATTAATTCCCTTTATACATAGAAATTTTTTTCCTTTCTTTTTTGGAGCAAAGATACAGGGTAGAAAGATGATCCCTGTTTAGAAGAACACAGATTTCCACCTTAAGAAACATGTGAGGCCCAGGGAACTACTCTATTCTATTTTGAGGCCTTAACAATGTCCTAAATATTCTTTGTTTCTCTTTCAATTTAGCCTCCTATTTGTTTTACTCCAAAAAAAAGCTTCATTTTTTAAAAAATTTAGTTTTCTCACTCTGTGCTAGTGCTTTCAACACTTTCACAATGATTTTTTTTTTTTTGCTCCTGGACACTGGTGGTCCTGCTAGCATGTTTTCTCATTTTAGACAACCTTATTACGACTTTAGGTCTCACAGCACAAACTCTGTGAAGTTGGCCAGGGCACAGGCCACATGCAGATTTTGGTGTTTTCCCAACCTTCTTGGTATAAAGGTAAACAAATAGCAGGGGTTCAGGACAGTCTAGTTTTGTTAGAGGCTGCATTGTAGGACAGTGTGTCAAACACTGAACTATTCTGAATGCCTGAGGACACCATCCCCGGAAGAGGAAAAGAGATTTTTTATATTTCTTAAGGGAATTTTCAGAAGAGGATTAAAGATGGTAGTGTTCAAATAAATAAATTCCAAACCTAAAAAATCTTTCAGAGGACAAACGAGGGACAGTCCAAGTATTCTGAGAATACTTTTTAAATAGCCTCTTGTTCTCTTTGGAAGGCATTAGATACTAGTGATTACTTAAATGAGAGTCAAAATTTTAATTCAATATTGTGTTTTATAGCAATTAAAATACTATGTTATTTTCTTTAGTTATTGCCTTAAAAGAAAACCTAAGGTAGTTAAGTTTTTGTATGCTGGAAATTTGATCAAATTGAAGTCAGATCTTTGGAATGCGAAATTAATCTCTAAAGTCCATTTCAGGGTGTTTAAACTTGATTTGGAATTCTCATTTAGAGGCAAATAAACCATCACTATTTTAAAATTTTGCTTTGTGATAAGCTATTCTTACCACCTTAAACTAAGGATGCATGTGCACATTTGATACAATTTTTAAAAAATATATTTTATTGATTTTTTACAGAGAGGAAGGGAGAGGGATAGAGAGTTAGAAACATCGATGAGAGAGAAACATTGATCAGCTGCCCCCTGCACACCCCACACTGGGGATGAGTCCGCAACTAAGGCACATGCCCCTGACTGGAACCGAACCTGGGACCCTTCAGTCCGCAGGCCGACGCTCCATCCACTGAGCCAAACCGGTCAGGGCCATTTGATACAATTTTAAATGACTAATGTGCCTGACCACAGCTCAATGAACATTTTCAATACTTCTTTCAGAGGCCTAAGAGTGATTGTTTCCCACTATACTTCTGAAATGCTAAGCACAACACATGATCTAATCACCATGAGCCCAAGAGCCAGATACAACCAAAAGTTACACCAGTACTCACCTCATTAAAATTACTCTAAAAACTGCTCTGAGTCTGAGTACTTACAACTCTAAATACTTTTTCTCCATAATATAAGATACTGGGAAACATTTTATCTCTCTAATAATAGAGGTATTCTACTTATGGATTCCAGGGATTTAATGGGGAAAAAAATACATTTTTAGAAAAATCAAGAGAGAAAAGTGTAACTTATACCAACAAGACTGAATTTTATAACCAGAAGCTCTGATTTGTAGTTCTGTGTAGTCATTGTTAGAAAGGAAGAACAAAAGAACAATGAAAGACAAAAAAATTTAAATGTACTTTTGGGGATTTAAAAGTCCTTTAAATACCTCAGGATACTCTCTCCATCCAAAGTGGTCCCTACAGAAGAATTTCCAGACTGTGTGGTAAATAGCATTGACATTGCTAGAGGGTGGTGTGGACAGCCTTCGTAGTTGGTCAAATTCAGTTGTTTCATACACATTCATGGCATTCAAATCTGCCCAAAATTCTTGTCCTCTAAAAAGACCCAAGAAAAAAGGATTTGTTAATATTAATACATTTACAAAATAGAAATATTTAAACATCTTATTGGATATTAAAAATAACTAATATAGCATATGTTGTAAATTTTTAAAAGTGGTCTTATTCGGAGTAAAGGGCAATATTGATTGTTTCCCCATTTCCTACACAAAAATCTCCAGGCCATGGAGTTATGGTAGAATTGATTATATCCCACACCATCATTGACCTGGTAATCAACAGAATCTTACCCTCCCCACCACAGTGGAATGAGCCAAACCCTGGTGTCAGCCAATCAGAGAGTCAGACTCAGGATGACACTGACAAAGAAGACAGAGAAACAAAAGAAACTTCTCTTGTTTTGGTTTGTTGTGTTTTTCAGAGACATCAGTTTACCTAAGACAAGTAGGAATACACAATACTGTCTGATGAGACGGGGAGGGGGGGGGGGGGAACAAAAGAAGGGAAAATAAAATGACTCCAGAAGGTCAGTACTGCTAATCTACACACCATCAATATTACTTTTTATCCTGTGGATGAAAAAAGAGTTGGCAAAACATGAAGAGAAAAATGATTTGATTATGAGGTTTAGCTATGAGATTATTTTTGTCATTTTTGTTATCTGGTCTGCTGCTGCTGTATCAGCACTTTGTAAAACATCTGAATACTGCTGAGGAAAATATCCACTGTATGAATCAGAATCACTTAAGAAATTAATTTTATAAAGGGTGGTCCAATTAAAGTATTTGTTTCTTTTTAAATGGAACTTCATTTAGTGTCTAAAACATCTGAACCATTATTTTCAGTAACTGATAAACAGTTCATTGCTCTTCTTTCTTTTTTTGTATGTTTCAAAATTTTCCTAAGAAAACAAAGTGTTAAATATATCATAAAATAATATCAGAGATGTACTTCCACCCTTTTCCACCACAGATTTCTAAACAGATGTCGATGACACACAGGATACTCCAGATCCAGTGGCACTCAGGAAGACTGGCTCATGTGAAATCCAGATGTCTGGACAGATATGCCCAATAATTATTTCCTTGTTGTAAATTGGGATTTTGAAAAGGGTATTACTTTTGACCTATGGGTTTTGTTGGTTAGTGCAATACTTCCTAAACTCTACCCTTAAAAAACATGTTTCAAGGACTGTTACTAGGTATTCTGTGCAAAAACCATTCTGCAGTCAAATGTTTGAAAAAAAGTGGTTTTATAAAATTAAACAATTTATATACTGTGGCCACTCCTCAGACCCTTTAATATACTAAGGTAGACATTGAAGTGCCATGATAAGGACTATAACGTATTCTTCCAAACCTATGACAATGCTCTCCCTTTCTCCTATGAATACCTGTTAACATCTCTCAATAAATACCCCTGACAAATGTCAGGGAAAGTAAATCTATTTTTCACCCACCATCCCAATGCTCATAATTAGTGAAATCAGCTTCTATATTAAAAACAAACAAACCACACATACAAAGACTCAAGTCATAAACCCAAATGACAGTGCCATGAAGCACATAACTTGTAAAAAACAGTATGGTCTTTAAAAATTCCCAAATAGCTTCCAAAATCCTTAATTTCTTGCTCAGAAACAGTACAAACTAGTTAAGACAAGGTCTTAAAAAGAACATATAATTTTAATGGTAAAATGAGAATAAGACAATAAAGTGTATTTTAAAATAACATTTGGACACTGCTTTGTTTAAAACAATTATGGTAGCCCTAGCCGGTTGGGCTCAGTGTATAGAGTGTTGGTCTGGGGACCGAAGGGTCCTGGGTTCAATTCCAGTCAAGGGCATATACCTCAGTTGCAGGCTCCCAGCCCTGGTTGGGGGCATGTGGGAGGCAACCAATCGGTGTGTCTCTCTCACATCAGTGTTTCTGTCTCTCCCTCTCACTTTCACTCTCTCTAAACATCAATGGAAAAATATCCTTGGGTGAGGATTATTAAAAAAAGATTATGGTAAATAGGAATAACCAATCAAAGAGGAAAAAATACTTCTGGGAAATCCTTGAAAAAAAGAGAAAAAACACCAAAAACAAACTCCTATGCCTAAACGCCATATCAACTTGCTGTAAACAGTTTTCACTTAACTTTAGAATAATTTTTTTTTTAAATCCTCACCTGAGGGTACGGTTTTTATTGATTTTAGAGAGAGGAAGGGGGGGGGGAAGGGGAGGGAAACAGTGATGTGAAAAACATCAATTGGTTGCCTCCTATACGCACCCTGACCAGGGATTGAACCCACAATCTGGGTATGTGCCCTTACCAGGAATGGAACCTGTCAATTTTTATTGTATGGGACAATGCTCCAATCAACTCAGTCACACCGGCCAGGGCTTAACTTTAGGAAAATTTGATGTTATCACAGAGCCAAGAGACTCTTGGCTCTTTTTCCCTCTTAAGATCACTGCCAATTTCAAAGTAGATTTTCCTGCTTTATGTTTATTTACCAATAACTTTTCCCAATTATGAGTTAATAAATCCTCAGTATTTTTCTAAGGAGTTCTTAGAACAGCAGTCATTATGTTAACATGCATTATAATATACACAGCCAATGCTTTTTGCTATTAAAGTATCAGATTTTATTCTGGACATCATTCTAGCAATTTTTGTTTAAGCCTGTATTACTAAGATTTCATAGATAATGATTTGCATGAGAAAGACATCTAAAACTGCAGCTTTTGCTACATTCTCTGTGCATTTCAGTCCTTTGGCCATTATGAAATTTCTATGACAAATCCTAACTTATTACAACCAAATGTTCCTTGCATTGATGTATCAAAGTACTGTTTTAGCTCTATTTGGTTTTCAGTATGCTTTTCTAGACTTGACAGAGACAAAACAACAAATCTGAAAAACATTAAATTATCTTTTTATAAGATCAATTTTACCACCTGCTCTCCCATAAACAAGTAATGCTTAAAAACTCCAAAGCCAATAGTTTTTTTTTCCTCCTCAATTTGCATCAGTACAAATGTGTAAATGTTCAACATTTACCACTCTTCTTTATCAAACCATTTTTTTCTATTATCAGAAAGCAGTTATAAGTCATGTGTGTGGTAATAGCGATGGTTGGCTGTTTTAGGCAACACACAAAGAATTAAACAGATGTAGTCCCTGGCTTTCAATGGCTTTGAGAGAAATGAAAAACCAAACGTTAAAACCAAAGAAGCAGTACATCTGCCTATTTATATTCATCAGCAGCAAGTACAATCCTGGAATAAGAGGACAAAGAATAGGCATACAGAATTATGAGAGAGGAGGTGGTTACTGGCATCCAAAAATGGAAAAGGTTAGGAAAAGTAAGAGACTTTATCAATCCAAGATAACTTTCTGTAAAAGAAAAAAATGCTAGGAACAATTTATATAATAGGAAATATTACAAGTAAAGGGTTGTGTGGAAGAGCAACAATAACAAAATGCCAGAGTCAGTGGAAGAAGAGACAGAAAAGACAAACCCTGTGGCATAGTATGAAATGTGACACAAAGGGGGTTTGGGAACATTTTAGAGAGAGGGCTACTTCTGCTGAAAAGGAGGTCAGGAAATATGGTCAAGGGAGGTATCCCAGAGTGGATGAAATGAGAGCCAAATCTGGCCAGCCACCAGGCAGACAATGGGAGGCACGACACCACTTGCACAGTGACTGACATGTGTAGACGCTAACCAACCAAGGCAGGAGAGACCCAAGAGCATGCAGCACTGGCAGTTCATGTGGGAGGTCAGGGTGTATGTGTGTGTGAGGGGGATGATAAGATAAAAAACTGGATTATAGATAGGTTGGCTGGGGCCAGATAATGAAGAGCTTTGTATTCTGGGTTAAGAGGTTAGAATGTGATTCTGTGGGCAGTAAGAATCACTGGTGGATTTTCAACAAGATTCAGATTGCCTTTTATAAAGGTCACTCCAGCAGCAGTGGTATGGACTGATTTGTTTATTTTTGGAAGGGGAGGGTGGGGAAAGATTGAGGAAGGGTGGAGAAGGCACTTATTTTGCTTTAATATTTATTATTCTGTGCTTAGCCATCTACAGCTATTAGCATTGCTCTTAACACAAATGATGACAGAAAATGGAGGAAGCAAGGGATGTTCTGAGGGGTACTTAAGAGTTAGAACCTAACTGCATGAAGGATGATTACATGTGGGGCTGAAGGGAGTAGAAAGAGTCCAAGATGTGTCCTATGTTTCTGATCTGGGTAACTGGTTAACAGTGCCATTAAATGAGATAGGAATTGTAGGAGGTGGAACACATTTAAATGGGAAAATGTTGTAAATAAAATATAGAAATCAGACTTTAGCAGAGGTCAATTAAGAATAAGTTTCTGGATCCTACTTCTGTACAGTTTTAACTGGATGGGTTAGAGTTTGGCACGGTGGCTTCCTGCCTATAAGTTTTAACTGGTTTCTACAAGGACAAACCTGTGACCTCAATAACACCTGTTCTAATCAGCTAGACTAACCTGACACAATTAATAGGTCCTTTTATTTTATTACTATGATATAAAATGAAATGTCTCCCCAAACTGAGGGTCATAATGATAGAAGGCTAAAGATCAAATGCAATATGAAGAGAGTGTTAAGGCTCTTCTCCTACAGACTTGAGACAGGCATGACAGATGGGGTATGTTTGCTGCTGCTAAAGAAATTTCACAGGCACACAAAATATAGCTGGCTTTTGATACCTGGCTTTGATGTTTTCAGGAACTCATTTAGCAACGCTGGAATATCTGGCAGCTTATATAACCCTTCAAATATGTTATAAGGTGATGAGAATCAAAGCCATGGCATATACAATACCAGCATATTTTGTAGAAGCAGAATAATTATTAAACTTCAGAGGACTGATTCTGTACTTTTAATTTTCTGTACTAGAAACATAATAATGGTCATTTATTCTGTTATTAAGATTTTTTGCTAACACTGACTCAAATAGCACAAAGCTATTGGAGGAGGCAATAAAAAATTACCTATAAATGCTTACATACAAAGCAACATCTTTCAATATTTACCAGAAGTTAAAATTCTATACTTAAATTTTATACTATGACATGGGGTCTTGGTAACAACTGGGTTTTCCCTTTGTATCCAGAATAGCTGGAGACACAGAGATACCTATAAATCAAAATTGGGAGTTTATTATTATGCATATGGCCCTCAGTAATTATGGGTAGGCTACACATCAAATGTAGACTCTCAGTTAAATCTGCCCATATTTAAGGAGACCCTGACCTAATCAAGGAAGGATTGCTGAGGCTTAGATCACTCTGAAAAATAATTAATATCCATCTTGAATCATAGACTTATATTATGGTTCTAAATGCCTCAAAAGATTTTTGGATAGGTAAAAATATTCCCCACTTTAAGAAACAACTGTTATAAAGGGATCATCAAAAGGCAAAATTCTGACTGTGTGTGTGCTGCTCCTTTGGTCCCTTCTGGGACATCTTAGAAATAAGAGAATGCAGTCAGTTAGTGAGTGGCATCTAGAATCACATTTATCTGTGTGCAAAACCCCATGTCTGATTTACAAATTGTTGGACATCTAATCGATGGTCTTAAAGTCATTTTAGAAGTGAACACAGTGAAATAATAATGAGGATAAGACAGAAAAAAAATGAAAGGCAGGTAGGTTTACTAAATGAAAGGATGCCCTGGTGTTTTTTTTTTTATTGTTGTCTTTTTAAAAAATACGTTTTTACTGATTTAGAGAGGAAGGGAGAGGTAAACAGGGAGAGGAAGAGAGAGAGAGAAACATCAATGAGAGAGAATCACTGATTGGCTGCCTCCTGCATGCCCCCTACTAGGGATTGAGTTGTGCCCATGACCAAATCGAACCCAGGACCCTTCAGTCCACAGGCCAACGCTCTATCCACTGAACCAAACTAGCTAGGACTGTTTTTAAGCTTTTGTATTCTATAGTCTCCAAAAGGATGTGGGAAACTAAACAAACACATAACACAGTTTAATATCATACATTGAAGTCCCCTTCATGCAACCACTAAAAACAAATTACAATATCCACTCGAAGAAAAAATAATCTACTAAAATACTGTTGTTGGGCTTTCTTGGTTTTTATTACAAAACTATGGACCAAAGCAAAAAAATACAAAAGAACTTTCTAATAAGATGTGGATAAGCCTATAATCTTTCGTGAATAAAAATTATACTTAAGAGTTCAGAAGACCTCACTGCTATCTATTTATGAAGGCGTGGGATTAATTTTACACCCTGAAGACATCATGGTCCAAAATCCAGGCATTTGCCCTGACTAGAATCGAAAACCGAGACCTCCTGGTTCATAGTTCGGCACCCAACCACCGAACCATGCCTGCAGGGCAGCTTTAACTTTTATCCAAGTTTAATCACATGTACTGAGACTCCTAGAAGGTAACTTAAGCGAGAAATACTTCTACATGTCTCTGACTACCATTGCCTGATGAAGTGAAACTTGATTTCTGCAAGAATTTGTGATAGAAAGCACACAATAGATTAAAATAATGTGTACTATTCCTTGTGCTACCTTAAATTATGCAGCTGTTGCTTTTTGTGAAGATGAGTAAATATACCTTTGTTAAATATTTTTAAACTGAGGTATTTCTATTTTACCTCAATGTAAACAATACAAAATGTCTTCCGTGTACTCAAAACACAAATACTGATTAATTCAATTTTGTGGATACAGAATTTCACAGTATTTAGAGAGAGCTGAAAGAATTTGTTTATAAAACTTTTCTACATACACATTATAAAATCAGGTGTATATAAATGTTAAAATTGCTTAAAATAACTGTTTTCAAATAAGCTCCAACAATTCAGAACTCACTTATACATAAATGAAATACTAATTATAAATAATTATCATAAAATATATACTCTAACTCCCAGTAAGATACAATCTATTAGCTTATTTTATTTCTGGGCTAATTTCTGAAAGGGAAAAATAAGACTTCCTACAGAAAACATATCAAGAGGTTGTTTGTTTTTGTCTATAGATTTTGTAAACTATGTCTACAAAATCTTTCAACAAAGTTTATACCAGTCAACTTTTCCTAGAGGCAAGGGATTCTACAAAACCAAGTTTCTCTAATATATTTAATTTTTATCAAATTTAAGAGTCTACATTATTTTTTAGTAGCTAATTAACTGTAGAACACTTTACACAATGCTCCTGAGGTGCAGCAACATTTGGACAATCCAAACCTCAGAAAGCACGTAAGCAAAGTTTCTTCTGTTTCACATACTCTATCCCCATTCAAGGATGTCCTATTTTTTATTATTATTAACTTGGAAGGCAAACCTAGTATTTCTCCTGTGCTTATTTTTATTCTCTCAATGCCTGGAAATGAAAGAGAGAAGCCAGGTGACTGTCAGAAACCAAAGACCAATCACAGCAGGAAATTATTTAGAGTATTTTTTGCCATTTGCCCTCTCTGTCCCCTGATCAGCTGCAGGAGCTGTGAAGATCACAGGGTACAGGCAAGATACTGAAAGCACATGTACTTCTGCGAGCAAAGTTTACCCTTGGGCCCCTACCCCAGCCATTCTTCACTGACTATTCAGTGATGGTAAATTTTAGAGCAAAGAAGGTCACCCAAATTCTATGGCTATATGTCAAATGAGAAGGGACAGTTTAAGAATATCTTAATCCAAAAATAAAAATTAATGTAACAAATTCCAGTAAGTGTGGCCTAAATGAAATACCTTTTCCAATCATTGTGAGAAGTGCTGTTTCAACACTGACTATTCATAAATCCTTCCTTATGCTCAGAAGCAACAATACCATTTGCATAAAGAATACAAGTTTCCTGAACAAATCTTTCTCAGACAATTTAGTCACAGGGGATTCTAATACACTCTTTACACAACACTTTGTGGCACACATACTCGAAAATCACTGGTTTCTGTAGCATGTGAAAGGAAACAGTCATTCTGACATTCTCACTCTCATATAAGCTTACCCTTTCATTGTGATTACCATGCAAAGGTTCTCTACTGGTCAAGTGGGTGTTACCAATAAGTAAATAACATATAGCAGAGAAAGATCACGGAGACAGACACATTTTATTGTCTGAACACTGCAAATAGTAATGCTTAGCTAACTCCCTTCTATGCTTGCTTTAGCAACAGTAACTGACTAGGTCAGCAAGAAAAATTGGAAATTTCAGAATTAGAAATTTATTAATATCATCAACTTCTAAAATTTGAGTTCCTAATCACAGAATCAGTTATATTTAGCACAAAACTGCAAAACTGTCTTTTGTACAGAACAAATATATATCTTTACAAACTACTAAGTTGAATAAGTAGAATTTATTTATTTTACATAAAAACCTTTATTTTCAGAGATTAAAAAATATATTTCACAACCTACCGCCTGCAATTTCAAATTTCCCTATTAACAAGGAATTAATCTACATTGGAAAGTCAAGGCTTTTAGTTAATGTGTCAGGGACTGGGTTGGATTAGTTTTAACACAGGGTTTTTAAATAGAGGTGAGTTTGTATAGCATAATCCTTAGTCCCTAGAAAGCACTACCATAAATCTGTGAGTAGAAAATTTTGTTTTTGTTAAAGAAGTACCTTCATATCTAAAATGTGACTTGTTTGCGCCTAGAAACGGTGAACTATAGGAGTATATTATTCCTTTGCAGTTTGTGTTTATGGTGTTACAAAGTACAGTTCAACCCAAAAACCTTAAGCTATTATATAACAACTACAGGCCCGGTGCACGAATTTGTGCACAGGTGGGGTCCCTAGGCCTGGCTGGTGATCAGAGCCAATCAGCGCCATCTCGCCCAGTCCTGATCGGGGCCTGCTGGCCAGGGGGAGGGATGCGGGGAGGTTGGCCGGCCCGACTGGGGCAGATCAGGGCTGGCCAGCTGGGGGTAGGGACCAGCCAGAGAGAGAGACTGCGGGAGGTTGACCGGTTGTGGGAGGTTGGCTGTGGGAGTGCACTTGACCACCAGGGGCCAGCTCCTGCCTTGAGTGTCTGCTCTCTGGTGGTCAGTGTGCATCACAGTGACTGGGACCAGTCGTTCTGGTCATTCCAGTCGCTCTGTCATAACGGTCGCTTAGGCTTTTATATAGATAGATATCAAAACCAGATGAAATAGAAAATGGCTCAACCCTCAGCACTCTAGTGTCTTCCAATGATTCAAAATCATTCATATACACGTTAAGACTCCCAGATTTATTTTAGAAGAGAAACTCTACTGCTTTTAACAAAGAGATTTTCTGGCAAAACCTATCCACCCTCATGGAAACTTGGGCCAGAATAATCAAGAGTTATCTTGTAACTCAAAATACATTTGTTTTTTCCTCTGGAAAAAAAAACAAAAAACGTATACACATATAGTTAAGTTTTCTTTCCACAAAAACACAACTGCAACTCACAAGCAGGACACTGGTAATTATTAAAGGTTGCTGACCTAGGTTAAGAGCACCTTAGGTCCTAATTTAAATGTGATCAAAATTATTACCATCAGACAAAGGATGAGAATCTGGTTGTCTCAAATCATGGAATAAGAAAGAAGGAAGGCCATGAGAAAACAGTTATAATCTCAAATGGCTGGACTTTAGTAGCATTCCTTGAGTAGTCAAGGTTTGTATGGGCTACATACTGCTTTACCCTTTAGAAGTAGCCCCAAATCCAATATAAAACTAAGAATCACTAAGATCAGAGATGCATAGAAGAACTTATGAATATACCTTTGCTTTATGGTAAATAGATTTACAGGGACACAGTAGAATTAATCAATCAAAAGTTGCATTTTTTTTGCATGTACACATATGCAGAATAAGGAGTTACTACTTGCTTTTCCCACTTACTTACAACAAAAAGTAAAAGCTTTATAGTCAACTCAATAAGAAAATGTATAATATCTAATGTATTTTTAGGGATTGCCAGATAACCTTATAAACTATTTACTCCAACTGTCTTTGCTTCTTGCAAAGTTCATTTTCATTACCATAAATACATTAGGAACAGACTGACCTAACCTGAAACTAGGTGACAGGTGCTTTAAAAAGTCCAATCTAGCCCTGGTCGGCTTGGCTCAGTGGTTAGGCAGTGGTTCTCAACCTTCTGGCCCTTTAAATACAGTTCCTCATGTTGTGACCCAACCATAAAATTATTTTCGTTGCTACTTCATAACTGTAATGTTGCTACTGTTATGAATCGTAATGTAAATATCTGATATGCAGAATGGTCTTAGGCGACCCCTGTGAAAGGGTCGTTCAACCGCCAAAGGGGTCACGACCCATAGGTTTCGAACCACTGGGTTAGAGCATCGCCTCTCAGACCAAAGGAGTGCGGGTTTGATTCCTGGTCAAGGGCACAAACCTGGGTTGTCGGTTTGGGGCTTGTATGGAAGGCAACCAACTGATATCTCTCTCTCTCTCTCTCTTTTTCTCTCTCTCTCTCTCTCACACACACACACACACACATCGATGTTTCTCTCTCAAAAAAATCAATGGGGAAAAAAAGCCTAATCTGCTTATTGATAAAACACACACACAGAAAATAAATGAATGATCGGTACTGATTCCTGTGATTGCTCAACAGACCCAGTAACTCCTCTAGATTAGTACAGAAAGAAGCCAATTAGTTTTATTTCATATGTAAATAGCATCATAAAGAGGTACAAAATATAATTCATTAGATTGCTTTATCCTCAAGCACAAGGCACACATTTTGAAAGTCACTTCAAATACAATTATTGCTTATGGAGCTCTCTCTCTCTTTCTCTTAGGCAGGAATTTTAAAAATAAATTCAAATTCATCCAGCTGTGTATATTCAAGAAATACCAAAAAGTCACAAGGCATAGGAAGATTCAGCTGTTCTCATCTCTCCAGTATTATCAATAGCACATAATGAGTTAGTTCATACATCATCACAGCTGTGCAGGCCAGAGCTAACTTGGCTAATTTAACTATTCCAGTAGAGTTCAGTCAGGAGTTGGCTCTATTTTAAATAATCCATTCTGCAAGTCACATAGAAAAGAACATCCTATCCTATTTATTATCATTACTATGCAATTCTCCTGTCTTCTTTCACAGAGTTCCTGTGAAGTCATCTTTATTATCCTCTGCACAGATTAAACACACACACACACACACACACACACACACACACACATTCTAAAAGCAATGAGCAATCGAAATCACTCAAAACTAAGACTATGACAAGACTCTAGGCATAAGTCATATCAAGTAAAATTCCCTCTTTTATCAATACTCCTTAATTCCACAAGAGGAGAAAACATTGTCCTCTGAGAAAAATTAATCCTGGAGTTGGGCTTTGCAACTTTCTACTTCACCCTCCCACTCTCCTTCAAAACTTTCAGAATTAGAAATAATCACAGGCTATATTTTCATCTACAGATTAACCCCAAATTAAGGTTTGCAGAATGCCTCTTCTTTATGGTTAATAATAACTATAAGACTTCTGGCACACTTTAAAATGGATGTAATGTAAAAACCAATGGCGATCTTAGTTGCTAATGGGAGATTTGCACATCCTCCACAATTTCAATTATCCTCAAAGGTATTCTACAGTTAGTGAGGCTCTCTTAAAACTACTTAGACTTGCGATTTAGTATCATTTTCTAATAAGGATGAGTGCCCAAACTGTCAGAGACTATGTTTTCTTAATTGAAAACATAACATTCAATGTTGTTTTCTTAACTTCATATTTGGAATTTGGAAATTCTCCAAAGCCCATCCAGTGTGTAAAAGAAGCCTCGGCATGTAAATACAGGGAGTTCACACATACAACTAGTTCCCAGTTGATGTTGGCAATGAACATCTGCAGATGTACAAAAGCAGTGTGGTGGAAAAGTAGGATTATATCATAATTTGGGGTGAAGGCAAAATTGGAAAATAATTTCATTATAATGAACCAAATAAGCATTTATTATTGAAATTCTCTTTATTAAGTGTATTTTTAGTATCTAGGCATCTTGATTAAAGAGGCAGAATGGACTTGTGAATTTATCTAACTCAACTTCCTTTCCAATTTCATTCTTGAGAATAAAATGAAACCTGTAAATCTAATTTGGATTAATTTAGCTGTTAAATCTAATACATTTGAAAAACAAAGAATTTTATTTGCACAGCAGACCCAGAACTATTAACTTTCCCCAAGTTCCACACAATGAAGTATTGTAGATATAGTATGTAATAATGATTTATCAAGTCATATAAAATACTGAACACAAATGAGATAAGTAACTGTTATTCATTTTTCCTGAACCCAAAGACTGCTGGGGTCTGACTTGGACATATACACAGCTGAACACACACTTCCTGGTTATGTGCAATGTGCACAGATAGACCAGCTTTACAGGCCTGACCACAGAGATTAATAGCTTTAGCCAAATAATGTGGTAACCATGTGAACCTGGGCTGCTCCAGCTTGTTTGTGAATCTCTCAGCAAGGCTCGACATGCCGTTATCTGCATCTTGTTGCCAGGAAACACAACATCGCTTTGGAATACAAGGAAAACCAGGTTGCAATGACCACAGGTCAACTTCCCAAAAGTCTAATTTTTGACACTTAGTTATCTACAATCTTAAAACATTTCTTACTCTAGTCCATGGAGAACCTTCTTCACATTACTAATAATTAACTTAATACTTTGCTATTTTTATCAGGGCAGGACAACTTACTACCATTACCAATGTATTAGCAACAATAATTACAATAATAATTCGCTCATACCTTTCCTCTCAAGTGTCAAATAAACATTACTTCAGTAAAACTGATTTGGAAATCAAGCACTCACTGCAACTACTTTATAACTAATTCAACAATATCCATGTCTATTCTTCAGCAAAGTAATTTTACCGAAGGACAAAATACCCAATATACTGCTGACCTAAGAGTTCCTGGATTCTCTCCATCAAAATACCCATCTTGCCTTGCTGATAATAACAGAACGTAATGTGTTGGACAATAATCCTGACCAATTCAAACAGAGAGAAACTTAATGTACCAGATGCTGAAGTACTCAGCAGACAGGAAATGTGCTTCGTAAGAGTGAAGTGGGAGGCTACTATTCTGCAGTTTTGCAATCTGGAGATGGGAAAGATAGAGTGGCTTTGAGAGTATATAAAATTAATTACCCTTTACATACCAATTAGAATTGCTAGCTCATGGGCAACAGAGATTTTAGACAAAGTCTTATTTAAAAGATTTTAAGAGAATGGAAAACATTGTTGTCTTCCAATGCTGGCTTTAAAATATGAAGTTAAAAGTATTTAGCTTTATTACAGGATCTAAGAATTTCACTACCCAAGCAAAATAGAATCTTGGTTGCATTCTATTATCAAGATAATACATTCATGATCAGGAAAACTACATTATTGATATAATCTTACTTTAATCCCAAGGAGTCTTCTATATAATAATGATGCCTTTAAACTTGGGCCTCATGTTGTTTCTCATCTTGTTCCATACATCCCTTCAAATGTTCCTTTGCATCTCAAAATTCTAGTCTCATAGTTGAGTTGCTAAAAAGACACAGATCTGAGCACTATATGCCTGAACTATTAAAAAGAAACCACTTATCTAATACTAAATGGGAACAAGAGAAGTTAAAAAAAAAAAAAAGACCAGGTTTCTGCAATGCCAACAATGCTTTGGCACCATGTTAGAACACAGAAGTTGAATATCAAGATTAACGGAATTAAACAACTTGGAAATGGTTTACTGCCACCATTTGCTTGTTGACTCTCTTGAAGAGAGTAACCCAACTTATCTGTGAACAAAGATGACTCTCGCAAGGAAGTTTTTCCCCTGGACTTCCTGGTCTAGGACACTCAGGGTCGTTTTCCTCTCTATGGATCATTCCTTTCAGTACTACACACATCATCAGGCTATTCATTATCTGTGAAGCAGTCACGATGCCCTCACGGTCTCCCAAATCAGGTAGCATGTACAGAAGTGCTCTTTTCCCCTAAGTAATTTGAATATTTACTCTTGGTCATACACAAATAACTATTAACATCACATATTTTAACTCCTTCCATACTACAGGATAAACAACTTAGAAATATAAAGATTAATGTTATTATGCAGCCATTTTTGCACTAGTAACTTTACATGTGGCAACTATCATTTTCTTCTTCACTTTTAAATTCAATTAAAGAATTCAGATATGAAAATTTCAGTTTCCTATCAGTGAATATTGCTTAGATATCCATACTAAAAGAACCAAATTACTTATATGTTAACTGTTTTCATGTAAATGATAAATAAACATATCCTTTACTCATTGTTAAAAGACTCAGTTTTTTTAAAAGTATGCTGAATTGTAGAATTTATTTTACCTATAAGACAAATAAAATAATAAACTTAATGGCAAAAAGTTTTAAGGAAACTAAAAAACAAATTAATATGCTTGAACAGGATTCATGTTTGGAAGAAACTTCTGAATCATTCACAAAAACAGTTTGTACCATTCAAAATCAAGAGGGCCACAAAAATCTCCAAACAATACTATTTTCCTTTAAAAAGTAGCAGCTACTCAATATGCAAAACTTGAAAATTAGATATATTAGGTATGAGTCTAAGGTTATAAGACTCATCATGGATTTTCTTTCAAAATCAAGTTCTCCCATATGATTAAAATTGTATTTGATTTTACAACATTCAATGTACAGGTAACTTCTCAGTCATATACATATTGCACAGAGTAACATCTGAATTGTTCAAATCATAAAAACTTTGGTTAGGTAAATAGCCTTCGTTCAACCACTATGAAAAATCAGTACAGCACACAGCCAGAAGAATAACAGTGGAAAAAAAGAATAAAACCTGTTAGGTTATTTAAAAGAAACTACCCTACTCAGCTTTTAACTTCTTTACCTTCTCTATAGTACTTAACAACAGCTTTAAAGAAGTTATAAATACATACCCATACTTCATTCTCATCCTATCATTCTCTGGGTTACAGTAAAATCTTTCCAAGTGCTCCTGGGAATCATTGGATACACTCTGCCACTTTTGGGTAGTTGTCCTCTTGATCTGCCAATGATAGGGCAAGACCGTGTGGTGTTTCAAACAATCCCTGCCATAAATACACATGCCTTGCAAAAAGTCCATGCAAATTTCAATTTCGTTCTCTTGGTGAGTGTGGTACTGTAGCTGGTTCACCAACTCAAATACAAGATCAAGGGAGGCCTCCTCACTTTTGTCCTGAAAGAGCTCGGTACTCAACTTATCACTGGTGTCCAAAATGTATTGAATTGTAAAACTGTTGTCTTGGAAAACCCCTGGAACATAATCCATGACTTTGTCTATGCAGTCAGGACTAACGGGAACATCACTTGAAACTGGGTGCAAAAGGGCAGTCTGGAAGTGCCCTGCTGTAGAATCGGCCACTGTCCCACTAATGGTTTCTGATGGAAAGTTGTGATCCTGGATTGGAATCACTTGTTCTGGAGCATCAGTAGAAGGGCGAGTTTCTGGTATTTGGTCCCCGACATTTGTCCCCTCAGGAATCAGCACAGACATATTGTTTTCTGCTGGTGGACAGGATGTGTTGATTTCCAGGGGTTTTTTCACCATAGGTTCATGTAAGCTGTTCTCATCTGCATCCTGGTTTCTGGATCTAAAAACCCCACCAAGTGAGCCAGATTCTAGCAAAGTGTTTAATATTGGCCTCAAAGACCTCAGGGTTCCAGTTCCCAATCTTTTCTGATCCTTTTTCTTAAAACAAGTCTTCAATGGAGTGATCTTCTCAGACAGTCTCATTTGGCATGAAAAGTCATCAGGAGGAGAGGGAGGCTGCACTACACAGTCTGGCTCAGGTTCGGTGGTTTCCATTTCCATAATGTGGATTAGCTCCAATTGCTCCTCAGAGTCTAAAATCCTACCAGGAAAGGAAAGAAGATGATCATTTACAAGCTGACAACAACTGGATACCATTCATTCATCAAAATGTTTAGTTTTAGTCTGTAAGTTCCTGAAATCACTCCTCTTACATTGTATTTCATCTTTTTAGATTTTATTGAGAAATCAAGGCTCCAAAACAGCCAGGGCTATGCCCACAGAAGGTAAAAGTAAAAGAGAAAGAGTATTTTAGGCACTTGAAATTTATTTGTGGACTTAATATACAATTTGTACTTCTGCTGGGGTATGAATTTTTACTCTAAGTCTAGGGTAGAATGGGAGGGGGAGAATGAGGGGTAGAAATAAGTGTGTCTAACTGATGACAGCAGGGAAACCACATCTTCACTGCTCTGTGGTTCTTTTCACAGTTATTTATCGCCTTTCTCATGAGGTGACAAAACTGTTTCTTTGTAAAAAAAAAAAAAAATAGTTCATCAAATGAAGGATAAACTTCAAAGTTAAATAGTGAGTGAATTTGGGGTGTGAGGATATACTCAGAAAATAGGGGCTCTCAAAATGTTATATGGGAGAAAGCCAGGAGCCTGTTGAAGCATTTCTATTCAGTTAAATCCTTACTTAAGGTCATCTGTGACTTTAGGGAAAACAAGTATAATGAAACCAAATTTACCATAGGCTAATTGTTATAAACAAGAGTTAAGTTCATACAACAAAATGATATTTTTGATGACCTGCTGTATTCAGAAAGTTTCAATATAAACCCCAAAGACATTAAGGGTCTACTTTTGCAATCCCCAAAACATTACCACTGCTGGAGGAGGAATACCAGGGCTTGTTTAGCAACAGAAAGTAAATCAGCAACAACTACAGCACACACTGTTTTAGAAACCAAACACAACTTCATAAAGAGACCCCTTTGTCCTTGTCTTCAAAAAAGTTACACATGTATTTTTTAAAGGCAAATGAAGGAATATTGTTGAAAATAACATAAGAATATAAAACACAAGCCACATTTTCAGATTCCTTATGAACTACTGAAAGAGAATAAAAGTTCTTTCTTCAAGGAATCAGACCCTTTGGGAAAAAATGGAACAAAGAATAAAGCCAAGGAAACTATAAAATGACAAATGGTGAACAAAGTATAAAGCAAAGGAAACTTTGTAAAATGACAAATGGTATCACCTCCATGATCTAGCACTCATTAATTAATTCTGAAAATATTTATTAAGCATTGTGTTGGGTGGAAAAGGATAGGTGATGAGCAATTAATATTCTTCTCTCTTATCCAATGGACTGAAAGAGATATTTGATGCATGGACCCATGACTTCATCAAGCATGCAACCCAGGTGCCCATTACAGTGCCTAACACAATGCAAACAGTGGGTACTCAGGATATGTTTTTGTCTGAATAACTGAAGAAAAAGAACCTAAAGTGCCTAGTTCTATTCGTCTTTATGGGTCAACAACAACACAAAATAATAAAATTGAGTCCCCAGAAAAGTGAATATTAAAGGTCTAATTGGATTCTTGAATCTGTGCGTGTAAAAAGTGCATAATGATCAAACGCAGAAAAATGATTTAAAAGAAAAACAAAAAAAAAACCTCCCACAAGGTGTTAGCCTCCATGATAAGTACAAAAGGAAAAGGTGGAAAGAGTTCAGTGTGAGCTGCCATTGTTAGGGAAAAGCTTCACGAAGAAGGAGGGACTTGACAGAAGACATAAATCAACTGGAAAGCGGCCAAGCCAGGCGTTATTATTCATCATTCAGTGCTCCTGCCTCAAGGCACAATTGGCACAGACTGTGGTATTCCCTCTCCGCCACACACACCAAACCGGCCTGTGCCATCCTCCACACACGCACGCACCCGCACGCACACACACGCACGCACGCACACCCTCCTATCACACCCTCTCCGGGCACAACAGACCTTAATCCGATCTTGAGTCACACACTTCAACTTTTCCCATGATTGTCCCCTGTCACACTCGGAAATAAACCTGAGGCGGCAGAGACCTGGAGGAGTGGCTGGAGTGGGGAAGTCAACAGAACCGAGTTCCTCAATTAAAGTTTGCATACCAACAAATAGAGATCGGCAGGGCACCTCCTGGGGCCCCCCTCCGCAGGCCACTTCCTGGGGTCCCCCTCCGCAGGCCCCCCACCACTCCGCCCCTCACCTCTAGATGCCCCGATTTCTCTGGCACGCTCGGCTCGGAGCCCGCTCCACGGGAATCGCCGGCCCCAAACTTGGGACTCGGAAGGCCAGCCGCCGCTGCCCGACACCC
>NW_005366679.1:3452216-3452531 GCF_000412655.1 Myotis brandtii | reverse complement strand
AAAAAACCCCTCAGTCTAGCCTCCTCCCCGGCCCGGGATCCCCTCCATCCCAGAAGCCACACACGGGGCCTTCAAGTCCACTCTTCACCCCCTCAACCGACCTTCCCCAGAGGATCGCTCCGCGGGTCTCGCAGGATCGCAGAACCGCCCCGCGAAGCGCCGGGGAAAAGTGGCCGCCGCTTCTCGGGAAGGGCGACGAGGACTCCCGCGCCTTCAAAGTTAATCCGAACACAGCCTGCTAACTTCTGGGCTGCAGGCGGAACGCGGGGCGGCCGGAAGGCTCCCCGGGCCACCATGCCTCCCGCTGGCTCTGGG
>NW_005366679.1:3431249-3451517 GCF_000412655.1 Myotis brandtii | reverse complement strand
AGGGGGCGTGTCCTTTCCGGGCGGCTTGGGCCGGGAGGGTCCCTGTCAACTTGCTTCATTGAGCGGGTGGCGGTGAGGAAGTGTTGCGCTCCCTGTGGGGCGGGCTCCACCTGCCTGCGGTTAGATGGAGGATCACTTTGTTCCGAGAAATCCCGGGCGTGCGAAGGAGGATGTGAAACGGAACGACCCGTTTCTGTGCGGTCGGCTTTGTTTATTTGCCTCCTCACAAGACGCCTCCTGTCCCTGACGCCACCGAACCCCAAGGGGCGGCAAACGGCTGCTATGACCGCTGCGGCCAGACGGGGTCGCCAGCTCCGTACCCAACGGGCCGGCCCCGCAGCACCAGGGATCGCCTGCCCCAACCGGGTAGAAGGCATATTCCTCTTTCAGGTGACCTATCTTTGGGGTTTTTGACGAAAAGGCGCCGATAGATACGTTTTAAAGCCCACAGACACCGTAGTAATTAATTGACTCAATACTTGTCGAGCGCCTATTGCGTGCCCGGCGTGTGCTAGGCTTCGGCTGCAGCTCTGACCAGCCCAGACACCCACCAGGCAGCGTGCAGGGCACCACATGCTCTCCTCTGAAATACATACCCCTCGAGACTCGGCCGTATTGTCCGGATTGTCAAATGCCTTTATGGTAGGTCCATCAATTGAATAGCTTGTCAGTGGTGGAGGAAGAAACACGTGAAAATCATATAATCACTGTCTTATGGGAAGGAAAGGCCCTGATCAAAATAAAAGAAAGTTAATTACGGCTTTATCCCCAACAGCTGGCAGAGAGAGAGAACACAATACAGCTTGCAAAAAGATGCTCTCGGCCTGTGGCCTGAAAAAAAACTGATTTAATTCCATAATTTGGAGGCTTTCTGGGTTGGAAAAGCCAACTATTAACCTTGCCAGACATGGAACCCTATAAAAATAGGAGCTGAGAGGTGGTAGTAATAGGTATATGGTTCCAAGCCTTTCTTAAACTCTTCTAAACCAAACTGAGTGACAATTAAATTCTTCTAAATCTATTCAACAAAGAATATTTATTTATTTATTTATTTCACAAACAATAGATTAAAGGTAGGATCATCACTGCAGGCTTATTTCAAATTGCATCAAGGTAGGGCCATTAAACTAAGGTGGAAATGATATGGACAGGATACAGAGGCTAATACAGAAAAGACAAGATTTTTCAGGCTTAAAAACTGATTTGAGGTGCTGTAACCAGTTTGGCTCAGTGGATAGAGCGTCGGCCTGCGGACTGAAAGGTCCCAGGTTTGATTCCGGTCAAGGGCATGTACCTGGGTTGCGGGCACATACCCATTGGGGGGTGTGCAGGAGGCAGCTGATCGATGTTTCTCTCTCATCGATGTTTCTAACTCTCTATTCCTCTCCCTTCCTCTCTGTGAAAAATCAATAAAATATATTTTTTTTTAAAAACTGATTTGAGGCAAGCTCTTCGTCATGCCTACTCATACATGGAATTGCCTTCGAAGCACGTTTAAATGGATTTTACTGTTTGCTTTTATTTATCTAATCTGTTTTCTTTCTTTTCACGCCCTCCTTTGGATTACCTACTTTTAATTGTATTTTTCCCCAACAGTTAGATTTATTTGCTATACATTCTTTATTCTTTTAGTAGTGTTTCAGTTATTTGTTGCTGTGTCCTAACCACCTCAAAACTTCATGACTTAACTCCTATTTGCTCAAGATTCCAGATTCTTTGGCTCAAGAACGCAGTTAGGCCAGAGTGCATGAGCCACACATCTGTTCCATGATCCCTTGGGCTTCAACAGGGGTGGCTCAGATGGTTGGGGCTGGCTCAAGGAGGCCTGTGTGTCTTGGGCTGTTGGCTAGATTCCCTGGTTTTTCTCTACATGGCTTCTCCATGTGACTAACTTGGACTCCCTCACAGCATGGTAATTCCAGGATCTCGAGAGGGAGCATTCCAAGAGAACAAGCCTCAGTGTGCAGGCCTGTGCTTACTAATGTATCATTGGCCAAAGCAAGTCACATAGCCAAGAGCAGAGTCTGTGGCAAGAGGCCATGAATATTAGGAGGTGTGGTTCATTGGGGGGCCATTTAGATTAAGGACAGATCAACTTAATCCAATTAGGGATTAATTAAAAGTTTCTTCTAGGGTGTAGCTCTTTGGGATTCCAACTTAAAATCTTTCCCCCCTCCGGGTCCTGAGCTCAAAATTTTCACCCTCCACTCCCCACCCCCGGCCCTTGAGAACTTCACAACCTCTCTACTGCTGCTTTCAGGACGTCAATTGCCTTAGAAGGTAAAATGGCACCAGATTCTGGACTCATTCAACACTCTTAGATCTAGTCTCTTCCAACTACTAAAGTTTTAATGCTCCAAAATGTACCCTCCACAATGTCCACCTCAGATGGGACTCCTGGAAGACAATAGAATAGGAAGATCCTCTTACAGAACAGAACCAGGAACTGACATATTAACTGACCAAGGGCATGGATTCCTTGCTATACCAGTAATTATCCAGCAGGATTTGATATTTCTATGGGCCAGAGACCACTGTGTCTCCCATTTTGCCCTTTCTTGAATAGGAGTTTTACCAACATTCTGTTCTTGTCTATCCACCATTGCTTATTAGGAGTGTTGAGGCAGATAAATTTTCTTTAAATATTGGTTGCCAGATCCACACTCTTGATGGGAAGTACCCCACATCATCAGAACTTCTGGATTCTGGGCTTGAGCTCATTGCAGTAACTGGATGAGACTTTGAGATTGTTTCTCTTAGGGAGGGGATGAGTGTATTCCTTATATGAAACGAAAGGGCAGACACAGCTTGTTGCCCTTATCTATTAGAAATATCCTGATACTTTAAAAAAATGTTTTTATTGATTATTTTAGAGAGAGAGGAAGGGAAAGGGATAGAGAGAAACATCAACGAGAGAACATGGATTGGCTGCCTCCTGCACGCCTCCTACTGGGGATCAAGCCAGAACTCAGGCATGTGCCCTGACTGGGAATTGAAATGGTGACCTCTTGGTTCATGAGTCAATGCTCAACCACGGAGCCACACCAGCTGGACTATCCTGATACTTTTGTGGGGGATGGGAGGAAGGATGGCAATGAGCTTAGCTAAAAAAACTCATTTCATTAGATCCCATACTGATATGGGTGGCCATGGGATATATTTCTAGACATATGGTGAAGATTTCTAGAAAAAAAACATTTTTTCTTAATATGTCTACTAACCACCTCAAAACTCCATTTTATACCCTTTTTTTCCTTCTAGAATGAGGGTGGAGGTGGACCTCATGACAAAAATGAAAATGAACATGATGTGGAAAATATGAAGATGGAATCTGCAAGATAGGGATGCTGAGCAGAAAGATAAGAGTTTGAGTCACTCGACATCTTGAAGCTGCTGCAGCAGTTCTAGACTGGCTACATCTGGAATTACTTTTATGCCTGAAAAACCCCAATTTGGTTTTCTGTTATGTGTAGCTAAAAATTTTCTCAGCTAATACATAAGCTATCATGTTGTCTTCCAACTATTCTTCCTGCTTGCAGGCTCTACCAGTTGGATAGTAATACGATATAGCATGTGAGAGATATAAAAGCTGTCACAAAGCAATACATCAACTCGTATAGCACTTTTTGCCAATTCTACACTTATACCAAATTATATGATTAAGAAACATGTTTATTAAAGAAAAAAATAGAAAGTAGAGAGGAGACCAAAGAATCTAAAGTCCCATTTTAACATTTTGCTATAGTTCCATCTTGTTTTATCTAAAGATTTTTTTCTATTGTAACCTCACTGTATATTCATATTTAACTTAACACTATATGATAACTTGCTTTTCATGTTAACACGTCTTTTAAACAAATAGCTGTTGAATATTCCAAATAAATATAAACAAGTTTTACTTAACTGGTTCCTTATCATTGAAATTATCAATTCACTTTTTTAAAAAAATGTTTGTATTGATTTTTAGAGAAAGAGGAAGGGAGAGGGATAGAAACATTATGAGAGAGAAACATCATCAATTGGCTGCCTCCTGCATGCCCCCCATTGGGGGTCAAGCCCGAAACCCCGGGCATGTGCCCTGATTGGGAATTGAACTGGTGACCTTTTGGTTCCTGGTCAACACTCAACTGCTGAGCCACACTGGCCGAGCTATCAATTCACTTTTTAAAAAATCATGTTTTCAATGAGTATCTAATACATTTAAGTCACTGGATTAAATATTGTAAGTACTCATACATGAATAACTGCCTCCTCTCTGAATGCTCTTCAAAACTTCAAAAGGTACACATATATACATGCAACATACAGTATATAGCATATGCATGTGTATACTTTCTATATGTGGCCCAAAGCCATTTAATATTCTTAAAATATGCTTATAGGACTGAAATATTCTAATTTCCTTTGCACATATTTCCTTTGTCACTTTCTGTTTTCCTTGTCTGCTGGATTTGCCTTAGCATTACTGGTCAGTAGAGTACTCCCAATGAACAACTTATTAATGTAAATGCCAAGACTACATACTTGAAATTTCAAGTGACTCAAGACCTCCCGTTTCCCTGCTCATGGACAGAGTACGTGCTATAAAGTACAAGTATCAATATCAGTTGCTTTCTGTTTTCGTAATTATTAGTAATAGTTATTTCCCCAACATCCTTCTGGTGCAAAGATAATCATTTCTGGTTAGTGTACCAAGAAGGAAACAGTAACTAACGTGACTCAGCGAGCACAGTGAAAGACATGAGATTTGAAAACAGAGGCCTTGGCTCTCAGCAATGCTGTACTGAGATTACATGGAGAATGCAGCCACACTGCATAAATGGCAGACTGACAATTCCTTATCTATGAGTGCCAAGTCCAAGCTATAATGTTTCCTGATGATGTATAAGGACAACTTATTCTTCAACTCAACAGAAGTTTATATGTGCATGTATCTAATATATCCAAAGTAAAGGAAAAGTCCAACTGTTATTATTTAGACAACTGAATGACTTGTTTTTAAACATTCTATTAATGAAAATTTTGTCTTGATGCTGTTACTATTGGGCCAACTCTAGGGACTTATTTAAACAAAGATTTCCTATTTCCTGGAAAGGGAGTTCTGTAGTTTTGGGATTCTAGGGCAAGAAAAGATTTGGCTGAATGTATTCACATCAAGTGGATTTTAAATATGGTGTTTATGGGAGAAGATTGGAAAGTGCTGCTAGAGAATATGTCAGAGCAACAAAAGGTAGAGAATTTATTTAATCAGCATGAATTAAGGGTGAATTAATAAAATGCTCAGGGCTGGTAGTGAGCCTGACATGAAATACTTTGATAAATGTAAACTTCAGATTCATGTTTTCATCAAGTGATAGAATATTCACTTTGCAGACCATTTCTGGGTTTTAAAAATATTTCTCAGTTATAACCACTTCTCTCATGAAACTCACTTCTCTCTGCCTCTGCTGAGGCAACAAGGTGCCTCTGTCTGGAAAAGATGAGGGTACAAGGCCTACTGGAAAATAAACAGGTAAAATATGAGTAGGATGGGTTCTAAAATGCATATGCCAGTTCACAAACTAAAGATGCTTCTTGACTTATGATGGGGTTATATCCTGATATAAGCTGAAAAAGTAAGTCAAAAGTACACTTAATACCCCTAATCTACCAAACATCATAGCTTATCCTGGCCTAACTTAACGTGCTCAGAACACTTACATTACCCTACTGTAGGGCAAAATCATCTCATTGCTGCTGTCCAGCACCATGAGAGAGTATTGTACTGTGCCGAGCCAGCTCAGCCAAGGGTTCGAAAGCCTGAGTGAGGGCAGCGAAAGGATGAAGAAATGACAAAGAGAATAAGCTGGGTCTAGGTGGATCTTCCTGTGCCTGGCTGAGGCCACAGAGAGATCCAGAGGCAAGCTGAGCCTTTATTTTATAGCCAGAGGTAAACAAGGTAGTGGTCACCATAGTTACAATGTTCTTATGAGTTTCACTTGTTTTGGCAGCACTTGCTACATCTCCCTCAGCCCATTAGCTTCCCAGATAAGATCTAGGGAGCATCATAAAGTCAAGCCTAATTATGCTAAGAGGACTGTGCCCTCTAAGCTGGGACTTGTTTGTGGCTTTGCCAACAGGTCAGTCGGAGGCTTAACCCTATAGCCGCGCCCTACATTGTACCACATATTACTAGCCTGGGAATAGATCAAAATTCAAAATTTGAAGTACAGTCTCTCCTGAATGCATATAGCTTTTGCACCATCATAAAGTTGAAAAATAATAAGTCACACCATCATACATGAGGACCCTCTATATTCTGTTTTTGTTTGACTTTTTAAAAAATATGTTTTTATTGATTTTTTAGAGAGAGAGGAAGGGAAAGGGAGAAAGAGAGAGAAACATCAATTGGCTGTCTCTTGCACACCCCCTACTGGGGTTGAGCCTGCAACTCAGACTGGGAATCAAACTGGTGTCCTTTTTTTGGTGCATGGGATGACGCTCAACCAACTGAGCCACACCGGCCAGGGCTGTATTCTATTTATCTAAGACTTGCATCTGTAAACTGCCTAATCACTTGCTGGACTATTCTTATCTTCACAGGATAGCTAACTGTGCTCTTTAATCCCCTTTAGTTTTGGACCTGTTTGTTGAATAATTCCCATAGCATATAAGCAAAGTGCTGTCTGATCTAACTGGTTTTGATTCTTTTTGAAAGGATTCTCTTAGAGAAGTCCCCAGATGTTTTCCAGACCATTCGTTCAGTTGATTCAGCACACATTTATGGGTGTGTATGTGCCAGGCACCAGTTATGCAATGATGACTAAGATAGTCCCTACTCTCAGTCATTTTCATATGGTGAA
Source organism: Myotis brandtii (assembly GCF_000412655.1). NCBI lineage: Eukaryota > Metazoa > Chordata > Mammalia > Chiroptera > Vespertilionidae > Myotis > Myotis brandtii. The sequence goes on along the minus strand of NW_005366679.1, from coordinate 3,444,675 downwards.
GTCTATGAACTGACTATCCAAGTCTCTTGGGAAAGTCTACTACAGATTCCCCAGCCCCACCCTAGAACTTCTGAGTGAAAATCTGAGAGGGCATGACCTGGCCGATGTGGCTCAGTTGAGAGCATCGGTCAGTGCACTGAAAGGTCAAGGGTTTGATTCCAGCTGGGGCGCCTATGGGAGGCAACCGATTAATCTTCCTCTCTCACATCCATGTTGCCCTTTCCCTCCCTCCCTCCCTCCCTCCCTCCCTCCTTCTCTCTTTCTCTCTCTCTCCCTTCCCATCTCTCTACAATTAATGAACATGTCCTCAGGTAAGTATTAAAAAAAATTCTGAGAGGGCAGCGAATTCTTCACTTTGAAGATGTTCTCTAAGAGCTGCTGCTTTAAGAGCTCACAGGTTTTTAAAACCCTTGGGGTTTGGGTGGGAGGGAAAGGAGACTTGGAGGGTGGCCAAATAGGAAAACAAATACACTATAGTGTGACAAATGCTATAATAGAGGTGTACCTGCATGGTGTTAGGAATATAATATAGAGAGGAGGAATTAAGCCTACCTCTATATTGTCAGAGGAGAGAATTATGCAGCAGATTTCTTGAAGTATCTAGGATTACTATACCTTAGAATGTTAAGAACCTCAGCTGTTTCTACTGGGAGTACACCTAAATTTAATAGAGGGGGGAAGGTTTTCTTTTTAAAAAAATGAATTCCCAAGTCGTTTTCAAGACAATCTTGAAAATCATGTGCAGAGATCATCCGAGTTAATAGCATTTCTAACTTGTGTGGATTTATCCTAAGGATATAATTAGAGTTATATGCAAAAGTTTGGTTACAAAGCTGTTCCCTGCAGCAAATAATTTGTGTCCAACTGCTCATTTTGATCAAATCCCAAACTCAGTTCTCTGTGAGACAATTTCCCTGTCCCCACTTCTTATACTGTCATGAGACATTTGGGGCTATAAATACTTTCTATTTTTGCTGCTTAGGCTCTGCAAAGCCAATACTCTGTAGTAAAAACTTTTTCCGGTGACAAAAATAGAATTTAGGAATTTAATTTATCATTAGCTCTGACTAGCCACACTGGGCAGGACTATGTGCATAGTAAACTCAATATGATGACTTTGCCAGACTGGACATCCCAGCCATTCACTGATGAGAGATGTTCCGATGTCCATCTGCCTTTCATCTCTGACTCCTCCACTAGGCAGATAGATCCCAGACCATAGATTTTCAAACTGAAAATCGTTTTTCCAGTTTCTATCAAAAGACAATCTCTCAGGTGGGGACTGTGTATTGAATAGGGTCTCTTATCTTTTCCTCCTGGTTTCCAGGAGAGCAATTGGCATTATCAGGTAGCTAATGACCCCATTCATTCAACACAGATTTATTGAGTCTTTGTGTTGTAGGTACTTCTTAGTGATAGGAATATGGCAGAAAACAAAACAAATGGTCAACTTTCACCAACATTCAAAAGGGGAGAGATAGACAGGTGGTATCAGGTACAGATGAAAACTCTAAGAAGAAAATATTGTAAGAGTGTGCAACAACATAATTTATCAAACAAGGACATTTTGAGAATAATTACTTATAATTACTATGTCAAGACAATACAGATGAAATCAGGACTATCCTGGAAACCTTATTCTAGGAAAGGCATGAACGAGTCCTGTGGGTAGGGGATGAGATACTTTTTAAAATTGATGTGCTGTTCAGGAAGGGCATTTTCTGAATGGAAACATTTAAGCAGAAGCCTGAGGAAGATTAAGGAGCTAGTCATGATGATATTAGGGGAGGGGCATTCCAGGTAGATGGAATATCATATGCAAAGTCTCTGAGGTAGGAGCAAGACTGGCATGGTAGAGGAAAATCACAGAAGCCAGTTTGATTGGAGTGAAATGAACAAAAGGAAGTTCTGCTGAAGAGGTCAAAGGGGTGGCCAGAGGCTGTATTTTATCTTTTGAGCCCATGGGAAGGACTTTGGATCCTACCTTAAGACAAAAATCTATATGATTTACATTTTGAAAGGATAACTCTGGCTGCTGTGTGTGAAGGAGCATTATATGATAGTAAGAGTGAAAGCAGGGAAGATCAGCTTGTAGTCTAGGCAAGAGATTATGGTGGCTTGGACTTGGACTAGGGGAGTAATGGTGGCAGTGATGAGATGTGATTAGATTCTGGACATGTGCTGAGGGTAGAATTGAGAGGATTTGCTGATGATTTGGAAATGGCGTATGAAGAAAACTGAAGAGCCAGGGATGACCCTTCAGTTGCTTGAGCAATTAGAAGAATGAAGTTGTCATTATTGAGATGATAAGGATTATGGGAATTAGACTTTTGGGAACAAGGAAGATTGAGATATATAAAATATCCAAGAGGAGATGGTTAGTAGGCAGTTGGATAATGAAGGCAAAAGTTTAGGGAAAAAATTGGGACTGTTTGCTGCCATTTCTAAGAATATCCCCATTTCTAAACCTACATAGCAAACATATTGGTTTTTTTTTATTTTTAATGTATTTTTATTTATTTCAGAGAGGAAGAGAGAGTTAGAGACATCAGTGATGAGAATCATTGATCAGCTGCCTCCTGCACGCCCCCTACTGGGGATCGAGCCCACAATCCGGGCATTTGCCCTTGACAGGAATCAAACCAGGGACTCTTTAGTCCGAAGGCCAACGCTCTATCCACTGAGCCAAAGTGGCTAGGGCTAAACGTGTGTCTTTTAAAAAGAGGACTGCATTTGCAGAGGAAGATTTAGTTTCACAAAGTGTGGAAGTGAGGTGTTGCCCAGTGGTATGTCGACACATTTCATATTTCTCCAGCAGAAACAAACTGTAATCCCTATAAACTTAAGCTAATTTAGTTACCATTACCCAACTGTGTCAGCGAAGACCCCATTCAGGAAAGCTAAGAAATCACTTTGAAACTAAAAAAGTAAAATAGTTATTGTTTGTGTATTCTAGAGACCTAGAGAAAGAAAAATAGCCAATTCCAAGACAAGCCTATTAAAATACAAAATTGGTACAGGCGTATGCAAGTTTCTACTAATGTAAGCCTAAATCTGGTTTTAAAACAAAAACCTATAATATTAATTAGAGTTCTCATTATTTATTGACTTCTTACCTACAAATTTTAAAGAAGCAGCTGTCTTTTATTTTCAAATGCAAAACAGATGGAAATTCACTCTACCAGGGAAATCTATAGTCAGCAAAAGAACAAATTTGCAACATTATTTGCTGTATTATTTTGACTTCCATCACCTGCCTGAGACTCTGTCTTTCATTTTTGACTTTCTGAGGAGTTAGCCAAAATGGAAACCAAGCATCAGAATGGCTTTTTCTCAAGAATCAGTGTTGTTTACATTGAAACCAAAGTAACTCTCGGTTTGTTCCAAAGTTTTACAAAGTCACCAAAAAAGCAACACTTCTTTGGTTAAAAATAACTCTCTATTGACATGAAATCAACGTGACCATAGGAGGAATGGAAATCGAAACTGGCGTGTGTATGGTTTTTTTTAATCAGACTTCAAAGTAAAAAGCCAGAAAATTTCAGCTGCATCAACAAACCGTAGCTGCAGACCTGTTGGTGCAAATAAATGGGCTAATTGCATAGATAACTGACCCAGAAAAGGACTTTTGATTGACAATCATTTTTATTCTTTCCTCTATTTTATTGAGCACCTGTTACAAGTAGTTGCTGGGCATGCAATGGTGAGCAAAACAGACATGACCCCTGCCATCATATAGCATATGAAGAAGACAGAGATTATTCAACTAATCATTCAAATCAACGTATAATTGCAAACTTTAATAAGTGCTTTGAAGAGGAAACTGGGTGCTGTGACTGACCTATGGAGGCCGGGAGAGTCAGGGAAGTTCTTGCTGAACATTTGGCTGAGCTCTGGCAATTAGTAAGCATTAACTAGGTCAGAAGGAGGTGATGGGTGGGAGCAGTTAACAGTAGTCAGGAGATGAAAACCACAGTGCAATGCCAGAATTGTAAAGGTTGAATGATTGAAAATCATAATTTTTGCGAAAGAGAGCCACTGTGTCTGGAAAGTACAAAGCAAGATGGAGAATGGCTGGAGATGATTTGGGGATGTAGACCATTAAGCTTAATAAAAGATTCTGAAGAAAAATAGGCAGTCATTGAAGTGTTTTAATTAGGAAAATGATATAACCATATTTTTATTTTTAAAAGTCAACTCTGGGGCAAGGAGAACTTTCACTTCCAGTAATGGATTAGGTAATTCAGCCTAATACTTTTACCAAAAAATACCCCACAGAAGTTGGAAAAAATATTTTTTAAATCACTCCTAGAGCTAGCACGACAATGAAATAAGATCTAAGAGAAGAAAACACAGAGAAGTGAGAAGAACATTTAGAGCTGCTTTTCCCAAGGAGGTGACTGGGAAGCTAAACAGAACTTTTGACAGACTAATAGGAATAAGGATATAAAGTTAAAGTTTGAGAAAGGTCAAGGGGAGTGACTTCAGGTTTTGGGTTTGGGACCCAAAGGACTACATTGGGAGTAAAGATAAACCAGAAATAAGCCAACCCTCCCAGCTTCAAATCCTCTGAGGTCTTCCAGTTGGATTAAGGAGACCTATCATTGCTAGTAGCCTTAACCTCTTTCCAGAAGCAAATGTAAATCCTCCTTGAAGAAAGATGATATTATTCTAGAACTGAAACAATTTTTACAATGATCCAAATACCATATATGGTACTCAACTAAAAATAACCAGGTGAGCATTCACAAACTGATGGGACATGTCAAATGACACACAGATTAAAGGTCCTCCTACTGGCAAATATAGGGCACACATCACCTTAACCAAGTATTTGAACTTAAGATGAGCACTAATAGATATTATATATCGTCTGATATGATTAACAGAGGAGGACAAACCATCAATGTAATATTCTTGTCAAAAAATATATTTTTAAACTCAGCAAGCATGTACTGAACTTCAATTATAGAGGTAAGGCATGTGTTGGGAGCCATGGAGAATAAGACCTTAAGATCTATAATAATAAAAGGGTAACATGCTAATTAGGCCAGATGACTTCCGGACGTCATTCTGGACGTCTTTCCTGATGAAGCCGGGGTGGAGGGAAGCCCGGGTCCTGGGTGCCAGAGGGAAGCCAGTGCCAGCAGCCAGGGGAGGGAAGGCCTACTCTTGCACGATTTTCGTGCATTGGGCCTTTAGTATCACTATAAAATAGTTGGTGAGTCAAGCCATCCATGAAATTTATATTATAGAGTTATTTTGTTTCCCAAGACTAAAACAACAATATTTCAACCAAAGATTTTTTTCCAAACGCCTACCTGGTCATTCAATATTCTAGCACTTTTCTGTATAAATTATTATCAATAGAAACAGTTATTATGCTAAAAGCAGTACTTTAATGAAGACAGAGTTTGATTTGGAAATCTTTGATTTTACCCGCTGAGTTATATGTCAATTCATTTCAATAGAGAGTGTATTATGCCCTATGACTGGATGGGCATAGATCTTTACCGAACTTTGCTAAAGTTAAATCCTTCCTTGGTAGATGTGTCTTTTTAAACCAGTGGTAGCCATTTCATTTTAGTGTAAGGGTTTTCAATCTTTTCTTGAGAGTTTTTGATTGAGATAGAGGACGTGGGGGTTTTTGAGCACCCAAGGAGTAAAAAGAATGAAGAGAACAAATGATGGAATTTCAATCATTCTTAAGAATGTGTGCGAAGGTTAAGGAAGTTAGTTGTGGAATTCTTTGGTTGTTTGTTTGTTTGTTTGTTTGTTTGGAGAGAAGAGAATTGGTTGATTACTTATTGGTAAGTTGGTTAAGGAAAGAGAAAAGCAATAAAAGGAAAAGAAGAACATTACAGGAATTTTTCCATATCTTACCATAGCTACCTGGACCTTGGTTGGGGAAAGGGAGTAAGGCAGTTGGAGGAAAGAAGTTCCAGAACATAAATATTTAATCTGCTCTAAGCATAAGATAACAAGCAGATAAGTTCAAATAGTGGGGCAGTCTATACTCTTTAAAAAATATCAGTGTCACCCTGACTGGTTTGGCTCAGTGGATAGAGCGTTGTCCTGTGGACTGAAAGGTCCAAGGTTCGATTCCGGTCAAGGGCATGTACCTTGGTTGTGGGCACATCCCCAGTAGGGGGTGTGCAGGAGGCAGCTGATCGATGTTTCTAACTCTCTATCCCTCCCCCTTCCTCTCTTTAAGATATCAATAAAATATATTTTAAAAAAATATCAGTGTCATGAGAGAAAAAGAAAAAAAACCCAGCAAAACTATTCTAGATTAAAGGAAACTAAAGGCTATGCCTGATCTTTATCTAGACATTAGACATTAAAGAATGCTACAAAGGATATTATTTAGACAATTGATGAAATTTGAATACATACTGAATATTAAATATAGTATCAATGTTGAATTTCTTGAGAGTGATAAGAGAAGTATTGTGATTATGTAGGAGAATGTCCCTGTTCTTAAGGGATAGAGATACATGTTGAAATATTTGGGAGGTGAAACATCATAATACCTGTAGAGTACTTTCAAATGTTTTTTCTTTGCATGGTAGTGTAGGACTACATAAAAGTGTGCAAAATGATTTTTTAAATATATTTTTATTGGTTTCAGAGAGAAAGGGAGAGATAGAAATATCAATGATGAGAATCATTGATTGGCTACCTCCTGCATGCCCTCTAGTGGGGATTGAGCCCACAACCCAGGCATGTGCCCTGACTAGGAATGGAACTGTGACCTCCTGGTTCATAGGTTGATGCTCAACCACTGAGCCATGCCAGCCTGGCCAAAATGATTTTAATAGTGGAAAAAACTACCACTGTTCCATGACCTTTAAACATTTTTGTCAAAACATTATGGTTAGTTAGGAAGGCAGGAAAATGAAAAACTAGTAAAACAATGTTTTCTTTAGTACACTATAATTTAAAACACTAGAAACATTGTGGATTAAAGTATTTCATTTCTTTGCAAAAAACTCAAAGGATAGTTTGAACAACTCTTCTGATTGTATAATTAGTTATATGGATTAAGCATCTTCTCTATGCCTTTGCAAACTGTCATACTCCTTTCTAAACTTGATCAGCTTAAATCATTTTATCATTTGCCCTTCTGTCATGAAATGTCTCCAAAATTTCTCTTAATGTGAAGTTTTTGTCAATGCCACTGCCTCCAAGGCATCTTCATCCTTTTCATCACAACCACTTTCCTCATTAATCTTCATAAATTTGCCTTCACCAAGTTCCTCTGGTAGCACAGCTAGTGTTTCTAATGGTGGCAGTGTTAATACTCCCAGTTATCTCTTCTATAACTCCTTTTATGTTTGATTCTAATTTCACTTTCAGCATTATCACTTTTAATTTTTTTCCTGTACCTTCATCCTTTTGGCCAAATTCTTCTTTCAAATATCCATTTTTATAAAATGTCATGTAAGTTTACCCCTGGGGGACAAGGAGACAACACAATACATGCTTTGCTGTCTGTCGTGAACTGAATAACAGATATGCAGTGACCCCTCATTGACAGATTTGGAAAGTATTGTGATTGGTCACTGTCACTAATCAGGATGGGCATCCGTTAATTTTGTGGTGCTTTGAAGACTGAAGTTCTGGGAGTGAAGTTTGTTCTTTATGCAATTACAATTAATATACCATTAGAATTAAAATTTGAATCATGTCATTGCGTGTGTGTGTGTGTGTGTGTGTAGATATGTGTGTGAATCTAGATAGAGGGTATATCTAATAGGTGTCCACTGTACTATTCTTGCAGCTTTTCTTTAAATTTCAGATTATTATAATAAAAGTTAGGGTGGGGAAGCAAGTCATGAAGAGATAAGACAATGAAAGCAAAAACCTAGAGAAACAATAGCTAATAAAAACAGACCAATAGAAAATCCAGAGAATAGAATCAGACTACCCAGGTTGGAATCCCACCTTACTCATCAGCTGCGCGGTCTTGAGCAAGTTATACAATCTCTCTGAATCTGTTTTCGTAAAAAAAAAAAATGGAGATAAAAATACTACCTAGTTCATAGGGTTATATAATTATTAAATAAGTTGCATATATGAAGTACTTAGAACAATAGTGGTACATAGTAATTACTTTATAAGTGTAAGCTGTTACAGGTTTGTTGAGATAGAGGAGACTTTAATATGTTTAGATTCAGATAAGAATTCAAAAGAGAGAGGTTGAAGTTAGAAGAAGGGATAATTAATGGTGTATGGTTCCTGAGAAAGTGGCAGGGGAGGGGATCCAAGGAAGAAACAGAGGCTAAAGGAGGAGTATTTCTATTTTAACAGGAGGGAAAGAGAATAGAATGGGTGCAGGTGTCGGGTGGTAATTTTGCTAGGGAGAAGGTGTAATGACTTCTGTATTCTCCAAGAAATAAAAGGGGAGGTATTTTTTTTCTTTATTTAAAAAAATATTTTTTTATTGATTTCAGTGAGAAACATCAATGATGAGAGAGAATCATTGATTGTCTGCCTCCTCCATGCCCCCCTACTGGGCATCAAGCCCACAGCCACCCATATGCCCTGACTTGGAATCAAATTGTGACTTTCTGGTTCATAGGTCGATGCTCAACAACTGAGCCACACTGGCCAGGCAAAGGCAAGGTATTTTCTGAGAATTAGTAGCAGGTAGGGGATCAGAGATTCAGGAGAGTGAGGAAGACTTAAAATGACCCTTGTAGAGAGCAAGAGAGGCTGCTGGCCAAATAAATGTAACTGGATTATTGGCAGTGTTGAGGGCCCAGAGCTAGTGACCTTAAAATTATAGTCATACCAGCTTGCCCTTTTGTGTTTCTCAGATGTGGTGCATAGCTGCCTGGGCTCAGATATGGAGGATGTGGGCTATTGAGTTAACCTAAGATTGCGGTTTTTCCAGATTGATGTGAGGAAAAGATATAGAGAATGTATGATATTGGCAAGAAGATTACTGAAAGTATGGACTGTGAAATCTAACCTGGGAGGGAGATGAGTGATGAGATAAAGAGAAGGGTCCTCTTAAGGTCAAATAATGGTCCTAGTGAGAATTATTTAACTAGCAAAGTAGCCATTTCCTAAATTAGGGAGCCGTTTTCTGTGTAAAGAGGATGTTCAATTGGGGCTCTTTCTATTTTAGTTTTGGCTGAGGCCCTACCGAGCAAGAAATAAACAATAGGTGCTGTAATGAGAGGCTATATCACCTAGTACAGGACTTGCAAAGAGAGGGTCAAACTGGTGTTGTGACCCTTAACCCATCACCCACCTAGAGTTTGTACAAGAACTGGAGTTGAAAATTGACAGGGAAGTTTTCTTTGGAGAATTGTTGGGGTGCCTTGGCTTGTTCTTCCTCTTTATTCTAGGAGTGAAGGGAATGATGTTCCTCTCTTTCTAAACCAAGTGAGAGAGATGTTTCAAGGAAACTATTTGAAGAGCTTCAACTGTGCCTCCCTGAGTTTGAAGAGTGTAAGGTCTGGTAAGAGAAACTGACCAAATTAGATGGGGTGATGGTGGAGATATAAGGTTGCATTGGAAGCAAACTACATATCCACCCGCAGTGGGCAAGGTTGGGAGAAGCCTGTCTGGGGCTATCTCAGATTCCATGGCTGGCTGGAGGGAGTGGCTACCAACTGGTCAGGGGCTGAGGAATAAATTATAGGAAGCCAGGAGGAGGCCAGAGACATTGCCACCATCAAGGAGTATCTTCTCAAAATTCCTTAAGGAAAGAGCGATCAATAGGATTCTGTCATCCCAGAGGCTATCATGGTGGACTGTGTCTGTGCCAATCAAGGGAAACCTTGACAATCTCTTCTCTCTCTTCCTAATGCAAACAGAAGTAGCCAAACTGGGGGGTGGGATGGGAAAGACAGAGAGAAGCTGCCATCAGTACTCCTTCCCAGCCAGTAGCAGTAACCAGGTGAGGGAGGAGAAGAGCTTTAGCTTGGAACGTGACTCAAATTCTATTGAACATTCTTGTGACTGTGAGTTCTCAGGAGAATTTTAATCACCTAAAAGTAGCCAGAAAAGTTAGGGTCTACCCTAGGGGCAAGGAAAACAAAAGAAAAACTAGCTTGGGAGTTGAAAAGGGCAATTGAAAGAAAAAAAGAACTCACCTTATAATTCTGCCCTGTAAAGTGCAGTTCATTCACTGTACTGCTGGTTACTCCAAATTAGTGAAATAATAATAACAAGCTCCAAAGTGTGGCTGAGGGAGCAGTTGGCTCTGATGTACTGGAATAGAAGGTCATTGAGGGTGAAGAGGTCAAGATATGAGAGATATGATGTTGGCTTTGTCTTCTTGGTGAATAATGAAGTCTTCCATAATGCCTGCAAAGTTTGAGTAGATAGACTGCAAGCAATGTGCCCAAGGCCAATGCTTCTCAAACTTTGGAATGTATTAGAGTCACCTGGAAACCCATTAGAAGATACAGAGACAGGCTTGTTGAAGTAGGATAGGGCCTGGACTTCTGTATAGTTTTACCAACTTCCCAAGTGATCTGGAATTTACAACAAAGTGTTAGAACCACTGTCCAATATTTAGTGGAGGGATGTAACTGACTAGTCAGTACATAATAATATTTATCAGGAGAAAGGAAGAGAGGGTAGTTTAGTCAAATAGAAGGGACCTCTGGGAAGCAATTTTTTGCTATCATAGGGTCTAGAAACTAATAGGGACAACTAGCCTCTCAACCCATTATCAATAACTATCACCTTTACTTCTTTCCTTTTTGTGAAAATGAGTGTTATGAATTGAATTGTGTCTCCTCAAAAATGATATGTTGAAATCTTAACCCCTAGTACCTTAGAATGTGAACTTATTTGGAAATAGAGCTACAAAAATTTGGAAATAGATGTGATTAAGATGCGAGCATACTGAAGTAGGGTGGGCCTCTAATCTAATATAAGTTGTGTCCTTAAAGAAGATGGCAATGTGCATACACAGGAAACACAATGTGATGATGAAGGCAGAGATTAGAGTCATGCAGCAACAAACAAAGGAACAGCAAAGCTTGCTGGCCAACCACCAGAAGCTAGAAAGAGGCCAAGAAGGATTCCCTCTTTCCTTTGATTTTGGGCTCCTAGCCTCTAGAACAGCGGTTCTCAACCTGTGGATCACGACCCCTTTGGGGGTCGAACGACCCTTTCACAGGGGTCACCTAAGACCATCGGAAAACACATATATAATTACATATTGTTTTTGTGATTAATCACTATGCTTTAATTATGTTCAATTTGTAAGAATGAAATTGGGGGTCACCACAACATGAGGAACTGTATTAAAGACTTGCGGCATTAGGAAGGTTGAGAACCACTGCTCTAGAACGAGGAGACAATACATTTCTTTTGTTTTAAACAACCCAGTTTGTGGTACTTTGTTATGAAAGCTCTAGGAAACTAATACTGTACAATGAAATAACTGATATGATAAAATATTCCTTTCATGATGTACAATAAATCATCTCTCTTACATGCTGCCCATGCCGTGTCCCTGTCCCTTTGCATTAAACTTACAGTTTATCTCAGTACACAAAGAAACACGTGTAAGTCAATGGGTGCCATTAGAACAAGAAGAAAAAGTTCACTGCTTCTTGCCACGCTTAAGCTGAAACACTTTGTGTTCTTGATGGAGTAGTCAGCCCCCATACTGGCTTTGGACTTATTATTGACAAATGAGTCAGTTCATACAAGACTAGTAGCTTATTTGAGTAGGTGTAAATTATTTTGAAAAAAGGAAAAGAAGCCTGTAAAATATACCGGCATGCTACTCTCATAAGAAAACATTCCCATGAGAAATCTTAAAACAGCTTTCATCAAAGTGCTAAGAAAACATCTTTGCAGTCATACATAATGGGTTCCACCTCCAAAAGTCCTCCCACCTCTTCTGATTTTCATAGCTATTATCTTCTTCCCAATACTGAAAGAAAGTTGTGGGCTATGGAATGGCCCAAGAGACAGCACTGACTAACTCCAGGAAAGATTTAAGTTCCTGATTTATTTAGCAAAGGCTACAGAAACCAAGCAGTAAAATGCTACTCAGAGCAGGAAGAGAGAGACACAGCATATCTCATGCAGCTTTTTCCAGCTTCCCACAGTCCCTATGAGGATGCAAAGCTGCCTCTGACATGTTAAATTAAGATATACCTTATGGTCCAGAAATGCTACTTCTAGAAATTTCTTTTCCAGGAGAAAACCAAAGGGCCAGGTAAAAGACTAAAGTGGCTTATAGATTCTACAGCAAGGATGAAGTCAGTGGTTATTAGCTGAGCTGGGTAGTCCAAGACTTTTGCCTGGAAAAGGGGTTATGTGTTGCATCCCTCTTTTACACTAGGACCTTGAGCATGTACTGTAGAAGAAACAAGTTATGCTAAAAGGGCACCTGGGCCAGAGATTCTTGTCCTACCTTTGGCTGCACATACATGGTTCCACAGTTCTTCCTCAAGTCTTCTATAAGATAATTTTACCTGGATGCTCTGCTGCTGTCAAATCCCAAAGCTCACCATACCTGAAAACTTCCTTCATTTCAGCCCCATCTCCCTCCCTCAAATATCTCTCTTCCTCTTGAATTTAATTTTTATATCTCTGCTAAACTCCCCCCAAAAGAGTTATCTACTTGTACTATTTCAAATTGCTCATCTCCCTCAGAATCTCCAGTCTGTCTTCAGAATCCTTCACATTCCTGAAACGGCCTGATTAAGGCCTCCAGTGACCCCGGGGTGCCTAATCTTATAGTTACTTTATTCTCTTCATGCTTACTTCTCAGCAGCATGCAAGCTGCCTACTTCTCAGATGACTATTCTCCTCGTTTGACCTCTGGTACATTAAACATCCTGATTTCCTTTCTACTTCCTTTCCCCGTTCCTCTCTATTTCTCAACATTCTCCTCTTCAAACTCTAAAATACAGAGTTCCTCTAACATATCTTAATACATCATCAATATATGTTGATCTGCTATGGCAGAATGCATGGGAGAACGATCAGCCAGGACTCTGAGGGAGGAAAGTTTAAACTTTATTTCGCAGATCTGCTAGTCCAGGGGAATTCTGGATCCAAAGCCTGAACTGAACTTGTGAGGAGGCTCTGACCTATATATCTCCTCCTGTGGCAGCCCCCTGAGAGTCCCCGCAGCTCTGCCCAAGTCAGTCAGAGTGGGGAACTAAGACTACAGTTTTAAGCAGATACTGAACTAGGTTGCAAGCCCCCCATTTTCCTTTTCATTCCCCCCTCTTGTTCCACAAGCTATTCTTAGCCTTGGTGATTACAAAAGACTCGAGAATTGGGGAGCGGGCCTAAGCCAGCAGGTGGACATCCCCCGAGGAGTCCCAGACTGCGAGAGGGCACAGGCTGGGCTGAAGGACACCCCCGAATGCACAAATTTTTGTGCACCGGGCCTCTAGTCCTATCTAATAATAGACAAACAGGGTAATTGACC
>NW_005366679.1:3430271-3430854 GCF_000412655.1 Myotis brandtii | reverse complement strand
CCCACCCCATGACAGGGAGAGGCTGGCAGCCCGCCCCCCCCACGGGGGTAGGAGCCCCGGGCTCAGGCAGCTCCTCAGAGGTGACACCGGAGCTGCGAGCCCCAGGTGCACAGCCAGGAGACCCGAACCTGCCTACTCGAGCATCAGTCTTATGCTTATTGGAACTAGGCACCAATACATTAGACAAGTTATTTTAAAACAAACAACAAAGAAGAAAATAGGTGTCGACCCCAGAACTATGTCCCCAGAGGGAGTGGGTGACAGCCAAGAGGAGCACAGGGCTGACACACTGCAGGCGGCGAGGATGAACAGGGAGCTGAGGGAAGCAGCCAGTGCAAAGGCTCTGGCTGTCTGACTCCATTTACCTGAAATGCCGGGAGCAGGAAGCGCACGGGCACAGGAAGCAACCAGTGCTTTCCAGGGGGGGTTTGAGGGGCTGGGGCCTAAGGGAGAAATGATTTTAGAGGAAGCGCAGAAGCTTGAGGGTGCAGGAGGCCTGGCTCCCAGGTCCAAAATCAGAAAAACAGCTCAGAAAGGAAACCTGAAGAAAGCCCCGGAAGTACCCAAAGGAAAGAAAGGTCTG
>NW_005366679.1:3429587-3430025 GCF_000412655.1 Myotis brandtii | reverse complement strand
AGGCTGCCTGGCGCGGGGGTGGGGGGTGGGTCTGAGGAAGTAGAGGCCCAGGGCCAGGACCAGGACAGCTCCTCAGGAAGAAACACCGCCCCCGCCCCCACAACGGCCAGAGGTGGACAGAGACCAGGAGTGACCAGCAAGTCCGGGACGAAAAGTGAAGGAGGACAGGGGGCACCCAGCAGCAGCTGTGCGTGCAGTTTGTGGGAAGGAGACAGAGCCGTACCGGGGTCCCGTCTCCCAGGGGCACTCCAGCGCCGCGAGCTTAGACTTGGACAACACAAGCAAGCACCCCAGGCTTTAAGGCCTCACTGGGTGCTTGAGCTATTCTTTTAAAAAAACATTTTTAACACATTTCAATTTCAAGAAGTAAAAACAAAACCAAGAAAGAAAAACTACGCTTTCGGAGCCTGAACATCCACAGGGACCTCAGCGCGATCC
>NW_005366679.1:3425256-3429549 GCF_000412655.1 Myotis brandtii | reverse complement strand
AGGGCTGCCAGGCTGCCAGAGGGATGTCTGACTGCCAGCTTGGGCCCGATCCCCCAGGTAGCGGGCCTAAGCCAGCAGGCTGACATCCTCTGAGGGGTCCCAGACTGCAAGAGGGCATAGGCCAGGCTGAGGGATGCCCCCAAGTGCACAAATTTTTGTGCACCGGGCCTCTAGTCTATATAATAAAAGCCTAAGTAACCATTACAGCGGAATGACCAGAACGACCAGTCTCTATGATGCATACTGACCAGCAGGGGGCAAGATGCTCAATGCAGGAGCTGCCCCCTGGTGGTCAGTGTGCTACCACAGGGGGAGTACCGCTCAGCCAGAAGCCAGGCTCACAGCTGGTGAGCACAGTGGCAGTGGCAGGAGCCTCTCCCACCTCTGCGGCAGCGCTAGGAGCAGTGAGCAGGCGGGTGGTAAGGAGCGAGGTGTCCCAGACTGTGAGAGGGATGTCTGACTTCCGGCTTAGGCAGACATCCCCCGAGGGGTCCAGAACCGTGAGAGTGCAAAGGTTGGGCTGAGGGACGCCCTCCCCCCAGTGCACAAATTTCATGCATCAGGCCTCTAGTATTCTATAATATTATAACTAATAGCTATTAGTTTTAACTGTATTTGACAAAGGCTCCTATGTACCTTCAGAAAACAAACATTTGAGGCATTTCAAAGCCTATTGGGATGATCTAAGCCAATTCTAGGTCAAGAGAAAGTTTCTTAAAATTTAAATCCTTGAAGGATTGTCAAACTTGATTTTACCCTTTACAAAAGATTATATATCAAAGTGTATTAGACACAAACATTCTTATAAGTTTCAGAAATAACCAGCTTTAGGAATTACCTTCTTTCTCCTTCAAAATGCATTTCTATGCCTATGCTTTCTCTATTTCACCAAAGCCATACTTTCCTCCTAATTAGCTAGAATTATTTATTAACAAATTGAATTTAATTCTCTAGATTATCCAGAGAAGGCAAACTCAGAGTTTCACACATCCTTTTTTTAACTCCCAGGGGACTAGTTTTACTCCATAGTCCCCAATAAACTCCTTTTTAAAATTCCTTAACATACATTCTAAGATAGTAGAGTTTGAGGAGGAGCTATTACCCATATTGCAGGGAGAGACCGGGTTGCCTCCTTTAAAAAAAAAAAAAGAATAAAAGAACTAATCAAAATAAGGCTTATTTTCTAACTTCATTTGTTCTTAGGTGTGGACCACAAATGACACTAATCAGATTTCTGCTAGCAGTACTATTTCTGCTAATAGTCTGATTCTATTCTCTGATAGACTGATAGCAGAAATAGTACATTGACACAAGCTATTAACAAATAGTACATTGACACAAGCTATTTAACCTCTGTTTAGGGAGGCAAAATGCAAATCATTTACTCCCTGTGTCCTAGGTTTAGGGAAGACAGGATTTCTGCTCAGTTTCCCTATTCTACTTGTCCTGGCTTACTGGCCTGTCATCCATTCAACTTTCTTTCAACATTTCTCTTTACCTTCCTCCATTACACCAAAGCCATACTTTCTTTCCAGTTAGTTAGAACTCTCAGCCTTAATTTTTAGGTGACATGTCATCTAAACAATTTTAAAAAACAACAAAGAGACATATTTAAATAATAAAGACAGATAACATTCCCTACTAAAAACTTTGAATCACCACAGAAATTTGGGAGAGGTTTAGAAGGGTTTTAAAAAAAGAAAACATCAGTAAATAAATACTTTTACACTGGCGCATGCCACATCTCATTCGTTAAATCAGTTTCAATTGTGCAGAGATACAGAACAAGTCCCTGAACAGAAGCAGTAGAAAATTGCCTAGGAAAGCTTCTCTTCTACCTTTTTCAAAGGCAGGCCAGACTCGGACCCTTAGCTAATCCGAGTTTTGACTTCCCTCCTGGGAAGTCCCAGAGACTGCAAATACCGTCTAGAACAGCGGTTCTCAACCTGTGGGTCGCGACCCCTTTGGCGGTCGAACAACCCTTTCACAGGAGTCGCCTAAGACCATCCTGCATATCAGATATTTACATTACGATTCATAACAGTAGCAACATTATAGTTATGGAGTAGCAACGAAATAACTTTATGGTTGGGTCACAACATGAGAAACTGTATTTAAAGGGCCAGAAGGTTGAGAACCACTGGTCTAGAAGCCATTCCTCCAGACCAGGCGTCCTCAAACTTTTTAAACAGGGGGCCAGTTCACTGTCCCTCAGACCGTTGGAGGGCCGGACTATAGTTTAAAAAAAAACTATGAACAAATTCCTATGCACACTGCACATATCTTATTTTGAAGTAAAAAAACAAAACTTCAAAAAAAAAAGGCTCTCCTAACTTCAAAAAAAAGGCCCTACTAACTGCAAAATAAAAAAAAAATAGACCTCCTAACTTCCAAAAAAAAATAAATCCTAACTTGTTCTTACCTCGTTCCTCAGGCAGCAGCAGGCTCTGCACAGGCAAGCTCGTGACTCCTCTGATCACACCTGAGACTGAGAAGAGGAGTCGAGAGACAGAGAGAAGGAGGGGAGTCGGAGAGTGAGGCGCACATTCCACACATGCGCACTGTGGGCCCCGGACGAGTCGGCTGCTAAGCAACAGGCAGCGGCAGCAAAAACACCCGGCGGGCCAGATAAATGTTTTCGGTGGGCTGCATGTGGCCCGCGGGCCGTAGTTTGAGGACCCCTGCTCCAGATGATCTCAGCTATTCTGAGGTAAATAATTACCTAGGTAGGAGCCAGCTACCTCTCTGTCCCGTAGGACAGGCCAGAACTCAGACCCATTTCCCCAGGGAAAAACTTACAGTTCAGACGTCTGATTTTGACTTCCCTCCCGGGAAAGTTCCAGGAAGTCCGGATCCAAAGCCTGAACTGAACTTGTGCGGAGGCTCTGACTTATATATCTCCTGCTGTGGCAGCCCCTGAGGGCCCACAGCTCTGCCCAAGTCAGTCTTGGCAGGGCCTTGGGGGTACGCTCTGCAGCTTCGCTCAAGTCAGCTGTGGCGGGGCCATGGGGTTAGGCCAGTGATAGCAAACCTATGACACGCGTGTCAGAAGTGACACGCAAACTATAAAATATTTTCTTCACAAAATACATTAGGTTTAATTTAGTCTAGACACCAAATCTTTCAGATGCTATCTTTCTCTTAACCTATTAAGAGTCTAGAGACAGTGATGGTGAACCTATGACACGCGTGTCAGAGGTGACATGCGAACTCATTTTTTTGGTTGATTTTTCTTTGTTAAATGGCATTTAAATATATAAAATAAATATCAAAAATATAAGTCTTTGTTTTACTATGGTTGCAAATATCAAAAAATTTCTATATGTGACACGGCACCAGAGTTAAGATAGGGTTTTTCAAAATGCTGACACGCCGAGCTCAAAAGGTTCGCCATCACTGGGTGAGGCTCTGCAGCTCTGCCCAAGTCAGAGTGGGGAAGTAAGAGTACAGTTTTAGCCCTAGCAGGTTTGGCTCAGTGCATAGAGCATCAGCTTGCAGTCTGAAGGGGTCTGGGCTCGATTCTAGTCAAGGGTACATGCCTGGGTTGTGGGCTTGATCCTCAATAGGGGGCATGCAGGAGGCAGCCGATCAATGATTCTCTCTCATCATTGATGTTTCTATCTCTCTCTCCCTTTCCCTTCCTCTCTGAAATCAATAAAAATATTTTTATAAAAAGACTACAGCTTTAACCAGATACTGAACTAGGTTGCAAGCCCCCACATTTTCCTTTTCAGATTCACCATGTACCTAGTAGGCTCCAGACTTGTAAACATAATTACTAACTTGATATCTCCCTCTCAGTGTCTCTCAGGCATCGCAAACATAATAGCCCCGACCAGTCTTGTTTTTCTTTCAAAACCTCTCAGGTCAACTTGTCCTTGCCCAGACTTCCCAACTTAGTAAGCAGCATCACATTTCACGCAATTGCTCAAGCCAGGAACCTTTCCCTTCCCCGCCTCTCCCACATCTAATCCATCTGTAAACCCTATGGTTTCTACCTTCACAGTAAATCTCAAATGTACTTCTCTTTATTCCCCTTTTACTACTTTGGTCTAAGCCAGTGATGGCGAACCTTTTGAGCTCGGCGTGTCAGCATTTTGAAAAACCCTATCTTAACTCTGGTGCCGTGTCACATATAGAAATTTTTTGATATTTGCAACCATAGTAAAACAAAGACTTATATTTTTGATATTTATTTTATATATTTAAATGCCATTTAACAAAGAAAAATCAACCAAAAAAATGAGTTCGCGTATCACCTCTGACACGCGTGTCATAGGTTCACCATCACTG
>NW_005366679.1:3421209-3424429 GCF_000412655.1 Myotis brandtii | reverse complement strand
TAATTAGGGTACTCCTAAGCTGGCCTTTGCTAAAAACGTCCTCAATCTGATTGAGGTACATTCGCTGAGGTCGACCCCTTCCAACTCTCCCATCCACACTCGTCTTGTATACTTGTTTCGTCTATCTCCTTTCGTTCATCCTCTCTATGTGTCCAAACCATTTCAACATACCTTTCTCAATCCTTGACACTACATCTTCTTTCACTCCACAAATTTCCCTAAAATTAACTTAATAAAGTTTCAGTCGCACTGTACGTGCGCGCCTGCACGTGGTATTTTGTGGAAGAGCCACACTCAAGGGGCCAAAGAGCCACATGTGGCTCGCGAGCCGTGGTTTGCCAACCACTGCTATAGACTCATGGTTCCCAACATTTTCATCACCAAGGATTTGTTTCATTATGCTTTTCCCACAGTGACCTCATATTTCAGAAAAACAGTTATCTAGTAAACAAACTACATTTCTCATGCAATAATTTACTTTTTCATTATTAATCAGATGAAATTCCTAATTAGGCTTATATAACCCCTAATTAGAGCATTTAATTAATTAGCATGCTATGAAAAATACAAGCCAAAAGTAGGGCCAGCTAGCTTTGTCTTAATATAGGTAGAATTTTCACTGGGCTTTTTGAAACATTTAAAATATCTTGCATACTTCCACCTGATATTCCATTCAAAGATTTAGCATATATGTTTTGTAAAGAAAATAATATGCATGATTCATTTATCCTTTTTCTTCATAAAAGTCTCCCTGTGGCTCTTCACAGATTAATAACTGTAAAGTGAATGGGATCCCCCGGGGAGAGAAACTCTTATCAGGGTGGAATTTTGATAATAAGGTAATTGAGGTTTAGATAGTCTACCAGAAAACCAAAATACATTAACAGACGCAGAGCATTGCTCTACGTCATGGCAGATGCCACTGTGGAATCTAACACGCCTCCTCTTTTCTCCAATGGTTGCCATGCAGCAGTAGACAGAAATGGAGAAGAAAGAAGTGAATAAAACTTTCCTTTTTAATGGAAGAGAATGTATCCTTTTATCCTGTCTTTATGATAGGAAGTAACACTACATACTAGGCAAAACTAATTCAAGCACTAAAACTCTATTTTTCCTCTGTACTTCTTATGTGATTTTAATCATTTTAGACACCATTGATTCTTTTTTTAAAAATATATATTTTATTGATTTTTTTACAGAGAGGAAGGGAGAGGGATAGAGAGTTAGAAACATCGATGAGAGAGAAACATCGATCAGCTGCCTCCTGCAAACTCCCCACTGTGGATGTGCCCGCAACCAAGGTACATGCCCTTGACTGGAATCGAACTGGGGACCCTTGAGTCCACAGGCCAATGCTCTATCCACTGAGCCCCGGTTAGGGCGACACCATTGATTCTTAAATAATTTCCATCAAAGGAAGGAAAAAGATATAAATGTTTTATATCCATAAAACAAACACTCACTCATGTGCTTTAAAAATGTCTGAAATAAACTAATACTTTTCAAGCTGCCATGCTTCAAGGACATTTTCTAAAATTTGACCATTATCAACAAAATCAGTGTTCCTATAGTGTTTCTAGAGATGTTCAAGGTATACAAGCAACTCGTGTTATATAAGTTCTAAAGAAGAAGAATGTTAATCATATAGTTATTGAGCAACTTACCACCGGAAGTCAAGATATTTCAATTCATAATTTTGCTAACAGGAGCTGAATCTTCTAAATTTTAATAGCTTTTGTGTGGGAAGCAAGCTGTGGTTTAGCTGGAAATTTCATCTTACTAGACAAATGTTTGATAGATCAAGTTTTTTTGGTTTTTAATGTACCCCACGATGGATCCAAATTTTAGCTTTTCCTGTCAAGATGTTGCAGAAACATCCCAATCTTAACCTTAAAGAACTCTGCAAATGAACATTTTTCTCCACATTTTAGCCACAGAAAAAACAGATATGGTAACTGTTTTGAGTTACCTCTGCAAAGCTGGAAAACAAGTTTATAGATTCTTCTTTCATTTTGTATGTGTAATTACACACATGTATATATGTGTATATATGTATGAACTTTCTTTTATTATGGTAAAATATATATTAGAGGCCCGGTCCACGAAATTCTTGCACTGGGGATGGGTGGGGGGGTCCCTTAGCCCGGCCTGTGCCCTCTCGCAGTCCGGGACCCCTCCCTCCTTACCGCCCATCTGCTTGCTGCTTCTTACCGCTAGGCTTGCTGCTCCTTAGTGCTGCCACGAAGGCTCCCGCCACCGCCGCTGCACTCGCCAGCTGCCCTGGCCCCTGCTGTGGGTCGGAGCTCCTCTGCCACAGCAAAGGTTTGGGTTCCATTCTGCCAGGGCACCTACTTAGGTTTCGGGTTTGATCCCCGGTCGGGGCTGACTGCTGCTCAGGAAGTGACTGAGGACCGTGTGCTCTAGTCGTTCGGTGGGGAGCTGGGGTTCCATTGCCAACCTGACCCACTCTGATCCCCGCTATCCCCCTCCTACATCAAGGATGACTTCAACTATGGCAGCTGCGTGGCCTCCGCCTCCGCCAGCGTACTCATCCGCATGGGTAGGTCACCCTCTCCTTGGCTTGCCAGGCGTGGCTGCTGCACAGTCGCCCCAGGGGCAGATTTCCGGGTTACTAGGGAGAGCACCCTCCACGCCGAACTCCCAGGGAGACCAGGGTCGGAGGGAAAGCACTTCACCTAGAGGGGAGCACCTTTCTTGTGCAGGGCTTGCAGGGTTTGTGTCTCTGATCCTGCCCTCAGCAGCCCCAGTGCCGAGGTGGTGGACCTTGGGGCTGCTGGGTGCCGGCCCCCCCTGCGGGTTTGTGTCTCTGATCCTGCCCCCAGCAGCCCCAGCACTGTGGTGGCGGGGCTTGGTGCTGCTGGGTTCAGAGCCCCATGCGGGTTTGTGTCTCTGATCTGGCCCCCAGAAGCCCCAGCACCAAGGCAGTGGGCCTTGGGACTGCTGGGTGCCGGGCCTGCTGGTTTGTGTCTCCGATCAAGCCCCCAGCAGCCCCAACACTGCCTCAGCAGGGCTTGCGGCTGCTGGGTGCCAGGCTCCCCTGCGTTTTTGTGTCTCTAATCCGGCCCCCAGCAGCCCCAGCACTGCCTAAATAACTTAAGGGAAACTTTATTTAGTCTTCTTTTAAAAGCAATCTAGTTTAAAAATGAGTTGCAGTTAAGAGAGAACAAAGAACATGGTACCTAAGAGTGAGATAGACAGA
>NW_005366679.1:3377423-3418408 GCF_000412655.1 Myotis brandtii | reverse complement strand
CCCCAACCCCCTGATCGGCCCTGCTCTGTGTGTGACAGGGGGGAACTCCCCAACCCCCTGATGGGCCCTGCTCTGTGCATGACAGGGGGGAGCTCCCCAACCCCCTGATCGGCCCTGCTCTGTGAGTGACAGGTGGTGGTGCCGCAACCTCCCCATCGACCCTGCCTTGAGTGTGACGGGGGCGGTCCCCCAACCCCCCAATCGGCCCTACCCTGAGCGTGACTAGGGGTGACATCGAAACCTCTCGATCCGCCCTGCTCTGTGCATGACAGGGGGCGGTGCCCCAACTCCCCAATCGGCCCTGCTCTGAGCCTGACCAGGGGCTGCACCTAGGGATTGTGCCTGCCCTCTGCCACCCAGGAGCGGGCCTAATCCAGCAGGTCGTTATCTCCCGAGGGGTCCCAGACTGTGAGAGGGCACAAGTGGGGCTGAGGGACACTCCACCCCTGCCAGTGCACAAATTTTTGTGCACCAGGCCTCTAGGATATATATATATATATATATCATAAAATATGCCACTTGACTATTTAACCAAAATATGCATTAACTACATTCACGATATTGTCCACCATCAGCACTATTACCAAAACTTTCCCATCACCCCAAACAGAAACTCCTGCATCACTATGTATATTTTATGCAACATGTTGAATAAGTGTTCATTCATTAAATAAATAGTTCACCCACTAAAAACATAATTATTAAGTACCCACTGTATGTATCATCCTGTGCTCAAAACTGGAGATGAACAACCAAGCAACCATGATGAGCCAGAGTGAACAATAGAGTGGCCCATGTTTGAACATTTGTGCTTTCTGTGAATGGCCAGGTGACCAATGCAAATATCAGTAATAATATTAATACTTGCTATCTGACCTAAGAGCTTTAAAAGTGTTAAATAATTTAATCCCTACAACAACCCTTTGAGGCAGCTACTATTATTATTATCCTGATGCTACAGGTAATGAAACTGAGGCAAAGGGAGATTGAGTAGCTTGTCCAACGTCCCAAGGCTAAAAAGAGTTGGAGCTGGGTTTCTAGCCCAGGCTGACAGGTTCAGAGTGTGTGCCCTTAAAATACTACCTGTAACTATTTTTAAGATACATTTTATTGAGGCATAATTTCCATAAGATAAATGCATCCAATTTAAGTTATGGTTTCATGCGTTTTAACAAGTGATTACAACCAGTCAAGAAATAGCACATTTTTTGTCATCCGTTATGGTTTCATGCGTTTTAACAAGTGATTACAACCATGCTACAACCAGTCAAGAAATAGCACATTTTTTTGTCATCTTAAAATGTTCCCTTGTATCCTTTTGCTGTTCATCCTCCCTGACCCACAACAGCTGGGCTTAGGCAATCACTAATGTGCTTTCTGTAACTATAGATTAGATTTTTTTTTCTTTCTAGAACTTCATATAAGCAGAATCATAGAGCATCTACTCTTCTACATCTATTTTCTTTTGCTCAGCATACTGTTGGAGATTATTGATACTGTTGCTCACATTGGTAGTTCCTTTTAATAGATTAGTAATAATTCATTGGGTGGATATTCCCCAATTTGTTTATCAGTTCATTTGTTGATGAACACATGGGTTGTTTTGGGCTTTGGATACTATGAATAAAGCTGCTACAAACATTCATGCATAGATATATACTGATCATATTTCCATTTGTATTGGGTAAATATCTATGAATGGGATTGGTGAGTTGTATGGTAAGTGTATGTTTAGCTTTGTAAGAAACTGCCCAATTATTTTTCAAAGCAGTTGTAGCATTTTATGTTCCCACTAGCAATGTATGACAGCTCTAGCTGCCTCTTATTCTTGCCAACGGTTGATATTTCAATCTTTTCCATTTTAGTCTTTCCAGTAGTTAGGTAGTGGTGACTCATTGTGGTTTTACTTTGCACTGCCCCAAAGACTAATGATTTGAAGCATCTTTTCATGTGTTTAGTGGTTATTCATATATCTCCTTTTGTGAAGTGTCTGTTTAGAGCATTTGCCCCTTGTATTATTGGATTGTTTTATCGTCATACTATTGAGTTGTAGAAGTTCTTTATATATTCTGGATACCAGTCTTTTGTTAAATGTGTATTTTGCAAATATGTTCTTTCAGTTTGTGACTTGTCTATTTGTCCTTTATTTTCATGAAGTTTGATTTATTATTAAGTGGTTTCCTCTTTGCCTATTCCAGGTTCAGAAAGATTTTCTCCCATGTTTTCTCATCCAGTCTTTTACAACTGAGTATGGTGTTAGTTGCACGCTTTTGTAAATGTCCTTGCACAGGTTGATATGTTGAGAAAGTTTATCATAAAAGAAACATTTATCAAATTCTTTTTCTGTATGTATTGAGATGATCATATTATATTTCCATTTGTTCTGTTAGTATGCTGAATTATATTAATCAATTTTTGAATTTCAAATTAATGTTATTTTCCTGAGATAAACCTCATTGGATCATGATATAACATCCTTTCAAATACTGCTGTGTTTGATTTGCTAATGTTTTGCTAAGGATCTTTGCATCTATATTCATGAAGTATATTGATCAATGGTTTCCTCTTCTTATAATGTATTTAACAGGTTTTGGTATCAGTAATGCTGGCCTCATAAATGAGTTGGGATATGTGCCTCCTTCCTCGATTTTGTAAAGAAGTTTCTGTAGAATTTATATATATAAAATGTTTGATGAAATTCACCAATGAAGCTATCTGAGTCTAGATTTAGGCCTAGATTAGGATTTCAATTTTTTAAATTTAATTTCTTTAGTAGATATGAGGCTAAGTAGGTTTTCTATTTTTTTTTCTTTATTCATTAAGGTATTACATATGTGTCCTTAAGCCCCCATTGCCCCCCCCCCCGCCACTCATGCCCTTACCCCCCTGGTGTCTGTGTCCCTTGGTTAGGCTTATATGCATGAGGGCATGAGTGGAGGGAGGGGTGGGGAGACAATGGGGCGATAAGGACACATATGTAATACCTTAATTTTTTTTATGTTGTTCATTATATTCCACAAATGAGTGAGATCATGTGATATTTATCTTTCTCTGACTGGCTTATTTCACTTAGCATAATGCTCACCAGTTCCATCCATGCTGTTGCAAGTGGTAAGAATTCCTTCTTTTTTACAACAGCATAGTATTCCATTGTGTTGATGTACCACTTCTATTTTTTTTTTTCTTAAATCAATGTTGATTGTGTATGTCTTTTAAGGAATTTGTTCATTTAAGTTGTTAAATTCATTAACAGATGTGTGCACATTATTTTATTATGCTTTCAATATTTATAGAATATGTAGTATTGTTTGTTCCCTCTTTTGTTTCTTGTCTATTGATTTTATTGTTGCTTTCAAAAAAACAGCTTTGGACATACTGATTTTTCTCTTTAGTCTGTGTTCTATTTTACTGACTTGTGCTCTTATCCTTATTATGTTTTTTCCTTCTGCTTATTTTGATGTAAATTCTTATCTGTATAGCTTCTTAGGTTGAAAGCTTTGACTGTTGCTTTGTATCTTTCTTCTTTTCTAATATTAGCTGTTAAAGATATAAATCTCCCTCTAAGCACTATGTTAGTTGCATCCCACAAATTGTGACATGTGCTTTCACTTTTATTCTATTCAAAATGCTTTCTAATTTCTCCATGTTTCTTCTTTGATGCACTGGTTTAGAAGTGTGTAGTGTAATTTCCAAATACTTATGGATTTCCCAGATTATTTTCTGTTATTGATTTCGGTTGTAGTAAGCGGACACCTATCCTCTGAATGGTTTCAATTGGGATTTATGTGATGGTCCCGAATATGGTCTATCTTGATGGTGTTCTGGGTGCACTTGAACAGAATATGTATCCTGCTATTGTTGGGTGAATAGTTTATAAATTAGATCAACTTGGTTCTTGTTTAAATATTCTATGTCCTTATTCATTTTTAATCTGCTTGTTCAAATACTTATTGAGATAGAAGTATTGAAATCTCTGGCTATGATTGTGAATTTGTCTATTTTTTTCTTACAGTTCTACTTTTCACTTTATGTATTTTGAAGCTCTTTGATTAGGTGTATTTCAGGCCAATGTGAGCACTGGAAATTGGCTTAATGCTCCCCAGCCAGTATGTAAACTCTTACAATACTATGTTTATCAATCAGTATAGACTAGTATGTGCTGTGACAACAAGCAATACCCAAAGCTCAGTGGCTTATGACTTAAACAACAAAGTTTTCTTTCTTACTTATGCTGTGTGCTCCTGTATATTGGCTATGACTATTCTGCATCTTCTTTACTTAAGAGACTTAGAGTAATGGAGCAGTCACTGTTGGAACATTACTTGTCATGATGGCAGAGGGAAAGAACAGAGCAAACAATGTACTGGCTCTTAAATCTTTTACCTCAAAGTGCCTTATGTCACTTCTATTCATATCTCATTGGCTGAATCAAATCTTATGGCCAAGGCTAATATCAATAGGAGAGGGAAATCTAATCCTTCCCCAGGAAGGAGCACCAAATACTTGTGAGTGAAATAGTCTACCACACTGTGCTAAGCATTCAATCAGTTTCTTCTTTAATCTTCATAATATCCTTCTAGAAACAGATACTATTATTGTCTCCATTTTACAGATGAAGAATCCGAGGCTCAGAGAGTAATCTGGCAAAAGTCAAACAATACAGTAGTCTCCCCTTAGTTGCAGTTTTGCTTTCTATAGTTTCAGTTTTCTATAGTCAAGCATGGTCCAAAAATATTAAATGAAAAGTTCCAGAAATAAATAACACATACATTTCAAATTGCATGTCATTCTGAGTAGCATGATGAAATCTTGCACCCTCCCCCCATTCAGTTCTGCCCAGACATGAGTCATTCCTTTGTCCAGCGTATCCACACTGTTTACACTTCTTGCCTGTTAAGTCACTTAGTAGCCATCTCAGTTATCAGATCAACAGACCAGGTATTTCAGTGCTCAAGTTCAAGTAACTCTTAATTTACTTAATAATGGCCCCAAAGCCCAAGAGTAGTGATGCTGGCAATTCAGTATGCCAAAGAGAATCTGTATAGTGCTTCCTTTAAGTGAAAAGTATGTATGAATAGGAAATATATACACTGTCCATGGTTTCAGGCCATCCACTGGGGTCTGAGGGTCTTGGAATGTATCCAACACAGATAAGGGGGAATACTGTAATCAAATGGCAGGGCCTAGTCCCAGCCTGTCTGACCCCAGTATAACTGTGCTATATGCCATAAGAGAAAAAGAAAGAGAAGGAGTGTAACAGAGAGAAGAGAAATAAGGGGAGATACTAGAAATAATTGCAAACTACTTCCTATGGAAATCTGATCTAGTAATCAGACAGGATTAAAGGAAAAGAGAATGGGGAAGGCCAGAGAAAAAAAGGAAAAACCCCTTTTATCTCAGTTCTTCCCAGTCCATACACCCTTATCTCATGCCATCCCCAAAAAGCCCAGCTCCTGCCTCTCCACATTCCTAAGGCCCTAACCCCATTATCCACACTGAGGTCCCCAAAAGTCCCAATCTATTTTAATTGACTATTCTGTTTATACAGTGCAAAAAAAAAAAACACAAAAAAAACCCCACAAGAACCAACAAGTTACTACACAAATTTGACATTGACCAAAGATATTTCCATAATATGCCTGGCATGTTGTCAAAATCCCAAAACTTGACAACTTTGTATTGTATCTGGAAACATGTGTGAAGAAAAATCAATATCCAAAGCTTTCTGAAGCAATGCTATGAGAATTGAAGGTGGATGTAGCTTATTAAGACAATCTTAGAATTACATTAAAAAGAAAAAAATAAATTAAAAAATATTAGCATATATTAAAAAGGCTTAAAATGTATATTATATAAAATGCTCATGCAAAAATATTAGATCCTTATAAGTAAATACACTGGGGAAATAAATAGATGCTTCATTCAAGAGGAAATAGCTAGTAAACAAATACATGGAAAGGAGTTCAATCTCATTAATGTAAAATAAATGCAAATTAAAACAATGAGGACGATTTTACATTTATTAAAGGGGCATACAACTCTTTAAATGTCACTACTTGGCCACAGAAATGTTGTTCTTTTTCTTTTTTTCAGTGAAATTGTTATAATCTTAAAGTGTTGGGGTTAGTCCTTGTTGAGAACAACATATAACAAGCCCATATGGATTAAAGATCACAATATTTAAGCTTATATTTTCCTAAAATAGACTCTGAGCTTGTCCCAGCATTCTGTGGGGCTGGGAGGTAGGGCAGAAGTTGGGGGCTGCCAGTATTTGATAAACCTCAGATGCAGAGTTGCCTATATCTGAAGGAAAAGGTGGGGCAAGGGAAGGGGAGAAGGGGAAGGCTATGGGTGGGGCCTCAGAGCTCCTTGGTCACTGGGTAAAATAAAAACCTCCTCATATCCAGGCTTTCGGCCTTCAATCCTGCCACTTGGAATGCATTCTTTTTAAAGATATTTTTATTGATTTCAGAGAGGAAGGGAGAGGGGGAGATAGAAACATCAACGATAACAGAAAATCGTTGATTGACTGCCTTTTGCAAGGCCCCCATCAAGGATCGAGCCCATAACCCGGACATGTGCCCTGACCTGGAATCCAACCGTTACCTCCTGGTTCATGTTCAACCACTGAGCCATGCCAGCCAGACTGGAAATGTATTCTGAAGAAATAATCCATAAGGAAAGAAAGCTTAGCTGTCACATTAATTATCATAGAAAATATTACCAAATAAATGTGTGACAGCAGGTGAATAATTAAAAATATGGTGTAGTTATTAAAATTTAAATTACAAAGACTACACAGCAACATGGAACATGCTTCTGAGATTCTATTAACTGAAAACGGGAGAATGCACTTGAGATTATCCACAAAGGCTAGAGGGAGCAGAGTCTAATGAAAAGTTAGCTCTGCTGAGCTGACAAAATTGGGAGCAAAAGTTCTCTCCTACTTATTTAGATTTATTGTGTAACACGGAATATTTATATAATAAGAATTCTATTTTTAGAGAGAAGGAGAAATAGGACACTATGACCCTTTGTACTCTGCTTCTCATTGGAGGCGCCAGGATTTCATTAAAGTGCAAAACTCAAAATCATCCTCATTTTTGGTGTATTCTGACAAATACATTATAAGCTTACTCATAATTTGAATTGGTCATCCTCATGGAAGGGTTTATGTGTAGATAAATAGCTTTTACAGTAAACCAATTAGCCTGGAAGACTGAATGGAGAATGTACACCAATCCTATTGTCCACTTATGTCAGTGGTTCTCAACCTCTGGGTCACGACCCCTTTGGGGGTCGAACGACCCTTTCACAGGGGTCGCCTAAGACCATCAGAAAACACATATTTAATATATAATTACATATTGTTTTTGTGATTAATCACTATGCTTTAATTATGTTCAATTTGTAACAATGAAAATACATCCTACATATCAGATATTTACATTATGATTCATAACAGTAGCAAAATTAGTTATGAAGTAGCAACGAAAATAATTTTGTGGTTGGGGGTCACCACAACATGAGGAACTGTATTAAAGGGTCGCAGCATTAGGAAGGTTGAGAACCACTGACTTAAGTTTTTTAAATTACAGGGCATTATGCAGGGTGTTGGTAAAGAAAGCATAGGAGAAACTTAATCAATATGTTTTTGTTTTCAACTACATTCAGATGAGGATTCTCTCCAGGTAGAACAGTGGCTTTAATAATTAATCTGAAAAAAAGTACAATAGATGCACAATATTGTCTGTGTTTCCAGACTTTTGGGTACTCCTGTACTGTTTTTATTATACTTTTCTGGTTTACAATTGGACTCACTACATTACATTTAGAAATGCTTCACCTGAAAAGGGATTTGGAGGTTGAAGAAAGACATTCAGCATATTCTTTGGAAATGTAACTAAAATACTCGTTACAAGCAATTTTTTAAAAAAAATCTGACATTCTGAGCACCTTGTGGTGTCTTACCCTTAGCATTGCATCTTGTCAATTGGCAAAAACAGAAAAGTCAGACACAGTCTCCCAGACTGGGGGGTGAGGGGAGGCGGCTGGGAGAATGGAGCAAGTGGGCAGGGAGGAGTGCAGAGGGCACTGTAAGTTTTTGTGGCTGACTTGGCTGAGGAAAGTTGGGTTTGAACAGAAGCCTTGAAGTGAATATGAGTTCACTGATGGATGGGGTGAGATTGCGGGGAATGAACAGGGGAGGGGGAAAGAGCTGTGTGCCCTCCAATACCCTGACAGCCTCCTTAGTATTCACACACTGAGGTTGAGGCAAAGTTGGGAGGTAAATGAAGCTCCAGAGATGCTCCTCTCTGTTCAGAAACTGTGTGTGTGTGTGTGTGTGTGTGTGTGTGTGTGTGTGTGTGTGTGTGTGTGTGGGGGTGGGCTGTGTGCCCTCCAATACCCTGACAGCCTTCTTAGTATTCACACACTGAGGTTGAGGCAAAGTTGGGAGGTAAATGAAGCTCCAGAGATGCTCCTCTCTGTTCAGAAACTGTGTGTGTGTGTGTGTGTGTGTGTGTGTGTGTGTGTGTGTGTGTGTGTGTGTGTGTGTGTAAGGTGGGGGTGGTGGCAGAGGCAGTGGTAAGAGGAAGGAGAGGAAAATCTCAGAGAAAGGAAGATAATGAGGCTGTTGAGTGTGGGAGCCCAGAGCAGAAAATATTCTGGTGCCTGAGAGAACAGGAAGGCGCGTATATAAATGTGTGTGTTTCTCTTTTTAGATCCTTTCATTCAGGAGGCATCTCCCTGGAGACTGAGGAGATGGTAGGAGTCCCCTGGGGTGCTGTCAGCTCCACTTAACTGAACTTCCGGAGAAAGAGTGAAATACAGGATACAGGAAGTGCCTCCAGCCAGCTCCCAGGGAGAAGCAGGACAGGGAGAAGGAACAGGGAGGTGAGAGGAATGTCTGACCTGCATCAGCTGGAGATGTTTCCAGATGTGGTTCCTTTTTCATTCTCTCAACCTCACTGCACCAGTGACCTTAGCAGGAAGGCAAACTGTCTTGTCCTGTGGTCCCTAGCTCTGGGACAGATGGAGGGATGTTCCCCACAGTCCTGCTCTCACCTTCCTTACTTCCAGCCAAACACCAAGGCCACCAGCCTCGAAGAAGGGCCATTCCTGGGACAGTACCAATGACAAGTGCAGGGAGTGGAGTTGAAAGACGAATACCTTTCCCTCTAGGGACTTCAGAAACTGTATGCTCTGTCAGACATTCCCCTCCACCACCCTACCTCACCCTCTGTCCACACTCCTCTCAGAGGCCTGCCTGCCGGAGGTTTGTTTGCAACCAGGAGTCATTAGGGCAAAAGGAAGTTTGTGGGGTTGAAACAGCCACATCATACATTTGCAACAGCTTCCTTTGCTTCTCTGTTTACATTTGCAACAGCTTCCTTTGCTTCTCTGTTTACATTTGCAACAGCTTCCTTTGCTTCTCTGTTTACATTGCAAATGTGAAGTGACCCATCAGCAGTGTTGCTTTCCCCAGAAATCTCATTGTTTCTGGGGAAAGTGTGCTCCATGTTTGAAAAAGACAAAACCCTGATAAACAAACACTTGGAACACAGACCTTTTAAAGAATGCTGCCTTACAGCCTCTGGAAATGCTGCCCCCCCACCCCCCCCACCCCCCATGCCTGTGCTTTCTAAATTGGGCCCTTGTTGCTGGTGCTATGGGATGGTTTTAGATTGTACACCAGTCATTGGCTTGCAAGTAGGAGGTCTCAGTTTGGAGCAAAAGATCTATCACACTGTTCTAACACTTGCTTATTGCTGTTATTATTATTATTACTATTTTAACAGGTATAGGCTCAGAGCTCTTGGCTGGTTCTGTTGACACAGAGGGCAGAATCCCAAACTGGTGGCTCTGCGGCTGGATGCAGCCTGCAGATATGATTTGCATACATTTTAAAATGCAGAAAATTTTGCCTGAAAATCCAGATTTCTAGCTTCTGTTGAATAATCTGAACATCTGGCAACTCTAAGCCCCAATTTTTTATGGCAACAGCTGGCTTGCCCCTTTAAGTAGTACAAAACTCTCCGGTTTGCCACAGTCACACCACTCCTGATTGTGTGGTGCAGGACCCATATTATCCATTTCCATTACCTTCCCACCCCCTGAGAAGCACGTGAATCTTAGGCCTATTTTAGGAATTCTATGGCTAAAATGATAGATCACAGTCAAACTGAGTTCAAACCTGAGGAATTCGGTCTTCATTCCATAGGAAATAGAAAGATATTAATCACTTTCAGTAGGTTAGCCAGAGTTTGAAGCAACGCTTTCAAAAGTGATTCTGACTTTTATTTGAAGCTGGGAATGAGAGAAGGAGACAGGATTCAGGAGGCTGGTGAAGAGGTGACTTTAAACCTCATTGCCTGGGGAAATGGCAGTTGGGGCCTCCTGCTGGACTGAGTAGCTAGGAGCTGGGCCTGTGCTGTGAAATGAGTGAGCCTGGCGTACATGGCTTACAGACTTTCAGTTAAGAGCAGGGTTGGGAGCCTTGGTAAGTGCAGGGTCAAGCAGGGAGCCCACTGTGGGCTGGAAAGACATACATGGTCACCAGAGAGGTGAGGCCAGCTGGCTCAGAGCCCAGAAGGAGTCCTTGAAGCAGAGATACAAGGGGAGGGGGCCTTAAATAGGGCCTCTAAGCAGGATGGGAACCATAAAAGTGGTCAAGCTCGTTCTGATCAGGCAGGTAAAGGCCAGATCAGGGTGGTGGCTGTGGGAATGGAAAAAGTTGGAGAGAGGTAAGAGCCATTTAGAAGGAAGAGTCAGTTGGATTGATGACTAGTAGGAAAGGGGTTATGAAAAAAGAATGGGAGGAAAAACTTTAAGACTTCTAACTTGGGAACCAAAAAAATAATGGTGCTGTTCACACACATAGAAAAGTGAGAAAGGGGAAGAAATATGAGGTGCCATCAGGATGCCCAGCAGGCATTGAAAGGACTGGAGTTTAGAGGGGTCTAGGCTGAGAGTAAATACAGCATTAGTATATCCTCTACAGAGAGATTGGAGATGCAGATGGAGAAAAGGCTGAGGGAGGGAGAAAAGGAGAGGAAGTCCTTAAAAGGAACCAACCCTGCCAACAGAGACTTAGACAGCCAGCCTCCAGAACTGTGAGACGGAAATGACTATGTTTTGAGAGTCCATGAAAGTATCGGGAGTGGTCTGAAATGAAGGAGAAACATTAGGTCCATGCTGGTCAAGGGGCAAGGCTGTGGTATTCAGTTAGGTCAAAACCTTCAATGACCAAAGCGAATGAGACCAAGAAACAAAGCGAAGCCAAAGGAAAGTGTTTCCTAGAGAGAAGTGTTTCCATATTCATTCATTTCTTCGACAAATATTTCTTGAGAAACTGGCCTTTATCCAGGCCCTGAACAAACTGAGGTGAGCAAAACAGAGACCTATCTTCATGGAGCTTACATTCTACTGGAGAAGACCTTGGCTAAACAAATATTGACTGTGATCAATGCTATGATGAAAAATGAAGCACAGAAAGTGGGTAGAGAGTGATAGGTCCAAAAAGGCCTCTCTGAGAAGGTGGCATTTAAATAGAACCTAAAAGTGAGGGAATGGACTATGCACATATCTGAGGGAGAACATTCTAGGCCAGTGGTCGGCAAACTGCCGCTCACGAGCCACATGCGGCTCTTTGGCCCCTTGAGTGTGGCTCTTCCACAAAATGCCACGTGCGGGTGCGCACGTACAGTGCGATTGAAACTTTGTGGCCCATGCGCAGAAGGCGGTATTTTGTGGAAGAGCCACACTCAAGGGGCCAAAGAGCCGCATGTGGCTCGTGAGCCGCAGTTTGCCGACCACTGTTCTAGGCAGAGGGGAGAGCAAGGGCCAGGCCTGAATCTGGGTGTGAAAACAACAGGAAGCCAGAGTGTGAAAGAGCCAGGAGCCAGGTCACTAAAGACTATGTAGGTCATGTGAAGGACATTAGATGCTAGCCTGTGTGAGGGGCCCCAGTGGAAGGTTGAAACAAGACAGAGATATGGCATTAATTTATCCTGAGAAAGATCACTTGGGATATCTGTCTGTGACCTGAAGGGTGGGGCTAGGGAGGAGGCAAGGGGTCAAGCAGGCAGTTAGGAGGCTCTTACACTAGTTGAAATGAGAAATGTTGGTTTGGAGCAGGAGTGTGAGATGGATGCTAAAGGGTTGGAGCCATCAGAGAGGGTGACCTTGCGGATGCTGTGAGGATGGGGAAGAAATACACTTGAGAGCACAGGATGGGGAAGGGGGAAGAGGAGGAAAACCGTTACATGAAAGAATAAAATCATCTACACTCAGGGGCTGTTTAGAAGTTCTGAGGCACAAAGAAGGCAGGGAACGCTGGCTTTCATGTCAACCACTTTTGTCTTTTCCCTACAGATCCCTGCGGAATGGCTGTTGATATTCAACGGGAGGTGAATTTGCCGAAGTTGAAAGAAGGCTCACTTGGGGAGGGAACTTGTGTTTTCAGTGTTTGGTAGGAAAATGTTGACCTTGCCAGACCTCAAGGATTGATCTAGAAAAAGGGCTTCTTATCTCAGGTTAATAAGAGTTATTATGTCATAATAACTGTTTAGCTTGATTCCATGGTTTCCTGGACTTTGTAAAGGGCTTCTTATCTCAGGTTAATAAGAGTTATTATGACATCTGTTTAGCTTGATTCCATGGTTTCCTGGACTTTGGGTACTGACATGTGGTGGCCCCTATGGCCCATCCTGAGGACCACCACTCTCTTATCCTCTCCACACTAGGTAACTTGCTCCACATGACCTTCCAGGCTGCACACTGGCACTAAGTCAATGTTCCAAAGTACTGCAAGGATCGCATCAGGCCTTTTCTCAAAAACCTTCATGGCGCCCCTTCTTACTTAGCAAGTTGAAGTAAGTACCTCTTCTGAATGAACCCAGCCTTTCTCAATGTCCTCCTGGTCTCCTTCTCATTCCAGGACCCAGCCAAACAGCACTGCTTGCTTTTCTCTAAACATGCATCACCTTATTCTCCTTTTGTGCCTTTGCTCCTGGTCTTCCTCAAACACTTTCCTCCCTTTTGCATGAGTCTGGTGCTTTAAGTGCAAAAGCTCCCTTTTGCTTTTGTTTGTCCCATCTGAGGTTGGTAGCACAAGGTCTTGACCCTAACAGGCAGTCAACAAATACTCAAGTGGGCTGCTTTTCAGATGAGACAAACAAGAATTCTGGAAGACATGAGACTGTGGGAAGAGCAACTTGTAAAGCAAGTACGGTATGCACAAATGTTGGAAGGTGCTGAAGGAAAAGCAGAGAGGGCAGGCAGCCAATGAGATGGATACAGGCCTGGGGGACAGCCAATCACATGTGCCCAGCAGTGAAGGAGGAAGGGCCAGGACTGCAAGGTCACCTTCCCACATGTGACCCTGCTGTCTGGATCAGCTGCCTGCGGGTCCCCTAGATTGCAAAAGTCATAGGTGCTGCTCTCACTCCAAACTGTTTGCTTTCCTGCTATAAGCTCTTCCAGGCAGCTTGAGGAGGCCCTCCCACCGGTCATTTCACATAACTAAGCAAACAGCAGACTCCCTCCCTCTGCAATTTATGTGCCTACTTCTGGCTATAAAGGCCTTGGTTCACCAGACCAGCTCCGACTCCCTTCTCCTCATTAATTCTGGCTCTCTTGAACTGTTTGTCACCATGAAATCACACCAAATCTATGACCTGCACATAACCATCAAAATAACTTGCTATAATAGACTCTCAGTTCCCCAAACAGCCTTTCCAGCTGTTAGAGCACAAAAGAACCTCTACCGTTACTTAATTCAGTTGACCCCAGCCAGGCTGCAATGCAGAATCAGCTGCATAGCTTTCCTGGGCCCCACCCCTAGAAATCCTAAATCAGTAGGATTTGGTGGGTTGTGGTGGGAGCCAGCATCGAAATTTTAATAAAACTCTCACACAGCCTTAGCAATGGTGATGTAATCTCTCGCCTCATCTTATAAATGAGGACTTTGAGGCCAGTGTACTTGGCCACCTGGTTCAAGGTCATGTTGCTGGTGTTAATAACAACACTTCCTTAACACTTCACAGGGTACCTTATTTCACGGATCCCTCAATAACCCACAAGACTGGCATTATTCCAGGCTCATACCCAGTTTACAGAGGAAGGAAGGAAGCTGAGGAGCAGGTAAATGACTTATCTAATGTCTCGCTGTTAGTGAACAGAATAAACCTGTACCCAGGTTTCAGCCCTAGCCTTGCCATCTTTTCACTGACAAATAAGGGTCCTAAGTCTGAGTAAGTGGTGGTGGATGGGGCTGAGCAGGAAGGA
Source organism: Myotis brandtii (assembly GCF_000412655.1). Classification (NCBI taxonomy): domain Eukaryota; kingdom Metazoa; phylum Chordata; class Mammalia; order Chiroptera; family Vespertilionidae; genus Myotis; species Myotis brandtii. The sequence goes on along the minus strand of NW_005366679.1, from coordinate 3,404,119 downwards.
CATTCTAAACCCAGTTCCACACCGGTCTGGCTCCTTATTGCTTGTCACCACCAAAAAGAAGTGGGCAGTATGAAAAGGCACGCATCGACTCCTGTCAGGCTTACGAGCTTTATTCTGATCAATTTAACCTTTCAAACAGATTTTTAATTATGAAACTGTTCCAATATACAACATTAGAAAGAGTAGAATAGTAAATCTGATTTACCCAACGTCCAGATTCGGAAATAACTATGGTCGAGCCACACTTGCTCTATCTAGCCCAGTGGTTCTCAACCTGTGGGTCGCGACCCCTTTGGGGGTCAAACGACCCTTTCACAGGGGTCACCTAAGACCATCGGAAAACACATATATAATTACATATTGTTTTTGTGATTAATCACTATGCTTTAATTATGTTCAATTTGTAACAATGAAAATATATCCTGCATATCAGATATTTACATTACAATTCATAACAGTAGCAAAATTACAGTTATGAAGTAGCAACGAAAATAATTTTATGGTTGGGGGTCATCACAACATGAGGAACTGTATTAAAGGGTCGCGGCATTAGGAAGGTTGAGAACCAATGATCTAGCCCCTTTATTATTTTCTTCTTTATTCTTGGCTGAAATCCTTATATTTAATTTTTTTTTAAATCCCAGACATCGTGCCATTTCTTCCCTTTATCCTCAGGGTGCATCTTGTCAAAACACCTGACCTTGTGTATGAAGTGTGACTCTGCAGGCAGAGCCACCTGGGACTTCCCTGTACCAGGAGCATACAGTGGGGCCTTGACTTACGAGTTTAATTCATTCAGAGACCGAGCTCGTTAAGGAGCTTATTAAGGAGCTCGTTAACTCAAATTGCTCTATCAACTCAATGCAAAAAATCGGCCGAGAGACAGCTGGTATCTCAAAAAACTCATTAGTCGGGACACTCGTAAGTCAAGGCCCCACTGTACATTGCAGTGAGCACCGTGAACCTCCCCGGATGTGCTGCAGGTCCGTGCTGCACGCTGGAACCAGGTGTGGAATTGGGTTTAGAATGTCCTTCCTGCTCAGCCCCGTCCACCCTGCTGTCTGGATCAGCTGCCTGCAGGTCCCCTAGATTGCAGAAGTCACAGGTGTGGGCTCTCAATCATCCGGGCTGGCACACATTTTGGGCTCCCTCCCAACCAGTGGTTCTCAACCTTGGCTGCACATTAGAATCACCTGGGAATCTTTTTAAAATCCCGATTTCTGGGCCTCATCCTCCGGAAATTCTGTTTCTTTGTTATGGGGTGGGGCCACAACATTAGTAACAAAGAAACAGAATTTCCGGAGGATGAGGCCCAGAAATCGGGATTTTAAAAAGATTCCCAGGTGATTCTAATGTGCAGCCAAGGTTGAGAACCACTGCTCCAAACCCTCTGACATGCGGATATGGATTTAATCCGGTCTTGGTTTGCCAGTTGCTGCTCAGGGCTGCCTTGCCTACTTAAAGACTGTCAGGAAAGGAAGTAGTGGAGCAGCTTCAGGACAAATTACTCAATTTCTGGTTCACAGGTAGGACTGGAACTAACCCTCTCAGTCCAGTAAGTTAAAGGACATATAGTCTTGCTGCCATAATCTGAGATACAAGCACATTCTGAGAAGGATCAGTCAGAGTCTCTAGCACACATCAGCAGGCAAGAGGAGTCGTTATTTTTAGCAACTAGTTAAATAATTGCCTAATCGATGCTGGGTGCACTAACATGAGAGGTTCTCTAACGTCACCTCTGCAGCAGGTGGGAGGGTGTGAGGAGAGGGTCCTTTTATAACTCAGTGGGTTGAGGCTGTCCTCCTGCTGCGTACCACCAGCTGTGCCCACCATCACTACGCCTATAAAAGCAAAAGCCAGAGTCATGAGATGTGGAGTGAAACACATCCATCTAAAGGCACTGTCTCAACCAGAGCCAGGTATGGCTTCCCTTAGCCAGCCTGGCCAGCGCCCAGCCTCCCTGATGATCCTCATGGGGCATCCTTAGGACACTCCAGAATGTCCTCCGCTGAGATTCTTCACCATTCATTCTGCTGCCGTATGATTCAGCACTGCCTGGACACAGGAACCACAACTTTGGGTTAAGTGACCCACACTTCTATTTCTGGGAGACGGCAGCACGTATGTGTCCTAAAATGCTTCCAGGAAACAGGCATAGCCAAGCTTGACACATGTTTTTACAAACACCTACTAGTTTCCACTTTTAATCCGAGTAACCAAAACTTGATGACTTTGTAGCTACAGAAGGACCTCGGTCCTGGATTCTGCCACCTCCACGCTATCTGACACCCATTGACTCACCTAATTCAATGTTTCTCTCACAGGATCACATTCCTGTGTTCCTGCAGTGAACAGGGACTGAGACAATTGGTACTATAGTTATGTTTTAACTCGGAAGGGAATCGATGTCATTTGACACCTAGATGCATACCCCACATTGAAATTAAACTATATGCGGCATCATTTGTATGTAAATGTGTCTTTATGATGCTGGAACCAACCACCACTGAAAAATTAAACAGTTCAGTTGACTTAATTGTTTTGTATAAAGGATTGTTTGACTGGGTTTCCGGTAATGACAGGCACCACCTGCTAAATTTACCTTATCTGGATCAGGGTGGAGATAAGGGTGAAGCCAAATAAAGTGCCTAGTGAACAAAATGTAAGGAGGCACTTACTCTCAGAGTCAGGCACCTGTTGATCCTACACATTTGTGCAACCCTGAGAGAAAGTTCTTCCTTAAATTTTGTATCCTGAGCTCTACACTTGTGTTACCCTAGTCTCAGTGCTGTAGACTGGGGCCAGTGAGGGGGGAAGGGGAGGCGAGAGGTAGGAATACTTACCTGGTTAACTTGTAGAGTATTCCAGTCCAAAAATGGGAGATTCCAATTCAGTACATCTGGGGTAAGGTTCAGGAATCACCTATATATACCAACTGTCTGACCATCAGACCATCCACCTGGTAGCTATGACACCCACTGACCACCAGGGGACAGACGCTCAACGCAGGAGCTGCCGAGCTACAGCAACTTTGCAGAGTGCCCTCAGGGAATGTCAGAATGCCGGTTTGGGCCCAATCCCTGCAGGCCAGGCCGAGGGACCCCACCTGCCAGAGGGACCCTGCTCACTGGTGAGCCCTGGCGCCACCCCAGGTGCGGCTGGTGGGGGAGGGATCACAGGAGGTTGGCTCCAGGGTGTGTCTGGCCCCTCTCACCCAGTCTTGCCCCACCGGCCATCTTCTAATTAATTTCCTTTCAATGTGCACAAATCCGTACACAGGGCCTCTAGTTTTAAATAAGCTCCCTCAGGTAATCCTGATATGGGATCCACTGATGTAGTATTTAGAATACCACAAGTAGAAGGTGATAGTCCCTTAAATCTGGCACAATTAAATTTAGCACAGTTAAATCCAGGTATAAATACTGGGTTTAATGCTGGGTTTTCTCCATGTAAAAAGTACCTGAAAGATCTGACTTTGTATGTTAGGGTTACGTTCTGCTGCAAACAATGTAAAATCTACTAACAATGGCTTCAGTGGGGTTTATTTTTCCCATAACTAGAAGTCTGGAGGTAGGCTACTGCTGGGATTGGTCAGCTAGTAACCGTTTGAGATGTCACATCTCTGACTCTCTTGGACTTTCCGTGGGTTTATTTGCCTTGTGGCCCCCAAATGGCAGCTCTAGCTTCAGGGATCACCTACCTTCAAGATGGTGAGGGAGGAAGAAGTGCACTATCAGCCTTGCCTATTCCCTTGTCTATTCTCAAACTGTGGGTCGCGACCCCTGAAAATACATCCTGCATATCAGATATTTACATTACGATTCATAACAGTAGCAAAATTACAGTTATGAAGTAGCAACGAAAATAATTTTATGGTTGGAGGTCACCACAACATGAGGAACTGTATTAAAGGGTCGCGGCATTAGGAAGGTTGAGAACCACTGCTTATATCAAGAAAGTGAAAGCCTTCCTGGAAATCACCTCTTCCAGACCTCTACTTGATCTCACTGGTCAGAAACTTTTACCTTTAAAAATGCTCACCAGCCGAAACCTGTTTGGCTCAGTGGATAGAGCGTCGGCCTGCGGACTGAAAAATCCCAGGTTCTATCGATTCCGGTCAAGGGCATGTACCTGGGTTGCGGGCACATCCCCAGTGGGAGATGTGCAGGAGGCAGCTGATCGATGTTTCTCTCTCATCGATGTTTCTAACTCTCTATCTCTCTCCCTTCCTCTCTGTAAAAAATTAATAAAATATATTTAAAAAATGCTCACCACATGTGTCTAATGCACCACTGTGGTTAATGGATCTCACGTGGCACCTGTTGGTGAAAAGGAGGCTAGGAAATCAGGGACAGGCTTATTGTAATGGGCTTAGACTAGTGCTTCTCAAACTTTAGCAAGCATTGGAATCACTTGGAGGGCTTGATAAAACACAGATTGCTGGGGGCTCCACCCCCAGAGGTTCTGATTCAGTAGGCCTGGGTTAGGATCTGAGGATTTATATTTCTTGAAGTTCCCAGTTGATGCTGATGCTGCTGGTCCTAGGAAAACACTTTGGGAACCACTGCCCACCAATGGCTCCCAACCACGGTGGTGCATTAGACACATGTGGTGAGCATTTTTAAAGGTAAAAATTTCCTGGCTTCCACCTTTAAATGTTCTGATTCAATTTGTTGGTGGGGTTCAGGCATTCCTATTGTCAAAGCTCAACAGATTATTTTAATAGTAGGCAAGGGTGGACATCACTTTTAGACCAACCATGATCCCTTATTTGGGGGTGTTATCAAGGTTCTACTAATGAGGAGGAAGGAGTGGAGGGTAATGGGCCTGTGGTAGGTTTAGATAGTGGTTCCCAAACTTCTCTGCAATTTTGAATTTGGGAATATTAGGTTTAGATAGTGGTTCCCAAACTTCTCTGTAATTTTTAATCACTTGGGAATATTTCAAAATCCCCAAATTCAGGTCAGACCCCAGATAATTAAATCACAATCTCAGGGAGCGGGAGGTAGAACAGCAGTAGTTTGTGAAGCTCCCCAGGTGATTCCAATGTGGGGACAAATTTGGGTACCCCAGGTTAAGAGAAGATTGCCAGGAAGAGAATTGCGTTTGAAAACAATGTAAGAAAGGTATGAATGGAGGTTATTCAGATGGAAACGAGAAACCTGAAGATTTAAAAAAAATTATAGTGTCCTAGTGTGTGAGAAAATTTCACAAAGAACACTGTTTTCTATCTGAACTGAAGCACCAGCAAGGAGGAAATGAGATTAACCTGGTCAAAGCCCTTGGGTTTGATGCAAAGAAAAATTTTCTAGCTGCAAATTGTTACAAGGAAATGTGGTGTGCTGAGAATGGGGTTGTGCAATCCTGTCACTTAAGAGCTGTAAAAATAGTATAGATTCTTATCTGTTTAGAATCTTTTAATGTCATTCTTTCTGAAGGTGCAAAGGTGGTCGAAGTGACCTGTTTAGATTTCTTCTTTGAAATTTTTCTATTTCATTTCTCTCCTCATTTCACATCGATTTAAAAGACAGACCTCTGCATTAATGATTCAAAGAAAACATAACCTTTGCCCACCGCTCTGCTTGAATGGATAAAATATATGACAGCTAGTAACCGTTTGAGATGCCACAGCTTAAACTGTTTGGATCTCTAAAAGGCTATTTTGAGCTTCTAGATGACAAGCAAACTGCCAAATATAGAGAGCCACACACATTTTTTACTTGAATAGGTGCTTGTGTTTGAAATGTAAACGTTGTTCTCAAGGATGATACATCACCATGTTAGAGTCCTGCTACACACACACACAATAGCTATTTTCATGCCACCCAGAAATAATATATGTGTTTTAATACAGCTACAAATAAAATGTGTTCTCCTCTGTATATGAAAACGTCACTGGCTATTGTCAGTAAGACATGCCCTCTGAATTGTCTTTTGCAGGGCTGGTAATAGATTTGCCCAATCATACCTAACCTTATTACCTGTACCATGGGCCAGTACAGCTGCTGGGGTTGCTGTACAATTCAGAGGAGACAATAGGAAGTCATTGATGGAGCAAATCCACACTCAATGGATTTTAGGCTGAAGATCTCAGAGTTTTAGGAGTGTTGTTCCCAAACTTTACTGCACGTTATAATCACTATGGAATCCAGGCATCAGTAATTTTTAAGATTCCATGGTGATCTCATTGTGTGGCAAAATTTGAGAACCACTGCCTTGGTTGCCTTCAGCACAGAATCTAAAATCTCTTATAGAAAAAATTTCTCGTAGGTCTCATGTCAAAAGTTGAAGCAGGAATTAGGTAAAATTTCCCCCTTGCTAGTTGTGACAGAGATTAATTGTCCCAAATATTCATCCCACCTAATTCCTCTATCCTAAGAGAATCTCTAATAAAGGCTACTTTTCCCAGCCTCCCTTGCAGCAGAGGATGGCCTTGTGCCTCAATTCTGGCCAATGGGATTAAGTGGAAGTGGTGAGTGCACATTCCTGGACAGTCCCTGAAGGAAAGGTGTGTATGCTTATCCCTTTCCATCTTCTTGGTAGCTTGAATGCAAACTAAATCCATGAAGCTCCAACAGCCAATTGGACTATGAGATGACTTGGAAAATGGAAGCCACACAAAGCAAAGAAACAGGGTAGATGGAGCCTGGCTCCCAATACCACAGAGCTTGGTACCAGCACTAGACTGACTATCTCTGGGCTTCTTAAGAAAAAATAAATTTCTGTCTTGTTTATGGCACTGTTTCTGTTAACTGCAGCTGAACTTAATTCTAACAGACTCAGTGGTTCTCAAATTGTGGTTTATAGCAGAAATACCTACCAAGCTAATAAAGCACATTGAAGTAGGTGATTTCTGATGCCTAAATTTGAGAATAACTATACAGATATCTCTGGGAGCTGGAAAGGAAGCATGATGAGGGTAAAAGTTTGAAAAGTAATGATTGATTAGACTCATTTTGGAAAAGTGAATCTACTGAATAAAATATTTAGCAGTGTGGTATAGTGGTCAAAGACTTCAGTTTGGGAGATAAATAGACCTAGACTGAAACCCTGGACTTGCCACTTACCAGCCACTAGTACTTAATTGTTCTAAGCCAGTTTTCTCATTTATAAAATGGGCCAGTAGCAGTACCTACTACTGGTGATATGCTTGCATATAAGTCCTTTGGTTGATCTCTCCCCCTTACCCCCACCCTCCCCCAAAAATAAATAAAAAAGATTTTAAAAAGGAATTAAATGAGATAATCTAAGACAATGCTTAGTATAGTAACTGCCAGATAGTAAAGGTTCAGTAAATGTTGACTTGAAAAAAAATGAGGGTAAAATTTATGATCTCACTTTGAATTCATTTTAGTCCCTGACTATTCAGTTCTACTCTGTCCAATGTGGTGGCCGCTAAGCACATATGTCACCACTTCACATATACTGGGATGGCTATAATTGAAAAAGGACCATAAAAAGTGTTTGCCAGAATATGGAGAAATTGGAACCTGTATACATTGCTAGTAGGAATGCAACTACTTTGAAAACAGTTTGGCAGTTCCTCAAAATGTTAAACATAGAGTTATCACATGATCCAGCAATTCTCTTAGGTATAGACAAAAGAAATGAAAACATGTGTCCTTACAAAAACTTATACTAGAGTGTTCATGGTACCATTATTCATAATAGTCTAAAAGTGGAAAAACACACACAAATGTTTATCTATCAAATGGGTAAACAAAACATTCCATACAATGTAATATTATTTGGCAATAAAAAGGAAGTATTGTCATGCTACAACATGGATGAACCTTGAAAACATTATCTTAAATGAAGGAAGCCAGTCACACAAAAACACACTGTGTGATTCCACTTGTATGAAATGCCCAGAATAGACAAATCCATAGAGATAGAAAGTAGGTTAGTGATTGCCTAGGGCTGGGGATTGGAGGAATGAGAATGACTGCTAATAGGTTCAAGGTTTCCTTTTGGGGTGATAAAATGCTCTAGGTCAGTGGTTCTCAGCCTTCCTAATGCCGTGACCCTTTGATACAGCTCCTCATGTTTTGGTGACCCCCAATTTAATTGTTACAAATTGAACATAATTAAAGCATAGTGATTAATCACAAAAACAATATGTAATTATATATGTGTTTTCCGATGGTCTTAGGTGACCCCTGTGAAAGGGTCGTTTGACCCCCAAAGGGGTCGCGACCCACAGGTTGAGAACCACTGCTCTAGATAGTGGTGATGGTTGCACAACTCTGTGAATGTACAAAAGACTGTTGAATTTTACACTTTAAATGGTCGAATATTATGGTATGTATATTAAAGCTCAATAATGCTGTTAAAAACAAAACATGGCACCCCTCAAATAAAACATAAAAAAAACTAACTGTAGGAAAATAGGGGAAATAGGAAATTTGTCAAAGCAACATCATGTAATGGAATAAACATTGGCCAAGAGTCAAGACCTAGAGTCTAGGGCTGCAGTCACTACTTACTAACAGCAAGGCCTAGGACAAGCCTCTTAACTTCTATCTTCAGCCTCTTCATTTATTAAAGGATGAGGTCCCATTTATGATATTTGGTGGCAATGATGTCTTTCCTGTTGACCTGATAGAGCAGCTGTTGCATCAGATTCTCAAGAGGCTTGATGATCCCAAACACGCAAGAGCTGCTGCCTTCTGGCTTCAGCTCTGTACTCTCCTTGCTGGTAAAAATCTGATGAAATACCTGCAGGAGATCCCCAGGTTGCCAGGCCAATGAAACAGCCCTTCCTCAGCAGGGACTGCATAGTATATTCCCCTAGGAATCCTGCAAAGAGAGAGGGCTCTTCTCAGTTTTGGTAGAAGCATTTGGTTCAGGCTATGCCCTTCCCTAGCAGACGGAGAGGGGTGTGAGGGAGAGAATAAAAGCACTCTTCAAGTTGTCTCTGCTCAAGTTATCTTCCTTATACCGTATTATATCAAGAACCATACAAATAAAACAAGAAATTTACCCAATTATAGACTCATCTAAAAAAGAATAATGTAAATGTGGAAGGGGAAGGGACATTTGTTCCAATCCTTTCACCTCAGTGATGCAGAAATCAAGGACTGGAGGTTTGAATGACTTGCTCAGGATCCCATTATCTGTTGAATAGGGATTAGAATCCTTGACCGATTCCAATTCTGATGCCTTTTCCTTTGACCTCATATAATACATCTTTTCAGTTGAAGTTCACAGCGTGGGAGAGGGAAGATTTAGCCTCATACATACCTTAGTTTCATTTGATTTAAGTGAACAAACATCCAATTAAATTGCAAGTCAGTGTTGAAGAAATTAAACCTGAGCTGTTCTCTGGAAGAATTGCTGCAATCAAATAGAAGGCCAGCGTTTCCAAACACTTTTGTTGAAAATTTGGTATGTCGCCTGCCTCAGAACTTGGCTATCTTTCTTTGTCTAGGCTCACTTAGTGATCTCATGCTATCTCATTATAAAGATGCCACTCTCTTCTTCATAACTGACAACAAATCGACCAGGAAATCCTATTGACTTGACCTTCAAAATATATCCAGAATCCAGCCACATTATCATTGCTTCCACACTGGTCCAAGTGGATTACTGTCATAGCCTCCCAACCATTCCCTAGTTTCTGTTCAATATACCAGGCAAAACAATGCTTTGAAAGAACGAAGTCAAATTACATCACAGCTCTGCTCAAAACCCCCAGTAGCTTCCCATAAAAATCAAAGTCCTTACAGTGGCCTCCATGACCTACACACTTGCTCCTACCTCTTCTGATCATTCTGCTTCTACCATGCAGGGGTCTCCTTGCTATTCTCTGAGCAAGGCAAATGTACTCACCTCTGAGTCTTTGCTCTGATTCTTCTGTTGTAAATACCTTTTTTTTTAAAAAAAAAAAAACAGGGGTAAGTACTAAACTGTATGCAGGTTTGCAGACTTTTGCTAAGAAATCACAAATACAAAATTATATACAAGTCCTTAAAGGAGCCCCTGGAAGTTAGGAATTTTAAATATTCGTTTCACTAGCTTTAGAGTAAATCTACCTCTTTCCTTTCCTCAGATGTCTTCTTGGCTGATAACCTTCAAAGCTTTGTTCTAATCTTACCTTCTCAATGAGTCCTGCTATGATGTCTCTATTGAATAGGGATTCAACTTATTCCTGCAGTTATTCCTCCACTCCTGTACTTTTTTCTCCCCCATTGCATTTATTATCATTTAATATACTATATAATTAACTTACTCATTATATTTACTGCTTCTTCCCCCCCACCACGCTAGAATGTAAGCTTCAGGGTCCCCAGTTCCTGGAATAGTATTGACGTGGAGTAGATGTTCAATAAACATTTGTAGAAAGAATGAATTTTTATTTCTTCAATGACATTTTAAGGGCAATTAGAACACCTAGGCCTGGCATATGCTAGCTACTCAGCCATGATCTTGTAGCTCAAATTGATTTTTAAAAGTCATCATTGCTACTAGTACCGTACCAAGTTCTTTTTTACATTCTGTTGACCACCCCATAATAGGTAGGTACTATTATTATTAAGTTGATTTTTAAAAGCCATCATTGCTACTAGTCATCCAGTATCTAGCATGTGCCAAGTTCTTTTTTATATTCTCTTGACCACCCCATTAGTAGGTACTATGATTATTCCCATTTTACAGGTGAGAGAACCGAGTTTAAATATATTGCCGATGGACATGTAGCTCAGAAATAGCCAAATGGAATTAAACTTAGGTCTGTCTTATTCCAAAGCCTGTGATCTTTCCATTTTGCTAGTAGCAAGTTTCTTTCTGGCATGGTTGAGGGAGGTCATGAAAAAAACTTCATTAATTTGAGATTAATGAAGAGCTCCAATACATACTTGCTTTGCAACCCTGGGCGAGTTTCTTAACCTCTTGAGTTTATTTTCTCATCTGTAAAATGGACCTCACAGTGCATAGTTTGAAGAAAAGAGAAGTAAAGGAGAAAGTATTTAATATCAAAGTTTTAATAAACATCAAATAAATATTCACTTGAAAGGATTTAAAAGAGCTTCTAATTAAACACACGCATTCATAAATAGAACTTGGAGGAAGGTATGAGCCTGTTGCTATGGGAAATCAGTGGCGGGGCTTTTCTGGAGCCAAGCACACAGAGGCAGGGCTCAAGGAAACATGTAGGAGTGGGGCAGAGAAGACCACTGCTGCAAACCACAAGGGAATGAGAGGGACACTCTTCTGAAGTTACATTTTGTCCTTGCCTCCCACGAGTTGGCTTGCTCACATCTTTCATTAAAACGCTACAGTAGGCCTTTTTTCCAACACTTTGGCTGAACAAGTGTCACAGGATACCTGAAGTTTCCTGGAATTGAGTCATCCCCTGCAATTTCAAGTATCTGAAGGGCTAAGTAAAAGAAAAACTCCAACTTGTTGTATTTCTGCCAAGCTTCTTTGGGAACAATGGATGATGAAAGCCATTCTGGCAGTGTTAGGTGTGGGGGAGGTTGAGCCAAAGGCTAGGAGGTCCCCTAGGTTAAGGAGTAACAGGCTAGTACCCATAAGACTCCAATTAACTTGGCTGAGAGCCAAGGGCTTGCCTCATGCACCCTGGAGGAGCCCACATCTTACAAAGACCCTGGCATGGGACAGGCAGCATTGATTCACGTTATTTTCTTTTCTTCTTAATGCTCTCTGGGGACATTGTGAATATACTTTAAATAAATAATTTGATTTTATGAAAGATGAATTAGCATATAGTCTAATAACAAAAATTCTAAATATTTAGAAGCCTCTGACCCTAATGTGGCAACAATTAAAAATATGTATTTTATAAAATCTGTGTCCATGTATCTAACATATGTGACATACTCGGTTTTCCAGCTAATATTGCAGGGTTCTGATATTGAAGAAGTTGGGACAATAGGATATATAAGACATGTGTCAGGATTAAGTCTGGCTGTGAATAACAGAGCTGTGAAAACTAGCAGCTTAAACAAAATACAGTGGAACCTCAGTCCTCAAACTTAATTCATTCTGGAAGGCTGGTGGAGAAGCGATTTGTTCGAAAAATTGAGATTCCCTGGATAAATGCCTCTGCCAGTGACAGCTTCCAGGACTCCTCACTTGAGTGATAGAAACAAGTGCCATATTTTTATTCTTTTTAATTAATTTGTTTTAATTGAAAAATTAATACATACGTAATTTAAAAATCCATGAACATTTAGAAAGTATAAAAGGGTCTGTGAAAAGTAAGTTGTTCTAATTTGCCTCACTTCAAACAAGAGAAAAAAACAACAACAAAAAACTGGCAATCCCAAGGTCCTGTGAAGATGTGGAGCAACTGAAATTTTTATACAATCCTGCTAGGACTGACAAATGATAGAGTCATTCAGAAAGCAGTCTGAAATAATGTTAAAAATAGAGAATAGTATAATCTCAACTGTGTAACAAGGATTCATACATTTAAAAAGTTCAAAGAAGACAGTTTGCTGACATGTTGATCATAGTTTTCTGTGGTAGGTGATTTTATTTTATTTCTTATTGGCTTCTGTTTTTTCTTTAAAATACTCTAAAATTGTAATTGTGAAAGAAACATTCTAAAGTTAAGGGTACGCAGCAGATCCTCCTGACCTTGGATTTCAGCTCACTGGTGTTATTGTTCCATAGAAGCATACTATCTTAAAGATCTAAATTCATTGTGCACAATGCCTAGAGTCTAAGAACTTTTCAGGGGCTCAAATATTTAAAACCTGAAAAAAACACACACATTGGTTTCTAAATATACAAAAAACTGGCAATATAAAAATCACTAAATCTACACTAATAAAAGAGAAACATGCAAATTAACCATGACTCCGTCACTCCGCCACCCCTGCACCCACAAGCCACGCTTGCCAGCCAATCAGGAGTGAGTATGCAAATTAACCCAACTAAGATGGCGGCTAATTTGCATATATACGCGCCCAGTGGCCTGGGTCCCGGGAACATCATCGGGCACCCAGGTCACTCTGAGGTAGACCCTGTGTGGTCCCTGAGCAGCCTCGGAAGGGCCTGAACCAGGGGCTCCTGGGCAGGGCCGAGCCTGCGATCAGAGCCGAGGGGGCCTGGGCAAGGGCAGAGCCAGCGATCGGAGGGGGCTGGGGGTCCCCTGCCCAGGCCTAAGGCCTTGGCAGGGCCAGAGCCAGCGATCAGAGGGGGCAGGGGTGGAGCCGGCAATCGGAGGGGGCAGGGACGGAGCCAGCTCCAAGGGAAGCAGGGAGTGGGCCTAAGCCATCAGTAGGACATCCCCTGAGGGCTCCCAGTATGTGAGAGGGGGCAGGCTGGGCTGAGGGACATGCCCCCGGTGCACAAATTTCATGCACCAGGCCCCTAGTATTTAGATAAATGTCTATGAAAATATACATTTGTGGGTTTTGTCTCCAAAAACTATATGTCATAACATTTTGAAACAAAATATAATACTGTAATGTTGAAATATATTAGAGGTTTTATTACACATTTAAGTATGGCTCTGTTTATACTTCTGGTGTTAAGGTTCACACTTTTAAATATGAGATTCAAGACTCTTAAGACTTCAGTGTCCAATACGATAGCCACTAGTCACCTGTGGCCACTGAGCACGTGAACTGTGGCCAATCCTGAGAGGTGATGCAAATGTAAAATACACACCCGATTTTCAAGACTTTTAATTTAAAATATATATAGTTAGTAATTTTTATATTCATTACATGTTGAAATAAAAAATTTTATACTCATTACATATTGAAATAAAAAATTTGCATTATTAACCAGTATACCTATTTAATTTATTTATGTAAATTAAATAAAATATATATTAAAATTAATTTTACCTTTTTTTTTAAAGTAATTGGTCCCATTACTGTTACCTGTTTCCATTTACTTTCTCAATGTGGTTACTAGAAAAATTTAAGTTACATATATATGGCTCGCAGTATATTTCTGCTTTAAAATCTGTTCTCAATCTAGCCTTTAAGACTCATATCCTCCCTCATGATTGTGCAGGAATGAACAATACAGACCCCTCCCTCGTGTACATTGTAAGATAGTATCATTTTCTGCTTCACTTTTCTGCTGCCCTTTCCTTGGGCTGCAGTACATTTCTCCCCTTTAATTCATGTTTAAGTTCTATTGATCTTTAGGCCCCAGCTAAAATGCTGCCATATCAATGAAGCTTTCTGCATTCATAGGGATCCTATTCAGCCGCATACAACAGAAACCATGGTGAGATACTTCAATCAAATAGGTGTTTCTCCTCCTCGTGTGTCCAGAGATGGGTCAGTCCAGGCCTGGTGCAGCAGCTTCCTGGCATCATCAGCCTCCAGGCTCTTTCTACCTTTTAGTTTCAGAACCTCCTTGGTGTGGGGCTTCGCTAGTCACGGTCACTTTATAGTCACAAGACAGTGGATCTACCTCCAGCCCTAAGTCTGCCTTCCAGGTAGAGAAAAGAAAAAGCAAGAAGGAGAAAAAAGAGACATCTCTAATGGGAAAGCAAACTTTCCCAGCAATCTTCAGCAGACTTTCACTTGTATCTCATTGGCTAGTATTGTGTTAAATAGATACCCTATTTTGCAAGACAGAGAGAAAAATATGGTTCTTTTTTGTTTTGCTGTTGTTTCATTTTTTGTTGTTGACTTTGTTTTTGTTTTGCAGAACAAGTTGCTGCAAAGAAAAATTAGCAAGGAAAAGGGGGATTCTAGTAGTGCCTGCCCACATCTTTGATTTTACTGGTCAAAATTTATTTCCTTAGGTGGTGCTGGATACATGCTGAAAATTCTTATTGTTTTTGCTTCCCTCTTTCTAGCTTCCAGAGGGATTTTGTTTCCCCATAAACATAGCTTTTCTTCAAGCAAAGAACACAATAGTTTATCACATTTTGGATTTTCTTAATTACTATCACATTCCAGTATTGCCTCTGGAGCCTTTTCATTCATTGTGCACAATGCCTACAGTCTAAGAGCTTTTCAGGGACTCAAATATCTGAGACCTGCAAAACAATGTATTGCTTTCCAAATGCACAAAGAAAATAGTAATATAAAAATCATTAAATATTTAGTTAAATGTCTATGAAACATAGTTATATTCAATACATTAATTGTTAAATTTAGTATTCACAAAAATGTTATGTTTGAAATATATTTGCAGATTATGGTCTCATTCTCCTGAGTATACATAGTAATCATAGAGAAATCATAGCCAAAACAGAAATTAAATGATTTTCTTTTAGCTTTAGTGGACATTATAATTGCCTCCCCACATCTTTTCCAGCCAGATTTTTGCTCCAAGCCTTTTACAGTACAATAACCCTCCCCCTCTTGTCTGCAGGGAATACATTCCAAGACCCCCAGTGGATGCCTTAACCCACAGATAGTACCAAACCCTTTTCCTATACGGACATACCCATGATAAAGTTTAATTTATAAATTAGGCATCGTAAGAAATTGACAACAATAACTAATCATAGAACAATTATAACTATAGCATAATAAAATTATGTCAATGTGGTTTCTCTCAAAATACTTTATTGTACTATAGACCCATTGTTCTAGAAAAATGAAATATTCACACTCTCCAATAATAGAGAATTAGTTGGGTAAACCATGGTATAACCATCCACTTAGAATACTAACCGGCCTTAAAAATTATGAAGTAGATATATATTTCTTAAAATGAAAAGATAAGCATGATAAAATTTTAAAAAATACATTACATAGCTATGTGGTATGCTCTGATTTTACATACATTTGTGTATGTATGCAATTACTGGCAGTATACACATAAAACTATTAGCACTAGATAATTAGATTATGGAGAATAATTTTTCCTCTTTGATTATTTTTTTCCTAAAAGTTGTAACTAAATCTGGGAAGTGTGTGTACTGAATACTGAAAAAGGTCTCCATATCTAAGGGGTCAAATGTAAGGGCTTTTTTTTTTTTTTTTTTTTTTTTTTGGCTGATCAAGCTGGGAGCAGTCGGCAGCAAAGTGGGCAAACTTTGGGCACAAAAATTGCAGACCAGCTGCTACCCTGGTTGCTTGCCTCCATTTAACACAGAATTCTTATTTTAGGATGAATCATTCCTGCTTTTCCTTGGGAGCTTGGTGTCCTACCTGGCCCTCCCTTTAGCACTGTGATGGGAAAGTTTTTTATTTTGTCTTTTCTTTCTCTTTCTCCAGCCACTGTGGGGAGCAAAGCCTGTCTTCCGATGCCTATTTTGAAGGCAGAGGCCATGACCTGCCAGAGCAAGGACAACCCAGCTTTGAAACATGGACATGAGCATGCGTGGTGCATAGCCAAGCCGTCTGCGCATGGAGCCTGCAGATCTCACACAGGCCTGTCTCACTCCTCCCCATCCTGATGAAATTATTTGTCCCCAGCAGCAAGCTGTTTGAGTTACTTGGAAATATCTCTTTTCCTTGCCTGCTCCTCACCCTGAGCACCGTTGGTACCCTTGCTTCTGGCAATAGCCTTATAGTTATCACATGATCAGCAATCACAGTGAACCAATTGTCTCACCCACACCATCCATTATGGGAGAAGGAACAACAGAGTGGCTGCTTAATTTCAGGCACTGGCCAGGTATTCAAAGAATGACCCTGCACTTGGCTTCCTGGTATGAAGCTTGCTGAATTGCCTAGTGATCATTTCCCACTAACTTTTGCCTCCTGGAATTTTCCTCTTGGAGGGCTGAGGCTAGAAAGGAGTCATTACGTTTCCAGTGTGGAGGAAGAGTAGGACCAGAATGGGTCTGAGGTTTCTTCCGCCCTCTGATCTCCTCTTCCCTCTCAGAGCCTGTCCCGGGAGCTCAGCAGCACAAACTAGAAGAGGGAAGTGGCAGGGCACAGGGAGGAGAGGGGGCCCAAGGAAGGAGTGTGACTTGGAAACTGGGCAGGAGAGCTGCTTGCTATTGTGTATTTTCACCTACTGTTTTGGGATGGGCAGGAACCCTCAGAAGTAAAAACACGTGGCTATTTTTTTTCTTGGGGAACCAAGTGATAAAATAGCAGAGCAATGCCAACGAAGCTCTCTCTGAAGCACTAATTTAATACTAGTTGCAGATTCCAGGATGATGCTATTTGATTTCCAGTGCCTTCAGTGTTGCCATTTTTGCTTACAAAGAAATGAGATAAATGGAGGCAATGAAACAGATTAAGTAAATTCTCATGTGGGAAAAGTCTGAGTTCTTATATGCTTTCAGTTGTTTTTGGTCTCTTGGTTATATGAACTGATACTAGCATCTTGTTTTTATAAGTGGACATTATAATGTATTTTTGTTAGCAATTAGGAATACAATGTAAACGCCAGATAGGTAATATAGAAATTAAATACAGATTTCCTCTAAGACAATATTACTTTTATTGGTCAACAGCTTGATGAGTAGTAAAGAAAAAATGCTTGAAATACAATTATGCAAATGTAAGCCATTGCTATATGATTCGAATGGATTCTTTGTAGGAAAATGAATCTGCCATCATTTACATAAAATATTTATTTAATTTCCAGCTTTCTACCTGCCTAGAAACTTCACATTTTGCAATCAACACACATTTAAGTGACAGCTCTGTGTGGGATACCATTCTGATCACCTCCTATGCACCCCATCATTGAAGGAGGGATTTCCCAGCCTAATTGTACAAGATGGCCAAGCATGCCACACCTGACATTGGATAGATGAGAATGACAGCAGTCTATCAGTCACACATACCCACAGCCAGTGGGAAGATATCACACACTGGAAGTCATCTGGAGTGAACAAGCAGGAGCTGCAGGAGGCAAGCTTTATAGCAACAAGAGGTAGGGTAACCCCTGATTCCCATGGGAGGATGTGACTGGCTGTTTAAATAATTTTACAGGTTGGCAGGGAAGTAAAATCTATTAGGTTGAGGACCAGGTAGAGTGCAGCTGTTCTGGCTAACGGGGGAACCAGCCAATTGGGGAAACTTTCCCACTGGGTGGAACTATCTGGCAAAAGCAGGAGAGCTCATAGCTAGGCCCCTTAAACTACCAGTATAGGTACAAAAGAAGAGTAAGACATGGTTCCTAACTGCAAAGAGTTTGAATTTTCTGGGCTGGGGTGGAAGTGGGGGTTGGGGGCCTGGGAGTGTCAAACTATTATAAATGGTTCTGACTGTAAGCACAGGAGGACTTCTGAGGAAATTTGACAGTAACTGGGACAGATAAACGTCATAAAAAACATGGTGCTTGCTATTATACTAGTGGCCCGGTGCACAAATTCGTGCACATTGAAAGGAAAATAATTAGAAGAAATATTTTAATATTGCTGTTCACCCTTTCTCTATAATAGAAGTGTCAGAGATGAAAGAAAATTAGTAAAATGTACATGAAAATAATATATAAGTTGGTTAATAAATAAATAACAACAACATGATATAACAATGAATATTTTCCATGAAATTTTTACTGTCAGAATCTTCGTTTATCATTAATTTTTTAAAATATGCCAGGTATTCTGGAAAATTTATATCATTTGGACAAACTTTGCCTTTGCTACAACATCGAGTAATTTTTCCATTAGATGGTTTTTCATCGGAGAAATTTAGGGATAGGCAAAATTGGCATGTAACAGTCATTCCACCACAACTGTGTTCGATAATTGCATCCTCATTTACCTCATTTTCACTAAGAAGGCAGTTCCTACCAGTATTGGTAGTACTTTTCAATGAATGTTCTTCAGACATATTCTGTCAACTACGTCACTTTCTTTCAACCGTTTGATAATTGCATCCTCATTTACCTCATTTTCGCTAAGAAGGCAGTTCCTATTAGTATTGGTAGTACTTGTCAATGAATGTTCTTCAGACATAGTCTGTTGACTACGTCACTTTCTTTCGACCTCAGAGATACGTTGTGCCAATAGTTGGTCTTCAGACATATTCTGTCGACAATTTCAGCTTCAGAATGTCAACAAAAATGTGACGTCATTACCAGCGCCCACAGCCACTGTTTGCAGGCTTGGCTGGGCTGTGGGCTGCATTTTGCACCATGGCAGCATTGGCTGCAATTTGGTGGCTGTCGCTCCGGGGTGGTGGCAGGGCCTATATCCCACTCAGGGGAAGCTGAGTGTTGCTTTGTCGGCGCCAGGTCTGTGGTGCCATTTCTCTGTGCGCATCTCAGCAGCTCCTGCATTTAGTGTCTGCCCCCGGTGGTCAGTGTGCACCATAGCGACCAGCTTTGTCAGTGCCAGGTCTGTGGTGCCATTTCTCTGTGCGCTTCTCAGAAGCTCCTGCATTGAGCATCTGCCCCCTAGTGGTCAGTGCGCATCATAGTGACCGGTTGGACAGTAGAAAGGACACTTCGCATATTAGCCTTTTAAATATATAGATACTTATTGAGGGTCTGTTCAGGGCACAGTCAGTCCAGGGTGTAGGGTAAAAAAGAAGCAGGCCTTGCTGGTCGGACTGTCTGGTCCAAGTTGAGGGTGAACTATGGGGCAGTGAAGTCCCCAGAAGGCATTTGAATGGGGTCTACCATTCACCAAGGGCCTCAAATGTGGACTTTGGACATAATCTCCAATGAGGTAAAACCACCACAGAAATATACCCACAGAAGAAAAAGATGCTCAATTTTTAAATTGTAGACACTTAAAATATACCACAATTTCAATACATTTTTAGCATTGATTTTTTAATATGCTAGGACCTTAAAAAAATGGAAGCAGCCCTGGTGTCTCTCAACTTCAGGAATGCCCTGCTAGCCAGATTGCTTCACGTGGCCCCCATCTGGCCACATCAGTTTGGCTCTTCAGGGATCACCCCTAAATGGCCTCCTCTTTGTCCCTGCTGAGCGTTTCCATGTCAGTGCCCCCAGAGCACTCTGGGCTTGTTCCCTCCTGTGGAGTAGTTGGTGCTTAATGCTCCAGCCAACTGGTCTACCCAGCATGTACTGGCAGGCACAGAAAGAAAAGGAAGCCTGTAAAGTACTGAAGGGAGCATGATGTTCCTTCCAGTACAGGACAGTCAATTTGGGTTTGTCCAGGACAAATGTGTACCCCCTAAGATATTTATCGGAATCTTATTTCACCTCTTGTACTTGGCAATGAAAGCACGCACACCAACATGTCCTTAGGTTTATTCTAATTTTAAATCCCAAATATGCTCTGAGAGAAAAGATATCGGGGTGTTCTCGAGCTCCAGGAAATTCATTATGATTTAACTTTTTCTTCCTTAATGAATAACTATGTGCTCTGTGTTACTTATTTGTGACCCACCAAATAGTTTAGCTAGTAAGATGTAAAGAGAAAGGAACCTCACCTTATCTTCAGGAATCAACAATGACAACAACAACAACAAAAAAAAACTTAGAAAGAGAGAGAAGAAAAAACCTTTCATGGATACAATTATCTCAGTTGGCAGCTATGAAGTCCAAAAGTTCACATAGAAAATGGCTAGAATTCTCATGGCAAGAAATGAACTTGTCCCAAAATAAATGGCTGTACAGATGAGCCCAAAGAGTTCTGGCACAATCAAAATAGGTTTGGTTTGAGGAGCAGACAGAATAGATGTATGTAAACATCACATTAGCCATTCCGAGAACTGCTTGCAGAGTTTTAATGACAACTGTACTACCTTCACAATGACCCCGTGGGTAATGATGTTCTCAGATCTGGACATCAGGAAATCTTTAAGTATGTACTTGATCAGTGAGAAGAAAGCCAAACTGACCCTAAGTGTGATTATGAGTTCAGTTGACACATTAATGGGAAAACAAAATATACGAAGTCTGTTGGAGTCACTAAGGCTTATAATGTACTGGAACAGGAAGTCATTGTACTGTACATTCTTGCAGGAGGTGTAACATTTCAGATGTGTTCTTTCAGGCTGGAGGTTTTTTGGGAAATGAGTGCATAAGAATAATAAGACAGACAAATCACCGCTTACATCCTGAAGAAATTCTGACTTCATCTTTGGACTGTGGTTTTCTTTGGAACCCTGAGTGGCTTTTGAACCATAATGCATGCTTAAAACCGACCACAGGGGCTCTCACATGAAGCTTGGGGAGATATAAATGTAAGATTAGAAGATACTGGGCACTGAAGTGATGTGGGAATTGCTAAAACACTAGTTTCAGCCCGGGATCTATTAGTGCTGTAGCTTTGCTCCTGATCAGCTCAATGAGCTTTTGAACAGGGAGGTCCTGGTGCCTTGGCCCACTCCACCGAGGCCCAGGAGGTACCGTGGTGTCTGCCTTCTCTCTCACTTATAAAAATGTACTGTCTAAAGTAGCTATATGAAAGAATAATTACATGAACAAATGCACACAAAACTTCATTTTGTTTGACATTATTTATGTTGCATAACTTTTTGTTTTATACTCAGGCTGTCTTATCAGCCAACTTAGCCACTGTCCACTGTTTGCAAGGGTCGCCTCAGCAACAGGACTAAGGTGAGGTGAGTGAGGTACTTACCTTGGGCACAAACTTTAAGAAGATGCCGAAAAACTCAGCAATCAAGTTAAGTGATATTTTTAATGCAGTGTTTTAAAAACCAAATTGACAAACCATGACTCACAGGTCATGGTTTTTTGTAAATAAATTTTTGTAAATAAGTTTTTGTAGATAAATTTTGTTTTGGAACCAGGGCCAGGATTTGAGCAAGGTAAGTGAGGCAGGATCATGCAAGTACAGCATCAGATCCCATCTGTGTTTATATTTTTATTGTTTATTATGGATTTTTTGGTATTAATTTTGGCTTTAAAAAATATCTCATATATCTAAATTGCCTTCTAACCTTCTTCTCACTCCCATCAATGTTAGCAGTTACCAAGTTTCCTAGATTAACAACATTAGCTGGTGTCTAGTGCACAAAGCTGACCCTGTCCTGCTTCCCTCCCTGCCTCTCATCAGTGCTTTCTTCCTTCTTAGGGGTGTGATCAATCTCATGCCTTGTTCCCCTCTTTTCCTGTCTTTTCCAGCTCAGAGTTAAGTTAATCCCACCACAGGTGGTCAATTTATTATATCCGTACATAGTTCTTTTTCTTTTTTTTAAATTGATTTCTTTTTAGAAAAGAGGGAGGGAGGGAGGGAGGAGAGAGAGAGAGAGAGAGATTTGTTGTTCCACTCATTTATGCATTCATTAGTTGACTCTTGGATGTACCCTGACGGGACCAAACCCGCAACCTTGGTGTATTGGGATGCTGCTCTAACCAACTGAGCTACCTGACCAGTGCCATAGTTATTTTTTAATATCCTTTTTCTTCCTCTCTTCAAATTGTCAGGATGAATTTTTACTTAGGATATTTCTTTAAACTGCTTTGGAGATGAAAGAAAGCATTGTAAAGAACCTGTGTCAATAGAGTGACCTTGGGCAAGTTCTTTAGCTTTGGTGGAGCTACTGTCTCCATTTGATGACTGATCTTTAAATTTTCTCTAAGCTGTACAATTTCTAGGTCATAGGTTATATACCTGAAATGCTAAAGGTCTTGAGAGTACCTGAAGGTTCAGGTAATCCGTTTGTAAATTAACAACATACATGTACGCTAACACACACTCATCATTTTTTTTATTAGAGTATTACATTTGCTGGAATGCATTTTTTAGAAATCTTGTTTATTTAATGGCCTGTAATTGGCTACTTTAATGTGTCTATTGACAAATACAGGATCATACCTGAAGAAGCTTACATCAGAAAAGAACGCCAACTATTGACACAGCATTATCCTGTGTGTGTGTATTTAAAGCCCACAAACAGATAGACTTTAAACAGTTTTTTTTAATTAAAATTGTTTATTAAATAAGTGGAAACGGCTCAAAACAACACTAAAAAGTTAAAAGACCTGCAGCTATAATTCAGATACATTAAAACTCATCTGTGTTCAATTCAGTTTTTTTAATTGCTTATTTTAAGCCATCGATATTTAATTTTAATAGGAGAATGCCTTGAATTTTGACAGCATGCCTGAGTGAGAATGTGCAAATTACACACAATCCCCATGGAAATGACCTTGTGACCCTTGCATTTTATGTAGGTCAGCATGGCCAGCAGTGACCACCTCCCCCTCCTCTATGCAAATGCTGTGAAGAAAGGAAGAATATGCAGTCTCCATGGGAGTTGGAGGTGGGGAAATATGAGAAGCAGAGAAGGGCAGAGAGCCAGGAAGGCCCGATGGGGGGAGCTCCAGGCTTCCGGAACCCGCAGTGGCAGAAGAAAAGCAGTTCTTAAATTGTCCGCATGCCATGGGTGGCAGGGTGCGCCCACATAGCTATTACCTCCTCCAACTTCATGGGTGGTCATATTGTATTTACAGAAAGTGTGCATTGACCAAGTTGATAGGAATATAATTAGCCTTTTTTGTCAGCCAAGGACAATGTAAGGTAATCTCGCCTCCTGCTTTCCGTGTTGCCCAGCTCCAGTCCTCCCTCTGTACAGAAAGACGCCGAGTGAGCTGTCACTGCTCCCATCTGGTCACGTGGCCTCTGCAGGAGGCCCCTGGGCTTACTGGATAAAGGGCAACCTCTTAGCTGGACATACAAGCCCTGTGGTGAGCTGGTCCCTGCCTGCAGCTCTGGCTGCTGATCCTACCATGCAGAGCACAGCTCAATAGTCTTCAACCTACTTACTTTTTTATGTCATTTCATTTTTTTATTGAGGTTTAAGTGCATTTATCCCAAGTGTACAGCTTTATGATTTTAACATGGTTTTGTGCCCAGATGTAACCACAGGAAGATCAATACATAAAACATTTTTCTCACTCCGTCAGTTTCTCTTGTGCCCCTTCTCAGTCTGTTCACACCCTAGGTTTGGCCTGTTCTTAAACCTTACTAGTATGTGAAGGAAAGTATATAAATGTGTTATTTTGTCTGTCTCTTTTCAACATAAATGCTTGTGAAATTCATCTATGATATATATATATATATATATATATATATATATATATATATATATATATATATATATATATATATATATATATATATATTTCATTTTTTCTTGCTGAGTAGTATTCCACTGTGTGAATATATCAATCCCAATTTATATATTCATTCATAGTTCTCCTATATTACTTAGCATAGTAGAAGGTTTGAATGAAAAGGCACATGGAGGCATAGCTACTGCCTGGGAGGCAGTTTCCTGTGGCCTCAGAGACTCACTCCTAGTATATTGTCTGACTTTGAACCTGGTAGCCTCAGTAGCCTGAATTTTGAAGTTAGGCAGAAGGACCAAGAACAACCATGTCTTCAGGCCTTAGTTAGAATGTCAGCAGCAACTTATTTATTTATAATGAGAAATACAACTGTGACATATTTAGGTGACTACATTTATATATTTTTAAATGGTTCTGTAATATTTATGTAGCCTTTCTTCCAAAGAACTATGAATACATTTAAATAACGAGTTTCCGCAGCATTCTGATAAATAAACTGTTGGAATTTACAAATGAAGAACTTGGGACAAAGGGAAGAACTAAGCCTACCCATGGCAAACTTGTAAGGAAAAAACAAAACAAAACATCAGCTTTAACCATATGTCTGCTTTTTTTCAACTCAATCCCTGAAGCAGGGCTGCCAAGCGATTAAGGTTGCAGGCTCTGGGGCCAGAGGGTTGTGGGTTTACATATATGCTCTGCTCCCACCTCTTTGACCTTGGGCAAGTTACACTGCCTCGCCCTGCCTCGGCTATGCCACCAAGAAGAACGGGATGCTTCTAATAGGAGTCAATGAGCTGGCAGAGACAGAGAGATTTGGACCATGTGATCATGTAGCAAGCAATTTAAAAATGTGAAAGAATGCTAGTGATATTATTGTTTGGGCATAAATTGTCACTCTCCTCATTCTCAGAAAATTAGGTCACATTTAGGAATTACTAACTGCTCAGGCCTCTACCTGAAGTCATGATGACAAAACAATCACTGTTAAGTTCCCGAGGGACAGGTATTTCTAGAAAAGAATCCGTGTTGGTGATACTCAACTCATATTCTTTTGATGGAAACTATAAGAAGGTTAGAAAAAGAAGACCACATTTAAGTCAAAGCGTCCTAAGGTAATTTAAATGTTATAAGTAAATATTCCAAGGTGGTTAAAATGTTTTAAATAAATATGTTGTGTTAAGATAACTGGTTCGTATATCTGGTTTGTTTGTGCTGTTTGGAATACTGTTCTAGAAAAGCAGGAAATCTGAAACATTATGAAAGCCGAGGCCTCTTCTGGGATGTTGCTAAGGAAATTTCACAATCCAAGACTACTAATTAAAATTAATTCTACTTATTGTGCATAAATTAGGTCTTAATGAGGAGAGAAGCTGCAGTAAAACAATTATAGAATGGAAATATCTTCCATGAATAAAAGCAAAACAAGGGGGGCTTTACACTTTCAATTATATCTTGTTTCTTTTTGCAGTTGGATTAAAAAAACAACAACCCAGCTCTGAGAACAGAGAGAGATGGAAAATCAAAACAAAAATCTTTATGTAATTAGCTTACACAATCTAGGTAGGGAAAATAGGAACACCTGTGAATGGCAGAGAACGAAGTCTTTGTGGTCATTGAATGATAAGCCACTCAAGGGCTCTTTAGCTCAAGACCAACCCAGGAGTTAAGGGCAAGGGCTCAGAAAAGGGTGTGATTCCAAGGCAGAAAGACGCAGATCTGGAAAGTTAGTACAGGATTAGTATCAGAAGAACCAAATGATATTGTAACCATTTATATCTTTCAAAGGTTATTTTATAAGAATAACTTGTATTGATGAATGTGTTCATGTTCCACTCTTTTAATGAAAATAATTATTTTTACATAGAGAAAGGGAAGGGGGGAGAGGGAGAGAATATGTAGGAAGTCTGAATATTATTATTGTGTCAGATTTTCAAAAACATGAGAGACTCCAAGAGACTTCCTGGAAAAGGCAAATCCCAGGTTGCCAGTTCTTGGTAAGCTTCCCTGTGAAATACAATGAGGCATGGGTGCCAGGTCCCCTGGCATCAAATGTCACAGACTGGGGACCCCTAGTTGAAATCTGCCTGCAAACCCTTTTTTGATTAGCTACACCGAGTTTAAAAATATTTGTGAACCCTAACTCGCAAAAAAGAAAGTATTTCTTTTAAAAAAAAATCCCAATTTCTGGCTTCTCTCACAAACCCTGAGATGTTCCACCAACTGCCAGGGTTCCTCCTACCAACAGTGGGCAGCACCTGAGAAGTGGCTGCTCCTCTACACCCATCAGTTCTCAGGTAGCTATTTGGGGGGTAAATATTTGGATTCTATCTCTTGACTGAACTTCTCCAGGGCAGGGGACCTGGTCTCATTCATCACGTCTCCAGTTTAGCGAAGTATGGTGCTTAATAAATATCTAGTAGATAACTAAAAGCTCAGATGACTGCAATGTTCTCCACCCTCTAAACTGAGCATGAGAAAGTATTTGCTTTTTTAAAAAAGAGTAATTCAGTCATCTGGATATAATCTCTCCCCCCCATACATGAAAATCTCCATTCATCCTCTTGTGTCTTATGACCTTCAGGAAATTCACCTCCTACTATAACCAGCAACCTGGATGGGAAAATAACTGGGTCACCTCCAGACTCCCCTCTAGCTCTTCATATGAGCCTCGCAGGAAATGAGCCAAGAGTATTCCAACTAAAGACCAGCTGCGTTGACTGGTGCAGCCACTATGGAAGACAGTATGGAGTTTCCTCAAAAAGTTAAAAATGGAACTCCCATTTGACCCAGTGATCCCACTTCTAAGAATATATCCCAAGAAA
>NW_005366679.1:3373788-3376968 GCF_000412655.1 Myotis brandtii | reverse complement strand
ATATGTAATACTCTTTGTAATACCTTAAGCAATAAAACAAAATTTAAAAATAAATAAATTAAATAAATAAATAAATAAAAATAAAACGGGTCCT
Organism: Myotis brandtii; assembly: GCF_000412655.1. Taxonomy (NCBI): domain Eukaryota; kingdom Metazoa; phylum Chordata; class Mammalia; order Chiroptera; family Vespertilionidae; genus Myotis; species Myotis brandtii. The sequence goes on along the minus strand of NW_005366679.1, from coordinate 3,376,874 downwards.
GAGTACTCAAAAAAAAACAAAAAACAAAAACAAAAAACAGCTGCATTACAGGGAGGAACACGGGGCTCTGTCCCTTGTATCCCTGAGCTATAAGAAGCAGGGCACACCACAAACTCAATCAATAATTCTTGCGTGAACCAGCTGCTTTCACTTGCTAAAAGGACAGTTTTTCAGTGTTCCAGCACACTTGGCCAGAATTTCCCCAGGATAATGATGAGCAAATGTTAGCTGTTTATAAAGCTTGCTTATAATCCAGGGTTTCCAAATTTGGGAGCCTACAGACACGGTCAGGCAGATAATGGGTGTGAGTGAAATTTGCTGGGACAGTCGAGAGGAACATACACTCCTCTGCTACAAGTAGCTAAAGCGAATGCAGGAATCTGGGTCCTGTGTGGCCAGGTTTCCCATTTTTCAAGAGAAGCCCGGTAGCTGGACTTATACAGACAGTGCCAATAGAGCAGGCCAGATTGAGCCCCCAAGCCCTCATGTTTTTGGAATCTGCTGTTTAGCCCGGTAGGGAATAAAGTCCCCTTGTGAAGGCTTTTGTGAAAAGGTACCTTAATGGCCTGTGACTGGCAGTAGACTATCTTCCCTTCCCCTCAACTGCAAAGAGCCCTAGGGCCCTCTGAAAAGAAACTAGGTTTTATTTTTTTTTCTTGGATTTATTCTTAATGAAGCACTTTGCAATCTTTACCAAAAAAAATTATATGAATGTCAAGTATTTAACTCCCAAAGCTCCTACATGGAAATGAATTAGGAGTTAACTAGAGACAGCATAACTCCCCTGCAAGCAGCTGAATCTGTTGTACACATTAGCATGCATATGTATATGTGTGTGCGTGTGTGTATGTGTGTGTGTGTCTTTTTCTAATCATAAGTAATTGATATTTGTTTTAAGAATTTTTTTTAAATTCCAAATCAGGTTTTAGTGGGTGTTTTTTTTCCCCCTCCATCAAGAACCATCAGAGGGAAATGCCTCCCTTGCCCAGAGCTGTTTTGTTTTGAATGTGGGGCTTTGATCCCTGGACCAGATTACTTTCCCACCCACAATGAAGCCATAGAGAGGATAAGTGAATAGAACAAATGCTAAAAACCCACACTGGCCAAAGCCAAGGCAATGGTTTAGGCCCTCCTAGCTTGATTTCTTTTATTTTATAGTAATAATAGGAATAATGAAAATTCAAACAATGACATTACTACTTCCATTCTGCCCGTGAGTCTTACTCTGGTGGGGAGTTGTGATGAAAAATTGAGGCAATTCTGATTTTTAAATTTTCATTTGTAAGGTGGAGATGTCAGTAACTACTTGGTAGGATTTTTGTTAGGTTGGATAAGTTTACCATCTATAAAACACCTAGAAGAGTACCCAGTGCATAGTAGAATGAAGAGGTAGTAGGTAGTATTATTGCTGTTAACTTTATCCTTTCATTTATGCTTTGTAACCTTGCTGCTCTGAGTGTGGTCTGTGGTCGGCAGTGTCAGCACCCCTGGGTGCTTATCAGAAAGGCGGGACCTCAGACCCCTCCCCACACCTACTGGCTTAGTCCATTCAGGCTGCTCTAATAAATCACCATAGAGTGGGTGGCTTAAACATGGCTTTAAAAAGTGAACTTTGTACTTTAAACTTTCCACATTTTAAATATCATTAATTAGTATTCAGAAACTTGAATTATTTGGGTACCATCTAAACTATATTTGCTATATCTGTGTTCAATCTGCACCATTAATTACTTAATACATATTTTGAACAATCTTAATTTAAAAAAAAATTTTGGGGGTCTACTCCTAAACAATGATGTAATGGGTTTGATATCCTAGTTTTATTTATTTATTTCTAATACACTTCGCTTAAAATGTTCTTCATGTACCTCTAACAGCATCCTGAATATCCTTATAGCACACGCAATATCTTTTGGGCAACACTCTCCAGGTGACTCACTATAAGAAAGTTGTGCTAAGTGATTTAACAAAGTGAAAATTCTTTTTCTGATCTGAATAATCACTCTCTGTTTTTCGTCTATTTTGTCAATTCAAACTGAGGCTGTGTGATGGGATGGAAAAGATTTTACTAGTTTGATAGACCACTTTCTAGCAGGTATCTAGGCCAGATTTCTTCCTCCCTTCCTTCTTTTTTTAAAAAATGTTTTCATTAATTTCAGAGGGAGGAATGGCTTCTTTTTTTAAAAAATGTTTTCATTAATTTCAGAGAGAGGAATGGGGAGGGAGAGAGAGCTAGAAACATCAATGAGAAAGAACCATTGTTCATCTACCTCCTGCAATGTCCCCCAACAGGGATCCAGCCTGAAACCTGGGCATGTGCCCTGACATGGAATCAAAACGTGACCTCCTGGTTCACACACGTGTTGGTGCTCAACCACTGAACCACACTGGCTGGGCCCTCCCTTCCTTTTTAATTTCCATCAACATCTATACAGCAACAGTTACATGCCAGGTCTTGTGCTTGGCATGGAAGACAAAGTTGAGAAAGGCAGTACCCTTCCCCTAGGTTGTGATGAGTATAGTGTATAGAACTGTGACCAGGGCAATGATAAAGCAACACTCAGTACATCACAGAAGCAGAGAGCATGGCACATGGCCCACCATAGGGTCCAAAAAAGGCTTCCTGGCAAGAAGCTCAAACCCAAAGTCTTGGAAAGGGGCAGAGGGGAGGGGAGAGCCGGCTAAAAACTGAGATGTATCATGGCCAGAGCCGCAGACCAAGAAACAATAATGCAAAACTACCAGTCACAGTTTCTTCATTTGTGATGTAAAATAGGAAGGATACTTACTTCATTAGGTCATTTCGAACAAAAACACTAAGGTATGTGTTTATCTGTGAGAATGTGCCTGCATATGCAGAGATATATACACACTAGAGGCCGGGTGCACAAAAATTTGTGCACTCAGGGGGGAGAGGGGGTCCCTCAGCCCGTCCTGTGCCCTCTCGCAGTCTGGGACCCCTCAGGAGATAACCACCTGCTGGCTTAGGCCTGCTCCCGGGTGGTAGAGGGCAGGCCCAATCCCTAGGTGCAGTCCCTGGTCGGGCTCAGAGCAGGGCCGATTGGGGAGTTGGGGCACCGCCCCCT
>NW_005366679.1:3364714-3370793 GCF_000412655.1 Myotis brandtii | reverse complement strand
GTATATATATATATATATATGATATATATATGTATATATTTAACCAGTAGTCTACGCTGTCCTGGGTTGGGAACCGTTAAAAGCTTGTTTTAGACTTAGATCAACCTGGTTTCTGATCTTGGCTTTGCTTACCAGCCACATATATATATATATATATGATATATATATGTATATATTTAACTTCCAGTCTACGCTGTCCTGGGTTGGGAACCGTTAAAAGCTTGTTTTAGACTTAGATCAACCTGGTTTCTGATCTTGGCTTTGCCTCTTACCAGCCAAGTTACTGAGGTTGGTTTTGCTCATAGGTTAAGTGGAAATAATAATAGTATTGGTGTTCAGCACGGAGAGTCTCTACAGTAAGCCATTACCAACTGTGAGAGCCTTCTTTTGTGCAGTATTGTCACCGGTTTAAAAACTGAAAAGCATGACACAAACCAAAGCAGCAGGCAGCCTAACCCTGCGGAGACTTGAAGAGTCAGCTAATTATTTCTGCAAGGACAGGATTTTGTTTTCCACATAGAAATGGCCTGGCACACCAGTGGTCTGGCAGTCTACCTTTTACATTGCGTTACCTCAAATTCAAAGTTAAAATGAGGATGAAAACATTTGCCACATGCACTGACCACTGGAAATGTTGAAGGTTTCCTTTTTATCGCATGAAAATAAGCAGAAGTGTGGGATGGAGAAAGAAATGTGTCACTTCCCTAGCACTGGCCTGCAAGGGCAGAGTGACCTTGCACAAGAAGAAAAATACCAGTAATTGCAAACTAATCTAATTTTAAATGTCCAGATTTTCTTACTTCATCTTGTAGAGACATACTTAGTCTTGAAAGAAAAAAACAACAACGTCAGTGGTGAATGAAGTTGTATGAGTTTTACTGGCAAGCCTACATTGCATAGTGCTACAGAGCTCATTTGCAAGGCAGGAAAACAAATCCAAAGTCCACCACGGTTCTGTCATTGTCCAGATGTTCCTTGGAGCACAGTTTGTGACCAGAATTTTTATATATTTTTTTTAGTTTGGGGGTGGCACAGTTTGTTATGGTGTGATTCAGTCTCTTCTTTCGTCTCAGATAAATATGAAGACTTGACCTGAGGGGAACTAGAGAAAGTCAATCGAATGTGCTAGATGAAGATTTGAGAGGAAGGGCAGTTAGCCAGGTGGAAAGACTGAATTTTATGCCACTGTCAGTTCTTAAACTCATGCACGCAGTATGTGTAGGGGGTCGGTGTTGGGGTGCTTCTTTCCTATTCCTCTGTTTTACATGAGGAGTGGTATTCCTTGTCTCTTCAAATTTTATAAGAATATAATCTGTTGTAACAGAGGCATCACAATCGAGGTGGGAAGCATTATTTAATAAATGATAGTGAAACAATTGGTTTAGGAAAGAAATCAATGCAGATCCTCTTCTTACATTCAACATCATACCAAATCTAATATGGATTAAAGAGAGCTGAATGCAACAAATCACATCAAAAAAGGAAAAATGGGACTTTGGATTTGATAGTAAAGTGGGGGTACTTTCTAAGCTTAGAAGTGTTAGAAGGAAATTTTTAAAAAGAAAAGGTTAAGTGTACTTGACCAGATAATCAATGCAAATTTCTATAGGTGTCTTACTCCCCCAATGAATATATCCTCAATGTATTTACAAAGTGATTGCCTCATTGTGAAAGACAACATATTTTATAAAATGCACATGTAGATAAATTGAAATCAGCAGAAATACAGTTTCTGAGCACCCAAGCCAGGTCTATGCCAGATACTTTGCAAACGTTCAGTTAAGGTAGACATCCCCAGTTGGCACAGGGAGAAACTGAGGATCAGAGGTATGAAGGGTCTTGCCTAGTCATTCACCTGATGGGCAAGTGTTATTTTTGCTCTCAGACATCTGTTCCCTTACAGCCCCATCCTCCAAGTTCATAATCACCTTGATTTCCTTCAGGTAGCCACTTCCCCATCCTTCACAGCCCAGTGCTTAGGGGAGCCTGGCTCCCACCCCAGGCCCAGAAGATGGGTCCTCAAGGGTCTCTGTTATTGAAAGTGTGGTCTCATTCCTCTTGCCAGTGATTAGCTTTGGAAATGGACATGTGCCACATTCTGGCTGATCAGAAGAGAGGGAGAAATCACCCCCATGGACTTGGGGAAATAATTTTTTCCTCTCATAAACAGACAGTTCCTTTCTTGTTTTCTGCTGTGCTGTTTTATATTCCTACCAGGATTTCATGAATATGTAATCATCTGCTTCACATCTTTGCTGACCCTTTGTACTACTGTTTTGTTTGTTTGCTTTTTGTATTTTAGCCATTCTATTAGATGTGTAGTGATAATTTGCTGTGATGCTCTTAATTTGCATTTAAACACACAATACCTAATGCAATAAATATCCTAAAGAAATTAACAATGTTAGTGAATTTAAATGTATTGATCTTTTTTTTTTAATCCTCACCCGAGGATATTTTTTCATTGATTTTTAGAGAGAGCAGAAGGGAGGGGGGAATAGAGAGAGAGAGAGAAAGAGAGAGAGAGAGAGAGGGTTTGGCTCAGTGGATAGAGCATCAGCCTGCGGATTCAAGGGTCCCAGGTTTGATTCCAGTCAAGGGTATGTACCTTGGTTGCGAGCACATCCCCAGTAGGCGGTGTGCAGGAGGCAGTTGATCGATCATCAATGTTTCTAACTCTCTATCCCTCTCCCTTCCTCTCTGTAAAAAATCAATAAAATATATATTTTTAAAAATGTTTTTTTAAAAAAAGAGAGAGAGTAACATTGATGTGAGAGAGACACATCAACTGGTTCCCTTCTGTTGCCTCCTGAACCAGGGCCAGAGATCAAGCCTGCCACTGAGGTATGTGCCCTTGACCGCAATAGAACCTGGGAACCTTCACTCCAAGGGTCGATGCTCTATCCACTGAGCCAAACCATCTAGGGCTAACTATGTTGATCTTTTTATTAATTCCCACTGTTTTATAGATGAGAAAGTTCTTTCCCAATGAGAAATCAGAAAATAATTCAGCTGTATTTTGAGAATCATGTGTGAATGAGATACTTAAAAATGCTATGTTTGTCTCATGATCATTAGAGGTGGGACAGAAACAAGCCTTCTGGGGAAGGGGTGGGGAAGGCCAGATCCTAATCATACCTGCCCCTGCTGGAGTGGCTCTATTTGGGGCTCCATCTTATGGGAGATAGCACATTTCCTTATTATTGATCCCATTGAGTCTGGTGTTCCCTGGCTGGGCACCAAAGGCCTTGTCACAGAGAAAATGAGTGGAAGAACTGAGATTTGAACCCCTACACATAATTCTAAATGAGAATGTAACCTATGAACACACACATGAAAAAAAAGTTCAAACTCATTAGTAAGCAAAGTAAAGATTAACCAAGACTGAGGCTCTATTTTTTAAAACTACTACATGGTTGAAGATTTGTTAACGGTAAGTGCCGTCATATTTTGCTGGTATTTAAGAATGCAAACTATCATAGCTCTTTAAAAACAACAACATCAGCTATCGCTTATTGCATGCTTACAACATGACAAACACTATGCAGAGCAAACAAACGGACTTAACCCTTAAGACAAGCCAACTAAACAGATACTGCTGTTTTCAGTTTAAAGATAAAGTTTAGAGAGACCCATGGAACTTGCTGGGTTCTCGCAGGCACAAAGGGTGATTCTCTGCGATCCTACCCCTCTGCCAGTGAACCAAACAAGTGTCAAGACTAGTAAAATAGGAGCACCAACAAACAGAAGAAAATAATTAGAGTTTGAAATTTGATTTTTTTTAAAAAGCATTAAAATAGTCATCACAGGGAAACATCTATTCATTAGCCTTCCTTGCAACATAGTTTCAGCTGCATGTTGTACTTGAGCTACCTATTGAAGGGAGCAGGTGGCTCCCTTATCATTGGTGAGGACCCCTAAGGGTCTTACTCCAGCCCATGGAGCCAGGATGCAACCCAGACCTGTGCTTATGACAAAGCCTGTGCTTATCACAAAGACGACTGGGACCCAACTTAGAAAGCAATTTAGCAAATTAAATCAGTAGCCTCAAAAACATTCATATTGCTTAATCTATTAAATTAAATGTTGTGAACAATGTAAAGGCATGAAAGATAAATGCGTTAGAGGCAGAGTTCTTTATAATCATAGAAAATTAGAAATTAATACGAATGTTCGACGGTAGGGGCCTCATTAATTAAGTTGTGTAATGCAACCATTAAAAATACCTTTATAAGGACTCTAAAATAAAGTGGGAAACTGATTATGTTATATTCCTGTCTAATGGAGGAAAAAAACAGGTAAAAGTATTTACAAAAAGTAGTCATAACTGTAAAAAAATTATTTAATATGTAGAAAAAAGATAGAAAAGAAACATACTAAAAATGTTCACAGAGACTAGATGTTGGTATAATGGGTGATTTTCTTCCATTTCTTGTATGTTCTATACTGAGAATGTTCTCTAATGAATGTTACTTTTAGAATAGAAATAATCTTAATAGACTTTATTTTCCAAAAGGCACAAACATCTTTATTCAGACAGTAAGCATTACGGAGGGATGGAGAGGCTTCACATGAAGATATTATAATTGTGATTCCTCGGTGTTCAGAACAAAGGCTCGGAGGAAACGCCATGGCTATCCTTTACCCACAGTTTTCCCGTACAACCTGATGTCAAATATTTTGCCCCACTGTCAGCTCACGTGAGTCAATATTTGCTTCAGAAAAAATGGTCATGGTAGACTTATTTAAAACATTTATCCTTATGAAACATCTGGGTGGTTTACCTATGTTTCTGGATCACTAACGCCACAAATCCAGGTAGGTGCAGAACTCTCTGAAGCCTTAAGGAGTTAAATAGCAAAAGGAAATATTATCATATAGTAAATCTGCAAAGTTCAAATTATTGTATTTTACTAAAACTCCCCCTTTTTTGGAAACACTCTCTTTGCTTGGTGTTTATATCATCTGATGATCTCCCTGGTCTTTCTCTGCTCATCTCTGGTTGTTACTTCTGTCCCCTCTGAGGCTCTCCACTCTGCCCTTCTCTAAAACATACACGCTCACCTTGTCCATCCCAGGCCCTCTACTCTTGTCTATACTCTTGCCTGGACAGCCTCATCTACTCTACTAGCTCCTGCTACCTACCCTCTGGATAGTAGTCATCTTCCAACAGCCCCTAGACTTAGGTTCAATATAAAAGGTTTTATTAGCCTTTATTTTTTAAACTAGAGGCCTGGTGCATGGCACTGGTGGGGTCCCTTGGCCTGGCCTATGCCCGGCCCTCTACTCTTGTCTATACTCTTGCCTGGACAGCCTCATCTACTCTACTAGCTCCTGCTACCTACCCTCTGGATAGTAGTCATCTTCCAACAGCCCCTAGACTTAGGTTCAATATAAAAGGTTTTATTAGCCTTTATTTTTTAAACTAGAGGCCTGGTGCATGGCACTGGTGGGGTCCTTTGGCCTTGCCTATGCCCGCTTGCTATCTGGGACCCCTTGGGGGATGTTGGAGAGCCAATTTCGGCCCGATCCCCGCAGACCAGGCCTAGGGACCCCCCCAGTGCACAAATCTGTGCACTGGGCTGCTTTCAGCTCAATCCCCACAGGCCAGGTCGAGGGACCCCAGATGTACAAATCCTCTAGTATGCCTGTAAGATCATATAAGATCTTTGGTTAATCTCTTTCCACCCTCCCCCCAGCAGCAACCTAACCCACAGCCAATTCTGTGCGGACTTGGGCTCCCTCCTCCCTCCTCTCTGGGTCCAGGGTACCGGTGAACCAGATTCGGGGTGACAGTGTCCCAGCAGCAACCTAACCCATGGCCGATTCTGCAAGGAATCGGGCTGCCTCCTCTACTGGTCAGAGCATCTACCCCCTGGTGGTCATTGCATGTCATAGCTACCAGGCGGACAGTCGCTTAGGCTTTTATATATATAAATAACAGATGACTCTCAGAAATGCTTATCAAGGAACAAGTGTATAAACCAATGTGTTATCCTTTGATTCCCTTTTCCACCAACCTGACTCTCTGATTGCTGATGTTCCGGTGTTGGGATATACAGGGATGGGCAAAAGTAAG
>NW_005366679.1:3353126-3363893 GCF_000412655.1 Myotis brandtii | reverse complement strand
TGAGGGTGTGGCCAGCCTGGGTGAGGGGCTAATGACTGTTTGCAGGCTGGCCACAGCCCCTTCAGGGTGGGGGTCGCCGTTGGGGTACCTGGCCAGCCTGGGTGAGGGGCTGATGGCTGTTTGCAGACTGGCCATGGCCCCCAGCCATCCAAGCTCCCAGTGGAGGCTGGTTGGAAGCAGGTATCTGGGATTTATTTGTCTTCTATAATTGAAACTTTGTTGCCTTCAGCAGAGGCTACGGCTGGCCAGCACAGGCAGGAAGCTTGGCTTCCTCCACTGCTGGGGCAATCAAGCCTCCTGCTTACTCTAGCTCATGGCTGCCAGCCGCCATCTTGGTTGGGTTAATTTGCATATAGTCACTCTGATTGGTTGGTGGGCATGGTTTGGGGCATAGCGAAGTTACGGTCAATTTGCATGTTTCTCTTTTATTAGATTAGATAAGCACATATATTGCCCATATGCTTGGAAGTCTTAGACAAAAAAAAAAAAGAGAGAAAATTTAGTGTTTTTACATTAATTTGATATTCATGTACAATATTACTATATACAAGGGTGGGCAAAAGTGGGTTTACAGTTGTTCATATGGAAAATAATACAATAATTAATAAATAATAATAATAATAATACAAGAATAAACTCTGTTTCGCATACTCACAGCTGTAAACAGACTTTTGCCCACTCCTGTAGAGATTGTCTCTTGCTTTCAATGTGCTTTCTCTAAAGTTGTTTCACCATAGTCTTAACAACTCTCAAGTCAACATAGTACTTTATGAAAAATCTGTAGTACGTTTATTTGAGAAATCCACACGCTGAAGAAAGCACCCAGGCAGGACAGCCACTCCCTGGGTTCCCAGCTGGCCATGCCTCAGTGAAGGTCCAAAGAGACATGTTCTAAGTAGAATGTCCACACCTGGAACAAATTTGTGTATACATGGATAACATGACGATCCGCAATTGTTCTTCCTAAGAAAACTCCACCTTTCCTGGTAAATGGTTTAGGTCATGTTTGTTTCTCATTGCATTGTGTGAGAATCAAGGCATTTGTGTTTTCATCCCATCAAAAGATATGTTACAAGGCTCCCTCAGGGGTCAGTCTCTAAACTCTTTGAGGCCATTCTCTCTCAACTGCACAGGCTAACTTAAGTATTGTCACTTCCCTAAACCCCTGCCCTTATTGTGTTTGTCAAGTTCGCAGCCAATTGTTTCAGCTCAAAAGATATTTTTGAGTTCCAAATGTATACAAGGAGCTGTGCTAGGCACAGTGGAGTACATGATGAATGAAACAAAAATCTTCATTCAAAAGTAAATTACAGTTCTGTCCCCTTCCTTTAGCTCTCAGGCCTGACCTGTGCTGTCAGCCACTATCCCCAAATACAACTGCTTGTGGCTGCAGCTCAGGGTTAAACCAATCAGGGGCAGGTGCTGGTTATTTGGTTCTTTATCACAACTTTTATTGTAAACTTTGACTTATCAATACAAACTTAAGTGTAAAAAAATCCTGATTTCAAAATTACACATTCCAAATGTTCCCCAATTGTCTCAACCTAATGTTTTAAATATTCTTCTTTCTCAGATCAAGTACTTCCTTCCATTCCCCCTTCTCATCTAGCAGCCTCCTCAGGCAGCATCATGACTGAAATCCACATAAACCATTACTTTCACTAGACAATTGGCTTTCTGTGGCACTAAGTGAAAAAGATTAAGACATCCCCAAGATCATAGCTGGCCTATTATTATTTGATTCCTCTTTCATAGCAAGTTAGAGAGTTTGATGATCACTATTCTTATTCTTCATTATGATTAAATACTGACACTGGGTTTACCCTTACCTTTTTTTTTTTTTCTCCAAGTTGCAAACAAAGGAGAACAGGCATTATTCTGTATTCATTAAAAATTGCTTTGCATTTTCCTCCATGAATTTCATACTTAGTGCCGTGTGAAAGCCCCTAATAAGTAGTAAATGCACAGAGCCAGTGCCATCCATTCAAGAGTGTGGGGGATCTGCGCAAAGGCAGCCTGATCAGAGCTGTGACCTCCCCCACCCCCATCGCAGCCGAGCATCTGCAGTGTGCGCCTGGACCCCCTCCAAGTACTCACTGCCTCCTTTAAAACTTTTATGGGCCTGCTTTTGAAAGCGCCCTCATTCCATATGCAAAGGCCTAGATACATATGCACACCAACAGCCCTATGCATGCAAAGTGTGCAGATGGGCAAAGGAAATTGAAGCCAGGGGGTTGGCGCTGAGACAAATTATTAATCCCAGCAATTCCTAAAAGCCCACACAGGAGTTCTATGGAAAAATAGCCTTTCTTAGAACTGGTAATGGAACTTTTCTTAAATTTCGGAAACGGTAGTTTAATAAAAGTGTAAGAAAAACAGCTTTTAGAACTTTACCTTTTTTCCCCATTGTCCCCTTTGAAAACAAGCCTCTGAAAAGCCACAGAATTTCAACCAGCATCATCATCACCAAAGTTGATCTTCTCTCCATGAGTAGGGACCATGATGTCCTGTGCAAGAGACCAAAGAGTAGGCTTCCTTAACTTAACTAACAGCTGTATGATTCTCTATAAGAAAGGAAAGTGAGTAGAATTTGGGGGCAAGTACTATACAATAAATGATAATACATTTTCAAATATTTAATATGCAAATAGTATTCATAAACACATAATGGATCTTGTACCAGAAGTGCAAAGACTTTTTATTTCAGACTAGTTTATAGAATTAAAATGCTTAGATTTTTTCAGATTTTATTTAGGTCTAAGGGCCTCCAGAATTAAGAGTAGGCATTTCTTTTTTTCTTCTATTTCTTTTTTTAAAATTGAGATATAATTAACATATAATATTGTTAAGCATATTAATGTTAGGCATACAGCATAATGATTTACTATATGTACATATTGCAAAATGATCACCACAATAAGTCATCCATCACCACATATAGTTTCTTTTTTTTTTCTTATGGTGGAACTTTTAGGATCTACTCTCTCAACAACTTTCAAATATACAATACAGTATTGTCAACTAGTAGAGTCAGTATTTATAAATGAAGACACATGAAATGTATTATATTCTCCCCAAAAGAATTCACATGGAGTCGCCTCAGCAGACCTACTTATTTATAAGGTAGAAGACAACATAGGGAGAATCCACTTACTCCTCAACACTTCTTCAGCTTGTCCTCTCATGCCATCTACAATTAGTCACTGCTCCAGCAATCCTTTCACAGAATAGTGAGAGCTTTACTCATCCCTGTTCATTTTTCTGTCTCTATTACAATTACCAATATTCTTCTCTAGACTTTAAGATCCTTAAGGATAAAGACTGTGTTGCTCCAAGTTCCTAGCACCTTACTTTCAGGGGAAGTAAGACATTAAGCAATTATTATAGATTGTGATGAGTGTGCTAGGACAAGCATTGCTCTCAAAGCATGTAGCAGGAAGCCATACCTCCTCTAGGGATCAGGGAAGGACCCCTAGAGGGGTAACATTTAAAAGGAAAACTAAATTAAAATTACTTAGGAGATAAGACAAATTGGACTTGATTAACTGAATGGAAGGTTTGCGAGAGCAAAGATAATAATGCTCAAGTTACTCAAGCAACTAGATGTAAATTGAAATAGGAAACAATGAAGAAAAAACATGTTTGGGACTGTGGAGTGAGATAAGGAGTTAAACCTTCGCAATGAATTTGAGGGTGCTATTGAGAGATCTGATAGGAGCTGTGCAGGAGGCAGTGGGATATAGAGGTGTCTAGGAAAACTGTCTAGGCTCTTTGTGCAAATTCAACATTTGGATAGCAGTGGAAGGCAAGAGGGTAAATAAGATTTCCCAACAAGATTGGTCAGACAGAAGAATAAGGATGGAACCAAGGAGAGGAAGCCTAGGGAAAGGTGAGGGTGAGGGGGATAAGGAGAAAGCTAGGAGAAGGCAGTGCTGGGAGCCAAAGGAACAGAAGGCTTCAAGAAAGAAGGGATGGTCAAAAGGGTCAACACTGCCAAGTCAAGAAAGTGGGATTTAGCAATGAGATCTTCAGTGACCTTGATGCATTGGAAGGCAGGGGGGGAGTGAAGGGTGCAAGAGACAGATTATACTGGTAGAGGTATGAATGGGGGTTCAGAGAAAGGAGGCAGCAAGTCAAGTTTGACAGTGAATGAAGACAAAAGGAGGTAGCTGGAGGGATAGGTAGATTAGATCAGTGTTTCTTAATCCTGGCTGTACAAGTAAAGCAAGAACTCACCACAATAATCTTATATAATAAAAGCATAATATGCAAATCGACCGAACAGTGGACAGACCAGTCAGCGGGAGGGCGGGGCCAGTGAGCAGCCAAGGCGCTGCACCATCCTTGATTGGCCACCCAGTTGCTTCCCACAGAGGGAGGCCAGCGGTGGCAGCAACAGCAGGGTGATGGGGGCGGCAGTGCACCATCCTTGATTGGCCACACAGTTGCCTCCCACAGAGGGAGGCCAGCGGTGGCGGCAACAGCAGGGTGATGGGGGCAGCGGTGTCCCTTGATCGCCTGCCCAGTCACCTCCCACAGAGGGAGGCCAGACTGTGGCCTAGGCCCACTAGTGGGCTTAAGCCGTCAGTAGGACATCCCCGAGGGCTCCCAGACTGTGAGAGGGCGCAGGCCAGGCTGAGGGACCACCACCACCCCCTTGCCCCCGCAAATGCACGGAATTTTCATGCACCAGGCCTCTAGTAACCTATAATCACTTAGGAGAACATGGTAAGATGAGGAAAGGACATTTCAGAGCAGAGGGAAACCACAAGAACTTTAGAATACCTTCTTCACAACTACATGCTGAGTTAATCCAATCATAAAATAAAAAGATATTAAACATTTGGGTGGAGGACCAGAGGGGGAGAAATGGAGTGAATAAATTCTATAGATCTTGTGTGAAACAGACTGAGTGCATCTTTCTAAGGAGAACATGGTGGTTCACATTTTGGTTACTTTTAAAAGTTATTTCCAGGTTTCATGTGGCTCAGTCTCTGTACAGAGTCACTTTGAAAAAGAAACATAAGTCTGTCTTTGGAAGCCTTGAAGATTAATTCATATCTTTGTTCTTGGTGTTTCTAAAGTACAGACTAGACTCATGGCACCTTACAGAAAGCATCCCAGAAATCCTCCTTGGCCATAGTTCTTTCAGTCAAAGCTCGGTATTCATAGTGGCCCTGAAAATCTCTCCTACACACTTTGGTCCATGGTCCCTCTTTACCTCCTCCTTTCCCCCATGCTCTTTTCCCAGCTGTAGGGGACTGTCAGGACACCCACCTCTAACTGCCAGCTCTGCCAGGCTGCTCTAGGGTTCTGGAGAACTCTCGGCCCATCTCCCACCCCAGCCCTCCTTCCCACAGAGCAGAGTTTGTAGGCTCCTCTGGGATGTGTTATTCCTTCCCTCTGACTTGTGTGTGGGGAAAACAGACTACTCTACCTCACTCCCACTCCTTTGATATAGGATGCTGACACCTTTCCTTCTTTCCTCAGATCAGAGGCTGAAGTCCACTCTGTCTTTTCTGGAGAAGGTAGTGAATGGGGATCCATTTCTATTCTGGGCAGAGACTGATGCCTTGTCAAAACTTTCACCAGGTAGTGAATGGGTGTCCATTTTTCTGTGCAAAACCTTCACCAGCGGTAACTCTGCCATCTTATACACACACACACACACACACACACACACACACACACACACGTGCGCGCTAGCTTATTTACAAACAAACTTTAAGCCGGAGTCATCCGACCGCCTTTCTTTCAAGAAAATGTCCATATTGTCCATATTGGAGAGAATGATGCCAACACAGATGAATAGGGATGAGAGATGACAAATAAGAAAGCCCTAAAGGCATTGTTTGAGCCTCTGGATCCCGTAATGATGAAACTTTTTTTTTTTACCTTAGTTAATAAATGTCTCCCTTTTTTCTCTCCCTCCTTCCCTTCTTTCCTTCTTATCTCTATTTGTAACTTTTTTCCCTGTTGTTGAGTTTTCCTTAAGCTTGCTTGAGAAAGGGCTCTGTCACTTGTAACTGAAGGAGTTCTAACTCAAACAGTTCCCCTCCCTGAGTTTGGTGATCTGGCTTTTGTAAAGAACCTCATGGACTTGCTTGCCAAGCAAGCCTGGGCTGTTTCTAAAGAACCTCTTGACTTAGGGGCACGGCTTGATGCAAACCTTTCCCTCTCTTTCTGGACATTTTCTGTCCTTATTCACTAGAAATTTCTTTCCTCCCTACCAGTAAGAAAGTGAGATCACACATATATCACTTAACATTTTACAGGCACTAAAAATTGTTTTGAAAGCATTTTTTAATGACATAGCAAAATACTTGTAATATATGATCTTAATTATTTTAAGTATGGAATAGCTAGCCATGGAAGGAAATATATCAAAATATAAACAGTGGTAATAATCTGAGAATAAGATTATGAGTGATTTATATATTGTATTTTCCAATTTTATAAATGGACATTCAATTATTTTGTGATTAGAAAATAATAAGAGTTATTAATATAATATATAAATTGTAGTACATTCATCCAGAGGACAATTTTGTAGTCATTAGAAAGAATGTTTTGAAGACATTTCAGTGACTTTGAAAAATGCTCATAATAGAACAATTGGGAAGGTAGACAAAACTATATATATTATGTTAATTATAGATGTGCAAATAGATGCACAGGAAATGAGTAAAGCAATTGCTTTGAAATATTAATGGAAGTTACCTTTGAGTTGTGAGATCGTGGTTAATTTTGTTCTCTTCTTTATATGTGTTGGTATTTTTTCCAACTTTAAGAATCAGAATTATTCTTTTATAATCATAATACAATAGTAAAATGTTACTCTGTGGAAAAAACATTTGAAATAGCAACTCTACCTCACTCCCACCCCTTTGATATAGGATACTTGCCACTTTTCTTCCTTCCCCAGGTCAGGAGCTGAAGTCCTCTCTCTGTCTTTTCTGGAGGAGGTAGTGAATGGGCGGAGAATGAAGCCTTATAAAAACCATCACCAGGTGTGAATCTGTCTTCTTACAGCCAAGTTCCCCTTCTCTAGCCCCAATTTAGCTTTACACACACACACACACACACACACACACACGTTCGTTTATTTATAAATAATTAAAGCAGAATTTCTAGAAAACAGAGGCGGTAAATCTGGAAATATCACAAAATAAATATTTACATAACATATTTTGAATGCAAACCACTTGGCCTGCACTGTGCTTAGTACTTTATGTATATTTTCTCATTTAATCTTTTCAAAATCCCTATGAACAAAGTATCATTATTTCCCTCTGACTAATGGATTAGCAAAACAGAATTTTAAGAGAGATGAAATACTTTTCCAAGCTTCACACAGCCAATAAGTGGTCGAAGTGGAATCTGAACCAAGGCAATTTTACTGTGGGCGTATGCTGTTAGCCAAAACGTATATGACAAACCATGGTAATATACACCATGATTTTTTTATTATTATTATTCTTGCAAAAGGTGGTATAGGTAAAGTTTCAGAAAAGTATCATGATTTGATTCTGCACCATTTCTTGATGTCTGTTGTTGGTATTAAGGATTTTAAAAATAATTGTAGAAAAAGCTCAAGCTACATGTAACTGATTGGAGCTCAGACTTGACATACACAGTGCTGAGCAGTTACGTGTGTCGTTTTAGATCTTCCTGTTCCTGCCAGCTTCTGCATAGATCTGGGTAGGAAAACAAGACAAGGGAGGATATTCCCTAAAGTGCTCACTGTAAAGCCCTGGGTACATTTTCTAGCCTTCCCTCACTTTGTTCTGTGTTGCTGGGGTGTGAAGCAGTTAAAGATCACCTCAGTTTTTGTTGGTTAGGGAGCAACACTGAGTTTACTAGTAAGACTTTTCTGAAGAAGCTAATCCCTGCCAGTGTGGCACTACTTCTTGAGGTCTCCGGTTGGAGCCACTGTAGTTTTATCCCTTGACTCTTTCATCTCCACTTGAGTGGGCAAAGCTACTCATGGGAAGAAGCAGGGAGGGGCAGTGGTCATTGCAGGGCCAGAGAAGGTAGAAGGAGGACTAGGGGTTCCTCCAGTTGTACTGGAGACCAGAGAAGAGAAACTTTCCAGAGCATGAGATGGTCAATGGTGCTAAAAGCTGAATACAGGTTAAGTGGTTAAAAACTGAGGGGAAAAGGCTGGATTTGGCAATTGATTAATTGCGAGGCTGCGCTCCTGCGCCTGCTCCCGCTCCCTAGACCGCGGAGGTGCCATGAGCGGCGGAACTGCCTTGAGTGAGTGCCCGTTCACCGTGTGCAGGAGCCTGCACCCCGACCACCTGTGGATCTGGCGGCCCAACGTGTATGTGGACGAGAATGATCGCACCTGGCTGCCCATCATCATCGAGACAGAAAGCAGCCTCCAAGTCCTCATGCGTCAGATAGACATCCCCCGAGGAGAGGCTGTGCAGCACAGCCAGCTGCCCCCAGCATGCTGCCTCTCATGTGGCAGCTCTATCCTGGCAGGCGGTACCGCGCTTCCAACTCCAGTTTCTGGTGCATCGTGTACCACATTGAGAACATGGGCCTTCAGCAGCTGCCAGACCCGTAGCACAAGCCATGTGGTCCTGCGGTCCCTGTCCCCTGAGCCGCAGTCCCTCTGGCCTGCAGTGAAGATGTCCATCCTTCTGTTCACCTTTTTACCAGCCCTGTTGTTCTGTCTGCCACCCCCGCCAGAGGGAGCCTACGGCAGGGGATGAGCCCGCCCAGGGCCCGCGGGAACCTGCCTGCAGCCCCCTCGGCCTCCCCAGCAGATTGGCCCCGAGAGAGCGCGGCTCCAAGTGCCCAGGCCCTACCTGTCCCTGGTTCTCTGAGCTGCCTGCTGGTTTGTGGCCGCGCTCTCTCTGTGTCCCTCCCTCCCCAGTCACTCATGTTCTGTGCTACCCACGGGGGATACTTCTCGTTCTCCTCCCTCAGCTCGGTGCGCCTCTGGCTCCAAGGCAGCGGGCCCCCCTACACGCCTGAGCCCAGGCCGGGCCCCGCGCCCCTGAGTCAACTCTCTCGTGGCGTGTGGCCTGCTCACGGCCATGCCTGCAAAGTCCCACCTGCCACGCAGGTTCACGCGCAGCTCACGGGAAGGCCTGGAAGAGCCGGGCTCCGTGCTCAGCACTCGGAAGCTTGCAGGTCAAGCCTCCACAGCCCCTGACCTCGCAGGAGGCCAGGCCGGCGAGCCCCCCTGTATGACAGAGGTCGGAAGTCCCCCCTTTTATAGGCACCCACACCCCGGGATGTTATGAGGTTGTATGTAGCATGAACACTTTGTAATATTGATCGATTAAATGTAAGACAACTCATCTAAAAAAAACCCACACGTTTCTGAAACAGATTCAGAAGAGAGGCAAGAGTAGAATTCATGGTGCCTGGTGGTCAGCAGTGAGTGGGCAGTGAGACGTTGAGTGAGCCCCAGCAGTCTCTTCTTCCTTTGGCAGTGAAGGGTTGTGGGAAGTTTAGGCATGTAACAGAGTTGAGGAAAAGTGTGCACGCGTGTGCGTGTGCGTGTGCGTGTGTGTGTGCACCTGTGTGCACGCATGCACCAGAAATAAGAAAGCTGAGCAGGTTTATAAACTGTGCAGGAGACAACACACCTAGAGACAAGAGGATAGAATAACTACCATGATTGAAAGCTTACTTTGTTCCAGACACAGTGCTAGGGCCTCGAGTTATTTGTTTCATTTAATGGCACAGCAAGGCTCAAAGAAGGTAATTTTCCCAAGATCACACAGCTGTTACTTTGGCAAATAAAACAGACATATCTTTCTGACTCGAAAGACCCATAAGCTCTCTATATAAAACAGAGGAAAAGGAGGAAAGTGTATTTAGTACACAAAGGTCCTAGAGAAAGTCATTGGAGTTGGAATAAAAAATGTGGATTAGTAAGGCAGAGGGACATATCTACCCTAAAGGCAAAGGAAGATGAAATCAGAAGGGATTATAACTTAATTTCATTTTATTTGGATAAAAATAGCCTCTGTAGCTGGGGTAGATGTCCAACTAAGTTCCTAGGAGACCACTGATGATTTCATTGACCTTACAGTGACAGAAGCACATCTTTCTCTTTTTTATCCTTTTATTGTGTCTGGTTTTGATTGCTCCCCAAAATTATCTCAAATCATATACTGTCACCCGGCTGGTGCGGCTCAGTGGTTGAACATTGACCTATGAACCAGGAGGTCACGGTTTGATTTCTGGTCAGGGCACATGCCTAGATTGCAGGTTTGATTCCTGGTGTGGGACCTACAGGAGGCAGCCAACCAATGATTCTCTCTCATCATTGATGTCTCTCTCTCTCTGCTTTCATCTCTGAAATCAATAAAAATATATGTATTTTTAAAAACAACAAAGAAAAAAATCATATACTGTACCTTTGCATGACTGCACCCATATAGCTATTCTTTTTACCTAGAATTTCCTTCCTTGTCCATATGTGAAATATATGGTGATGGACACTACTAGTTAATTGGCAAACCAAATGAAATAAAGACTGAGATTGAATAAATTTTAGTTACTAATTTGGGTCTTCTGATGTTTATCTACTTAGTTATTGTTGGGGCATGTGAAATAGAAGAATTGACACTAATAAAAGAGAAACATGCAAATTGTGTCATTCTGCTACACCCACCAGCCAATCAGGATGAGTATGCAAATTAACCCACCAAAGATGGCGGTTAATTTGCATATGCAGGCGCAGAGCAAAGATTGAAGATGACTGAAGACTGAAGAGGCTTGGCTTCTCCACTGCAGCTG
>NW_005366679.1:3350846-3353081 GCF_000412655.1 Myotis brandtii | reverse complement strand
GCTGCGGCCGGAGCGGAGAAACCAAGCCTCGAGGCTGCAGCCGGACCAAAGGCCTGGGTCCCAGGTGCCGGAGGAAAACCTGTGCTGGCAGCCAGGGGAAGGAAGGCCTATTGCGCAAATCTTCATGCAATGGGCCTCTAGTTTTTAAATAAAAGAAAATTTAAATAAAGACTTCTAAAGGATTAGCAACAAATGACCATTGAGCTTTTGTATCTTCTAAGCCATTCTGGTTGAAATCCATGACCTAGTTTATCTTATAGTCTGTTGCCATAGTGCTTAGGTTAACTGTGAAACTAAAGAAGATTGATTTCCAGTGCAAATCTTAATTTTTATTGTGCCCTGCAGTGCTGCATGGATGATGCATGTGTGATAAGTCTCATATTTAGACTTATTCCAGGGGGAGTTTTGAGAATTAAAGTATTATCGCCTCTATCAGTGGTTATTAAGATAATATATTTTCTCTAGATGTGTATCATTTTCTTAAAAAAGTAAGTGATTTTATAAATATCCTTAGGCACAAAAGAAGCAGGCTTTTCTGACTGTTTCAGAAGCAGTACCCAGTTAATGTGGGTCAAATCATTATTTCCTAAAAAGGAAAACAATATTTACCTTGGAACACCTAAGCTTCAAGCTTGAAGACAAATGCTTCTTCCTCAAATATTTTAATGCCTCATTTGGTTTAAAAATCAATCCCACAATAAAGTTGGCATGTAGAATTCTCAAGACCTTACATATATATATATATATATATATAAAATAACTCAGCTGACAAATATCTCCTATGAAAGGTGTGGTATGTGTTCAGTGAGAGAGAGGGTAAGAGGGCCTGACCAAGTCTAAGAGCCTAAGATTCTGCAGAATTCTCTACAAAGGGGCACTTTTTTTTTTTCTTAAATGGTAAGACCTTTTTTTCATTACACTTGTGGTATTGGGATTTATAATAAGAAATATAAATTTGGTCTGAGTCCACTTTTCCTGCCCTGAGCTCCTAAGGCCCATGGGATTTCCTAAGTGTTAAGAACACAAAGGTGTCTTTTGTTATGTTAATGAGGTGACTTTGGAAAGCAGCCAGATGGGGCTATTTGTCAAGGGAACCAATCAGAATTTCAGTTCCACCCCTAGCTGCCCAGAAGAGAGGGGCTGGAGGTTGAATGCATTTCCAGTGGCCAATGATTTAATCAGTCATGCATAGGTAATTGAGCCTCCACAAAAACCTAAAGGAGGGGGTTCAGAGTGCCTCCAGGTTGTTGAACCAGAACACATCCATGAGTCAGGCCCCAAAGTCCTAGGGCACAGAAGCTCCTTTGTTTGGGACCTCAACCTATGTATTTCTTCACCTGGTCCTTCATTCAGATCCTCGAATATCCTTTGTAATAAACTGGTAATCTAGTGAGTAGACTGGTTTCCTCAGTTCTTTGAGCTGTTTCTAGAAAATTAATCCAACTCAATGAGTGGGGCCATGGAATCTCCAATTTACATCCAGTTGGTAACAACTTGGGTTTGCCATCGGAAGTAGGGGCAGTGTAGATAGTATAATTGCTGAAATCATTGGTCATTGGTGAGTAAGTCAATCTTCAGCCCATCACCTCTCCCCTCCCCAGAGGAGACTAGAATTCATTCATAGTTAAGAGTTTATATACCAATCATATTGCCTCTAGTTCAAACTTGACTCTATTACTTACTGGCTGTGGGATCTTAGATGAGTTAATACTGTGAATGAAAAAGGGGCTGGCTACATGGCAGACCTAACAAGCTCAGTGATCAAAAGTAACCACTCAGGGTAATCTACACTAATAAAAGAGAAACATGCAAATTGGTGTCACTCCGCTACCCTTCCCATTGGTTAATCAGGGCGATATGCAAATTAACTGCCAGCCAAGATGGCGGCCGGCAGCCAGGCAGCTGGAAGCGAACATGAGGCTTGCTTGCTTCAGTGACGGAGGACTCCAACGTTCCCCGCCTGCCGCTGCCGGCCTCTGAGCTTGCAGTTTGAAACATTGTTACAAATATAGAATCTAAACAAACTCCAGAAACCTGCTTTCAGCCAGCCAGGATCTCAGAGCTGGAGTTGAAACAGTGTATCGATTATAGAACCCAAACAAACCAGATACCTGCTTTCAGTAGCCGAGGCCTAAGAGCTGGAGCCAAGCCTCAGAGCTAAAGCTGGCCCAGAATAAAAATAAGAAAAGAAAAAAAGGAGTGGTTGGAAGCTTCAGTCACCCGCCAGCCTGAAAA
>NW_005366679.1:3344335-3350235 GCF_000412655.1 Myotis brandtii | reverse complement strand
CCTGCTCTGTGCATGACAGGGGGCGGCGCCCCAACTCCCCAATCGGCCCTGCTCTGGGCCTGACCAGGGGCTGCACCTAGGGATTGGGCCTGCCCTCTGCCACCCGGGAGCAGGCCTAAGCCAGCAGGTCGTTATCTCCCGAGGGGTCCCAGACTGTGAGAGGGCACAGGCCGGGCTGAGGGACCCCCTCTCCCCCCCGAGTGCACAAATTTTTATGCACCGGGCCTCTAGTCCTATATAATAAAAGCCTAATATGCTAAGTGTCTGGTCGTCCGGTAGTCCATTCAGCCAATCAAAGTGTAATATGCTAATGATATGCTAAGGCCGCTCAACTGCTCACTATGACATGCACTGACCACCGGGGGGCAGACAGTCAACCAATAGCTATGATGTGCACTGACCACCAGGGGGCAGACCCTCCAACCGGTAGGTTAGCTTGCTGCTGGGGTCCAGCTGATTGGGACTGAGCGAGACGGCTGGACACAGCCTGGAGCCCTACTGTGGTCCCTCCCCGACTGGCCAACCTCCCATGTCCCTCCCTGGCCCTGATGGTGCACCAGTGGGGTCCCTCGGCCTGGCCTGCCCCCTCTCGCAATTGGGCTGAGGGACCCCCCCCCCAAGTGCACGATTTTGTGCACTGGGCCTCTCCCTCCCCGGCTGGGCAACCTCCTGTGTCTCTCCCTGTCCCCAGTTGTTCAGCCGTGGGGTCCTTTGGCCTGGCCTGCACCCTCTTGCAATCCGGGGCCCCTCAGGGGATGTCAGAGATTCAGTTTTGGCCCGATCCCACAGGCAAGACTGAGGGAACCCACCGGTGCACAAATTCGTGCACTGGGGCTCTAGTCTGATCATAAATTCCTAATGAGGCAGGTCATGGTGGGTAGTCACATCTGAGGCCTATCGTTTACCTAGAAAAGGTTAATCTTTACCTTAAGCCAGCTCTGTCCATTGTTCTTATGCATCTAGGAAATACTAGAGTAATTTTCCAAATCCCTTGTAGACAAAACCAGAGCATCATGATCCTGAAATTCCTATACATACCAATATAAAATAAGTGTGTACCTCTCCATTTTACTTTTAATCCAATCTTAGACATTTCCCCTGCCTTGCTTTCTCCTGCCACCTTAATCACCCACCAATGGATTTCATGTAGCCTTCCTTACATTTTATCCTTTGACTCTAAAGTGCAAAACTGCCATTCTCTGGAGCATTGTCTCAATACTTTGAGATCTTGCTTTCAGGGCTTTTCTCAGTGTGGTTCAAATAAACTCTAATAAACTCTTGTAAAATTTTTCTATAGGTTTGGACTTTCTATCATTGACACTTTACTAATCTGTTCCTCAGTTTCTGCATCTAACAAATGAGGATAATAGTAACAGTGTTGCTGTAAGGATTAAATCAGATGGTGTATGTGAAGGGCCATCACATATGGGCCATCACATCTATATGTTATAGAACTAGACATATAACAAAGACTAATTAACGTTAGTTATTATAAACACAATGATCATGATTGTTATTTGGACACTTCCAAGGGTCTAGCATAGTACCTTTCAGGTAGTAACATCTCAATAAATATTTGTATGAATTGTGAACCAATGAATTAATCATACACCAGTGCCTGAAATATGTAGTTTGACAGAGTATATTGTCTTTCAGGTAAGACTTTAAAATATTATACCTAGAGACTAATATATGTGTTTTATCTTTTCTTACAAAATTTCTTTCCGTAATGAGATTTGCAGCTCAACTGGGCTTTACAACAAAAGCTCTCCCTCTGCCCCTGGAGCCCTGGGTGATTTATTTGTTACTCTTCATAAGGACTCAGTGAAAAGCTAGCAGTGTTGTTGTTTTGTTTTTCTTCCTTTATTGGCTAGAGAACTTGCAGCGTCTGCTACAGAAAGATATATTAATTTTTTTACCTGCCAGATTTTCTTCCACAAAGCCATCAGCAGTGGAGGAGAGAAATTTGTTATCCATAACCCTGACAGCAATAAGCAGTCCTTTAAATTCTCATTCTCTCTTTCTCTCTCTCTCTCTTTTACTAATCTGATCAGTGTAAAGTGATATAATGGAAACCTTATGCCTTAAACTCACACATTAGGAACAGGCTGATATAGAATCAAGTCCATCTGGTTCTGTTATCAGTGAAAGTGGGGTGTCGACCAGTGGAAGTGGGGGATCCCCTTCCCCACTGGGGGCTCAGGGTAGGGTCCTTATGATTTCTCGAGAAAAAGAATTTCCTGAGGCTCACATAGGAGGATGAGTGAATTTTATTTCCATGGAATTACATCCTGGGGCTTCAAAAGTCGAAAGTCCCTTTATCCAGTCCTGGAAGAGGTGCAATTGGGGATTCAGCAGGGCTAGAAATGAAGCCATGTCCAGAGTTCCCATTCCATGGTGGAGATGGGTCCAGTGTAGCATCAGGCTAGTTGTAGTCCATTCGTCCATTGTGTGTAGTACATTAGTCCATTGTGTGGGGGCTGTGGGCCATGTGGGCAAAAGCAGGAGCGTGAGAGTTGCAGGCCAGGAGCACAAACCAAGAAAGAGAGAGAACTCCTTTGTTTAGGAGCTTATACATCTCAAATCTTCCCAAGATTGCAGTGGCCACGCCTACTCTGTCCCACGGCCTGTTCCCAGATGTTGCTGACAGTCAAGTACCTTTCCTATGTCATCCAGACTTTACTGGGCATGTGTTTCTTCTTCCTTTGTGCAATCCCTTCCCCCAGGATCTGCAGGGAACAGATCTGGAGAGTGTCAAACTGTAGCTTCCTGGTCCTAATGGCATGCCTATATTATCTGGCCTTCCTTTTTCTCCTTTCCTATCATTAATAACTGGGTTAAATTATAACCTATCACTATCTTCATAGAGTTGAATTACATTGAAATAGCCAAAACATATTGCAGATCTTTGTTTGGGTAGAATCTATCATCTATTCTTCCTTTTGTTTATTAGCACATTGTTTACATTACTGGTCGCATGTCCATGGCATATCTATAATACTAAAAGCATAATATGTTAATTAGACCGGACACCGAACGACCTTCCAGATGTCATTCTGGATGTCCTTCCGGATGAAGCCGCGGCAGTGGGGCCAAGGCAGAGGCAGTTAAGGGTGATCAGCCAGGCAGGTGAGCAGTTAGGGGCAATCAGGCAGGCAGGCGAGCAGTTTGGGGCATCAGGCAGGTAAGCAGAGTGGTTAGGGGCGATCAGGCAGGCTAGTGAGCAGTTAGGCGCATCAGGCAGGCAGGCAGAGTGGTTAGGGGTGATCAGACAGGCAGGCAAGTGGTTAGGGGTGATCAGACAGGCAGGCGGGCCAGTGATTAGGAGCCAGCTGTCCCAGATTTCGAGAGGGATGTCCAACTGCTGGTTTAGGGATCCCTGTGCATAGGGCCTAAACCAGCAGTCGGATATCTCCCGAGGGGGTCCCGGTTTGCAAGAGGGTGCATGCTGGGCTGAGGGACCCTCCATGCACAAATTTCATGCACCGGGCCTCTAGTATGCTATATAAAAATCATCTTTAGATCTTGCTGCTCTTCAAAAGGGACTAGATAACATCTATAATAATAAAAGTGTAATATGCTAATTAGACCAGACATCCTTCTGGACGAAGCCAGAGCTGGGAGGGAAGCCCGGGTCCCGGGAGCCAGAGGGAAGCCAGTGCCGGAAGCTGGGGGAAGGAAGACCTACTCATGCACGAATTTTGTGCATCGGGCCTCTAGTTTGGTATAAGAAAACACTGCTCCAGTATTTCAAGTGTACTACCTTTGTAATCTTCAGTGTAACCATCACCATGAAACCTTCTTTGTCATGAGCATCATTGCTTATCATAGTTTTTTAACGTACCCCTATATAAAATTCAAGTTTCTACTATTTTTGATTCTCTTCTATTTATAATTATTATTTTAGATTTTTATTCTTGGTTTACCAAGTATATTAATTTTTCTCATCTAGTTCCTTTTGATCATTTTAATTTTAACATTTTTATCTATTAACATTTAATTGTTTAAATATTCTTCTCAGGTATAATTCTTTTTAACTATTATTATTTCTTATTTCCTTCCTCTTCTCTTTTAAATATTCTGATGATTTTTGTCCCTTTTGATCTAATAGTTTTCTGATTTTATTGCACATTTTCCATTTTATATACTTATTTTACAAATAGCAATCAGGAAATCTAGTTATAGAGACAGCCAAGTAGTTTTGTTGATGTATTGGTCACAGTTGGAGAGGGAAAGACCAGAATTAGTGTTGAAACCTAGCATTTAAGCCAGAACAAATGGGCTTATTAAAACAGAAAAAACTGAGAGAGGAGTATGATGGAAGAGAAAAATAAGAGTTTCTTCCACTATCACCATCACTACATAATAAAGGAAAAATAATTTTAATATCACAGAGGGGCACAAGTGCAGATATTTAAAAATGAATACTTTTAGTTTTCAAAAAAATTCACTACTCTATTTTTTTTCTTTCTCATTTTACAGTTAATTGGTGATAACTTCTGGCATTTGGGAATACTTGCTGTAGATAATAGAAGGATTTATAGTCCAGGAAAACTCACTGTAGTACCTCTATAGAGAATAGATTGAAAAAGGTTGAAGATAATGCCATTAGAATGAAACCTGTAGAGGTAGGCTACAATTTGATAAGGTGAGGGAGAAAGATCTTCAAATCTAATAGGGAAGCTGCAGGTTGAGGAAGTTTTATCTGCTGTCAATAATGTAGAAGAAAGAAGTTTTTGCTCAGAGTGCAATGGTTCAGCATCATTTTTTTGACAAAAAAAGTGATAATTTGATGAGTTAAAAATGGTACCTAGTTGTTTTAATAGGCACATTCAGTCTTCTGAGCTTCAAGGAAGCCTGTCTAGCCAACATGTTGCTTTTACTTAGTATTATGTTTAATTTAGCATGGCTCTGGAGACCACACTACTTTAAATACCTCGTTTAAGTAAGAGTAAGTAGCCCTAACCGGTTTGGCTCAGTGGATAGAGCATCAGCCTGCAGACTGAAGGGGCAGGGACCAGATTCAGTTCCGGTCAAGGGCTTGTACCTTGGTTGCGGGCACATACCCGGTGGGGAGTGTGCAGGAGGCAGCTGATCGATGTACTCCCTCATGTTTCTAACTCTTTATCACTCTCCCTTCCTCTCTGTAAAAAAAAATCAATAAAATATATTTTTAAAAAACAAATAAATAAGAGTAAGTAAATAGTAGCAATTTGTAAATGTATTAGAAACGTTAAATATTATCTTAATGAGACCATGAACTTCTCAAAATTAAAAATGCCTTCTTTTTTTGTACAAAGGTAGCCCTTTATTATGATGAAACTAGAGGCCCAGTGGACAAATTCGTGCATGGGTGGGGTGCAGCTGGCTCTCCCTGATTGGGGCCTATTGGGACAATTTGCATATTAGCTTTTTATTATATAGGAAGAGCTCACAGACAGGGAGACCAACCCTGCTGGTCCCCCGCTCTCAGGTTCTTCTCCGGCAAAACGGTTCAATGATATGCACAGCATAGAACTTTTGAGGATGTTTAATGACATAGCGGGTGTGTAAAGGAGAAGGGACTCTACACTTGTTAGCTGTCCCTAATCTCTCTCCTCTTCTCCCAGCGCTGGGTACACAGAGAGGGAACTAACTGTTGGCTGGTTGAATGAATGAGTGCATGACGCGGGCTCAAGATCTCACTTTGGAATCCAGCCTTGGAAAGCGCCCTTCTATCAGAAGCTGTGATGTGGCCTGTCCTTAAGGTTTTTTCCATTTTTTTTTTTAAAGCACCTACTAAACTACAAATCCCAGGCGTCTTCTGGAAGCCGAGGAGTCAAAAGACTTGCCAGGAAGGCGGAAGTCTGGCCGACTCGCCCAATCACGCCGGGAAGCCTGGGCGGGGGCTCCGGGCTGGC
>NW_005366679.1:3342462-3343840 GCF_000412655.1 Myotis brandtii | reverse complement strand
GGGCCCCGGCCCCCGGCGCGGGGCCGGGATTCCCCAGTGCGGGGCTGGCAGCCCCGAATCTCTGCTTAAACAGTCGCACCCCAGCTAAGACCTGATGCTGACCTTCCTGCATACAGCCCCTCCCTCTCCTTTGCCATTACGAGGTCTTACACGTACATCCTGACTTATTTTGGAGAAACTAATGAATTAAAAGGGGAGGGAGGTCCCTGTGAACTCTCGCACTGGATGCAAGGTGTAGCTTTCGGTGAATGGATTCACACGCCCGAGCATCGTTTTTCCTAATTTGATGAGCTCGGTAGGTCCTGTGCCGAGCGCCAGCGATTTCCCTTGTGTAAATTTTTTAACCATCCTATTAGGGCTGTTCTCAGTGGAAGGAGAAAGTTTGCAAGACTGGGCCAACGCTGTTTTTAGGGCTCAGGTTTCCCGGATTTGCATTTCCTGTCGCTCACACTGCTGCACGGTTGTTGGGCAGTCAAATCTAGATTCTTTTTTTTTTTTTTCTCATTCAGCCTCCTACAACCCAGCATGCAGCCAGTTTGGTGTGGGGCCCGTGCGGCTCCCCGGCTGCACCGAGCAGGCCTTGGCTTCAGACTAACAGCCACGTCAGCGCATAAACTGTGGCTCAGGACTGCACGTGGCATTTGGGAGTGGCCTGTATGTAGCTTAATAGTACCCGGGCGAATGAAATTGGAAGTCAGAATTGTGATTTTTGTCGAGCTGGAGTTCTCATTTTAGAAGAAGCAGAAACCTTCATGTGGAAGGCTATGTTTTTCGAGGGTTCTGCATTGGGTAGGCTTGAGGCTGTAACTTCTTCCTGGGTGTCCCACTCCTGGAGTTCTGCATGTGCTGGATTCCCTAGCCCAGGCTGTATTTTACCAGCCTTACCTGTCATGAATTCAGCAGGTCTTTACAACTGGGTGGTAAAGTTCAGTTTCTTTTCTGTACCCCAACCCCACCACCGCCCATTTTTTTTTTTTTTTATCTTCAGGGTTATACTGGCGAATATGGCATATGGATCTTATTCAGTCTGCTGTTCTGTACAGCGTGATGACCCTTGTAAGCACGTATTTGGTAGCCTTTGCCTACAAAAATGTGAAATTTGTACTCAAGCACAAGTAAGTAAAAGTATATTTCTTAAGTGAAAGTATGATGCATTTTTATATACCAGACTGTCTTAAAGACCATTTGTGTTTGTGTTGGTTTCAGTAATTTGAGATATATATGTATCTGATTTGGGGGAAGGCACCTTAATGCTCTGAAGAATTATTAATTTACTCAAAGCAGAGGCAATGCTTCTGACATTGCTGTGAAAGTAGGTTTGTTTTTTTTAAATTAAATCTTTAATTTTTAAATTTATTCAATTGTTCCTCTTTTTTCC
>NW_005366679.1:3304192-3340961 GCF_000412655.1 Myotis brandtii | reverse complement strand
CTGGGTACACTGGCTCTTGGATCTAAGGAGGCGCTAATTTAGCCTCTGCCTGAGGCTACCCAGCAGGAGCTACGAAGAGATCTGCAGATTCCCCTTCCTTGTTTGGGGTTTGGAGGTGCCCAGATGAGGCCCAGCTGTGAAGCAATGCAAGCTGCTGTGGGGCCTTGGACCCTCTTTTGGAAGTTCTGGGTCTCTCTGATTCAGCTGCAGTTTGTTAGGTAATTTTCAGGTTGCAAAGGGCCAGGCCTTTCATATGCAAAAGCCTCTGCGGACAGCTTGGGTGGGGCAGGGTCTCAGGGGATCAACAGGGTGGAGCAAGCAGCTATGGCTGATCCTCAGCCTTCCCTAAGGGGCTCCGCATCTCAGTGTCTCGGTAATTGCTGCAAGCACCTCGGAGAGAAAGCCGCCCTCGAGTTCTGAGTTCTGCCCGCTGCCAGACCATCTAGTCTCTCCCTACACCCAGGGACTTCCTGGAACCGGAGTTCAGAGCAGTCGAGGGCTTGTGACTCCCTCCTGATTCAAAAAGACAGCCGAATCCTCAGTCGCCAGCCCTTGCCGCGTGCGCCTCCGTACCTCTGCACTCCACCTCCGCAGCTCCTCTGAGTGTCAGTGTGCTTTTCTCTTTCCTTCTAGTTGTAGAATTTCCACTCAGCCAGCCTTCTTGTAGTTCTGGATGATATCCGTTTTGTTTTTTCATTGTATTTTTGAAGTTGTTGTGGGAGGCAGCAATTTCCAGTGTTTACCTATGCTGCCATCTTGGTTTCTTCTGAAAGTAGGTTCTGAGGGTGGAATTAGTCTTTAATCATGGAGTTTAATCAGAAAAACAAAACCCACCAAGTAATTTAACATTTCTGAAGCAGCTGGAATTCTTTCTGGAAAGAACTGTTTTGGGCTCTCCGTGATCGATTTTTGGATGTGAACAAAGTGGTTTTGTTGTTGTTACTAAACTAACATTTTTAATGCTAATTACATTTTTTTCTTATGAGTATATGACAACTAATATTTTATGATCACACATATTATAAAGTACATCATTTTAATGATAGCTTTTGGAGAAGAAAACCCAAGCCACACAACTATAAATTCACACATTAATTGTAAGCAACTATATACTCTGGTTTCATAAAGGTTAAAGTGTGGGGGGAAACAGTCAAAACTTAAGGAAAGAGGATAACATTTTTTATTCAGAGTGCATGATCCTCATGGGAAGCAGGTATACATTAATGTTTAATTGGAAAGATGCCCATTGACGTTGCTTTCATGCACACTTTGATACTTGACTCAGGATAGCAGGATACTTCTCTGTTTACTTAGTGCAGCCTTCTTGGTGCTCTATTTCTTTGGAAATACTTTCTTAAAGAGGGTTGGAGTTTTGATGAGACTTGAAGTACCATGTGCTTTCTGTGCGCTTTTCCTTTTCATTTCCATAGTTCCCACTCTAGTTTAGATGCTGTTTTTGCTTGGGTTGTGGTAGCAGTCTCCATCTAGTCTTTCAACAAAAGTTTGGGGCTCTCCCTGCCAAAAACAGTATAAAGCATGTTACTCTACATAATCCTTACGTTACACGTATGAACTGCAGGTGGTATTACTGCTTTATGGGATAAAAGAACATATATTCATCCTTATCGGCCATCATTTTTATCCTGTCTCTCTCTTACTTAAAACTCACCATATACCTGCTTCCCATGAGGACCATACACTCTTTTCTAAGTGTATGAAAACCAAATTCTAACAGATCCCTGGAATGCAACTCACCTACCTCCTCCCAGTGTGGTTTCATCTTGTAGCGTTGGTTTTTAGCGCTTCTTATCAGCCTTCATGTCATCCTTTGAAAGTGTCTTGTGCCCTCCCTCATTTAAGATGGTCTTTCTTCTTTTCCATTCTTACATGTCTTATTTCAAGACTTGGGAATCTTTTCCAGAGAAATCCTTCCTCAGTTTGTTGTCCCTGCGTTAGAGTCTTTCTGTTGACAAGGAATGGAAGTGATCTCAGTTAACGGATTTACGTATTGTAAGGAGGACAGAACAGCCTCAGCCGCTGAAAGTGGCCAGACAGCTTCCCTCCTGCTCTTCTGGACCAGTGGGAGCTCAGGTTGTGGGTGGCCGCAGTTCTGCTAGACCAGCCGTGGGCAAACTACGGCCCGCGGGCCGGATCCGGCCCGTTTGAAATGAATAAAACTAAAAAAAAAAAAAGACCGTACCCTTTTATGTAATGATGTTTACTTTGAATTTATATTAGTTCACACAAACACTCCATCCATGCTTTTGTTCCGGCCCTCCGGTCCAGTTTAAGAACCCATTGTGGCCCTCGAGTCAAAAAGTTTGCCCACCCCTGTACAGTAGTGGTCAAGTCACCCATGTCATCTTTCTGTTGTTAACCCCTTGTCACCAGCTGCCATTCCAGGATTCAGCCACCTCAGCCTCTGCTGTTCTGGGATTTCTTCTGAGGCATGGCCACTGGTGGATAGTGAATGAGCATCTTGCACAGTCCATCCTTTGGAACTCAGTCCTTTTGAGACTTAGTGTTTTTCTTGTTCTGCATATCATTTTTCATTTACTTTTTTTGTAACCAAAATCATGTTCTTTTTACCATCTCATTCTACTTTGGATTTCTTGAGGACAACTGCTACTTCTTTTATTTTATATCTATTACAACAGTTCATAGTACATTTAGTTCAGTAAAAATTTCAGTGGATTACTGATTTAATAGGTTCTTTCAGTGGAATTATTTTTTAGTTATAGTTTTGCTTTCATATTAAATATTGCCACTGACATTGAAACTCCTACAGGTATGCAAGAAGGTTAAAGCTCGAAGCTCAAGGGAGATGCTGCGTGTGGACAGGTATTAGTAGTAGAGGGGAGATGACTCAGAGTTGACAGTCTGGATTTCTGTCCCAGCTTTGTTGCCCTTAAATGTATAACTGGCATAACCTTTCTAGACTTCACATTCCTGAGCTGTGAAATGGGGCTACTAATGGTATTTCATAGGATGGTGAGGATTAAACACTATACTATGTGTGACATGATAAGCATAGTATCTGGCACATAAGTGTTTATGTGCAGTGTTGGAGAGGTTGTGTGTGAGGGAGCCCTTAGAAATTATTTTTTAAGTTGGTATGACTTAAAAAATGTTTGCAAATATGTGTTTGTGTTAAGAAATTAAATAGGTAGTATTTTTGTTTTTTAATTTTTTACACAGTGATGTAAAAAAATAGTAGCAAAACAATTGAATTTGTGGATTATCCTCAGTTGGCTGAGTGCTGGGCCACTTGAGTGACCTCTATATTTTACAGTATTCAGTGCTGAGTGGGGTTTATTTTCTAAGATTCTTAAGAAGGAGGGTAGGGCTTTTTGAATTCTAATAAACCTACAGTGTGGTTGTTGGATATAGAGTTTTAGATCTAGAAGAGAAATTTTCTGGTTCAGTCTCTTCAGGAAGATTTGTTATGTGAACAGATATTTGACTATTTGTCCTAAAGATGCTTAGAGATAACCAACTCTTGAAAATAGTTTATTCCTGTGTCCTGACAGTTGGTGTGTATGCGTTTGTAGGTAGGTATTTTTTCCCCTCTGTTAAACTAACAATGATTTCTGCTGGTACATTTCTTTCCAATTGGTCTTTCTTAGAAAAGAGTGGTCTTATGTGAAGTTTAGAAACACTGAGTGCTTGGTCTGCTAGAGAGGGTCAGAGATACCTTCTGAGCAGAACTTTTACCCAATGAGTCAGGTGAAGTTGTATTTTTTGGAGGAAAAAGTACACTATAGTGTCTGTCTAAACTATCTGTTAAGATAGCTATCTGCCCTCTTAGCTGTCTTTTTTTTAGGTTTCAGAACTTAAATATCCTTTTATCTATTTTTCTTAAGCAAATTGATTTCCCTCCTCCCAGTTATCTATTTGTGGAAAAATACATTAGTTGAAACTGACCAAAGTTTTTTCTTTTTTAAAAATATGTTTTTATTGATTTTAGAGAGAGAGGGAGAGAGAGAGAGAAACTTTGATGAGAGAGAAACATCAACATTGATCAGCTGCCTCCTGCACGTCCCCCTAGCTCCCAAACACACCCCCATCTCCTCCCCCAATTAGGGATCGAGCCCGAAACCAGGAGTGCCCTAATCTGGAATCAAATCTGCGACCTTCCCTGTGCATGGGTTGACTCATAACCACTGAGCAACACTGGCCAGGCAAGGTTTTCTTTTTAACAATGTAAACTCTAACTTGATTCTTAAGTGAGATATAGAGATGGAGGCATAGGTGAAACCAGATAGCATTTGTGCTTGATTTGTATTCCAGAAGCTCTTGTGGTTAAAGAAAGGTTGAAAACTATTGCCTTGAATGATCTTCAGCTTTTCTTTCTGGAAGCCATCCTGATTTTTCCAGTTTTCCTTGGTACACTAACCAGAACTAAATAGCATAGTCACCGAGGAAACATTAATTGAACATAGAGTGAACAGATTTCTATCTCTGTTCCACATCCTGTTGCTTTTAACACATCTCTGTATCGTGTCAAATGTTTTCATAGTGGTTCTGTGTAGGTAATTGTTACATGTTGCTTGTGATCAGTTCTTACTTTTCCCTCTATATTTATGGCTAATAAGTTTCTCCTATTTTGTGAAAAATATATGTTGAATCTAACTGTCATAATCTTTGGGAGACTTTGTATTTCATCCAAGTTTACATTTTATTCTTTTTTTCACTAACAACCCCATCTGATAAAATTCACCATGTCTATTTTTTGATGAGTATACGTTTAATTTTTTTCTTTATCTGACTTGTCACTGAAGATTCTGATCTGATAGCGTGAATATCACATCCAGCCTTTTCTGGCTGATTCCATATGATTTTTTTGTGCAAACCTCTTACCAGTGGTTCATTTAACTAAAAGTGGTGTGGTCAGTCCCTGACCATGTGGTATTATTTCTTTTTATTGAAATTGTCCTTTGGAGTAGAGTTAAAAGCATTACTTTAAGATATTATAGTTGTTAATTCTCTTTTGTTTTGTTTTTAAGCCTAGTTTTCTCTCCCCTGTTTACTGGAATTAAAGCCATGTGTCATTTGCTAATACCTTGTCAAATTTATTTATTGAACTGTTAAATTATAGGCTAAAACAAAATGGATTTAAAATGACTTATAATTAAATTGTGTTAGTAGCATTTGACTTCTGTTTCCATAGTAAATACATAAACTGGGAAATTCTCTCTTTTAAGCAGAAATCAAACTCATAACTAATAAACCACATCTTGGAAGTTTCTTGAACTCCTCCCTCTCTTTTAACTAATACTACAGTGTAATAACCCTGGAACTTTCTGTAAAGTTTATTTTCTGGAAATGTAAAGTATTACACAGTTGCCAATACACAATCTGAGTACAGAGTGTTTCTGAGAAAGTAATGTCCACTCCTGGAGCATGTGGAAACTTTTTTTCTTTTCCTTCCAGAGTAGCACAGAAGAGGGAAGATGCTGTTTCCAAGGAAGTGACTCGAAAACTTTCTGAAGCTGATAATAGAAAAATGTCTCGGAAGGAAAAAGATGAAAGGTTTGACTCCTTGTTTAACGTGTTTGTGGTAATCAAAGGAGGGGATACTTTGTAGAAGTTTTTGATTTCTGCTTAGAGAATGTGGGTGTCGGAATTGTCTGAGGCAAACATTGGTATTGTAGAAAAGATAGTAATGGGAACAACTGACTTTGAGTTTTTATTCCTGCCTTTGAGCTGTACACAGGTCATCTATTTCTCTAAAGAGCCCTAAGAAGGTAGGTAATATTGTTATCTCCATTGTACACTTCGGGGAAACAGGTAGAGAAAGCTTCAGTAACTTGATCAAGGCTTCACATTAGTGGGAGGTAAAGCCATGGTAAGACTACAGGCATCTGGCTTGTACTCATAACTGCTCTGCTGCAGAGCTTTGTCTGGTGCCTGTGTGACCTTGAACTTATCACCTAACCCCCCTCCCCACCCCCCTGGGTCTGAAAAGTTTACATTGTGTTATGTGTTAGCATTTTTACGTGGTGGTATTTCTGTTACTGAGCTTCCGGTCTGAGTTATCTGCTTTGGGAAAAAGAAAAAAACTCAGTTTGTCTCCTGTTGCACAGTCCTGTGCCACATTTGTTAGTCCTGGCCCCCGTCCCCAATATTTCCTGTCAACTGCTCTGAAAAGGGGTTAATAGACAGTCTAACATCTGAGCAGCAGAGGTCTCTGAACGATTGAGTAGACTTGTGCTTCAGAGCTGCCAGATGGTTGAATAGAGTCATGGATTGAGGTTGTTTTCATGGACCTTAAATTTTAGTATCTCAAAGTGGTTTGTGAAATGGCATTTTTATCCCACTTTGCTCCAGGAAGACTTTGTGGGAACTTGCAATATGCAAGTGTGTGTAAAACAAAGCAATGCAATTTTAAAAGATCAGAAACCATTTAAAAGTAAGAAAAAGTGGATGAACAGGGACCTCATAGTTAGTTACAGCAGTTGAGCACTAAACTTAGCTCTGAGCGTCCAAGTGTCGGGAAGCATCTGAGGTCATGCTGCTTTCATTGTCCGACGAGAAGCAGTGTGCCAGTCCTCCTGAAAAGAAACTTTCCTGGCACTGAATCTGGAAGGACTTTATCAAGTGGATCCTTATTTAAGGGACACTGAGTAACTTAATGAACAATGTTTTCTACAGTGGTTTTGGAAAGGCACCAAATATTGAAGTGATTATCTCCTATGGATCTTTTATAAAACTGAAGGCACAGTACTAAAGTCATGACAATAAAGGCCTTTTTTTTTTTTTTTCAGAGAATAGCTTTAATGAGTTCTAGCTGCATAGCTTTTTTTTTTTTTTAATGTTTTTATTGATTTTTAAAGAGAGCAAGGGAGAGGGATAGAGTTAGAAACATCAGTGAGAGAGAAACATCATCAGTAGGCTGTCTCCTGCACACCCTCTGCTGGGGATCGAGCCTGAAACCCAGTGCCCTGACTGGGAATTGAACCAGTGATCTCTTGGTTCATGGGTTAACACTCAACCACTGAGCCATACTGGCCGGGCTAGCTGCATAGCTTTCTGAATGCAAATTTTTGCAAAGGGATGGAGGTTAGAGAATTTAGAACACTTTTTAAAAACCCTTTTATTGAATTAAGATATTTATTATACTAATAGTTATTAAACTGAGCGCTTATCATAGTTAACCAGTTTCAAAATGCTTGTTATAGCTCTTGTAGGTTTCAGGTGATTAGTTATATCAGATAGTAAGTGAGTCTCATATGCCCACAGCAGACTTGCCTGATTTGGTCTGCACTTGTTTTTGATCTTGGGATGTGTCTTGGAATTTTTCTCAGCAAGTGGTATTCAGTTAATCACTACTAATGAGTCAGAGTTGGAATTGGAAATGAAACCTCAGTGCCATTGGCTGGACCAGATATTTCAAAGGAGAATGAAGTTTCATTGAGACATAAAATGCAGAGTGTCAGAAGAGTGTAAAATTTCTATTGTTATCAGTAAAAATTTGTGCTGTTATTTGTTTTGTATTCCTCTCACAAAAGCCACACTGGATACAGTTGTACCCAGGTCTATATTCATGACTCACTCTGATAACTGGGACCATTTATAATCTAATATTTTTCTTCTTCAAAGGAGGGATTTGATTTAAGAGAAGGCTTATCAGCACTTCTTTGCAGTGGTGCATATCTGTCAAAGCTCCCATCTATAGTCATTTAGAGTATATGGCACTTTGAAACTGCACTGCCATCCATTCAAGGATGAAATTAGGAGAGGTGATCAGATTTATTAATATTTGCCCCAGGGTGTGAGTGTTATTTCTCCCTGACTTACCAATGATCTGTCATTTACCATGATCTGATTGTAATAGTTGTTGAGTTTGGTATCAGCTTTTCTCTTGTTGTAGAAAGTACTCCTTGGAAAAAAGACTCCTTGGAAAGTGCACTCTCAAACTAGATTTCCTAACAGGGAAGCTTTGGCGGAACCATTGCTAGTGAGGCCACTTGGGAGTCCTAAATTTTTTCAAAATGAACCAGGATATGTGTAGACTAGAAAATGTTTTAAAAGCTGTCATGCAGTCCTGACTATATACATGGATGTAATGCACACTGATTTTGGGAGCTGGGGTAACCTGCAGGATTGAGCTATTTCTTTCATCAAGGCTGTTTTGAAGATGTTTCTGATTCAGGGCATGACAGGGAGTTAGGGAGAAGTGCTGTGATGGAGGGGGGGATAATTAATCCATAGTAAAGGCATGCTAGTAGCCTTTTTAAGGACCCTGTCTTTATTAGGTCTTGTGCCAGAGTCTTAAAACCAGAGGCAGTTGTTCTGTGCATTAAATCATGTTGGGTCTATGCATCTTTCTGAGCTGGTGTTTTCTTTGATCAATTAGTGCTAGAATGGTATAATGTATCTCCTCCCATTCCAAGTCATATATTTTTTACATTTACATTTAAACTTCTTTGAAATCAGGAGCTGTTTTATAGTTGATAGCTGCATTGAATGTAATATCCTTCACTTCTTCCAAACTTATAGTAAATTGGAGATCTATTACGTTAATGATATCCATAGAATTAAGAAAACATGGCAAATATGTTAGAGGTTGCAAATTTCTTATGATGGAGATAAGGTGCTAATACTCTTCATTTAGCTCCTTTATGCTTGTTGAATTTACATTAGAAGATTTAGTGAACAAAACATGGCAGCTTCCAGTGACATTAGCCATAGTGTTGTCCATAGGATCCATGGAGGGTGTCTGACTGGGAATTAAATCGTGACCTCCTGGTTCATACATAGATCAAAGCTCAACCACTGAGCCACACCAACTGGGTGGAAAAACTTACTTCACAATGAACTAGAGCCATGTGGTATTTAAAATTTTTAAAACATAAATTCAGTTCACTTGTTTCTTTGTCTACAGAATCTTGTGGAAGAAGAATGAAGTTGCTGATTATGAAGCTACAACATTTTCCATCTTCTATAACAACACTCTATTCCTGGTCTTGGTCATTGTTGCATCCTTCTTTATATTGAAGAACTTCAACCCCACAGTGTATCCTTTTAAAGATTGATTATGTTTTTTAGAAATCTAGAAATAGTAGTTTCTTTTGGTTTCATGTAGGGAGTCAGTTTATTAAATAGCACTGTGACCTTAGGCAAGTTTCTGAACATTTAAAATAAGGGCTTTTGGTTTGATGTAAAATTCTTTCAAGTTTATGACTTCATGGCAAGTAACTATAAATAGTCTCACACATATGATTATGTATACCCGCCTACTTAAAAAAAGAGTTCCAAGGAGGAAAAGCAAACTTGCTCTCTTTGATAGCTCTTGATGTAAGCCATGTGTCTATTGATATTTTGGACTTTGGGATTGGGTGGATAGCCAGTTTAAATAGGCACATTTCATAATATTTTAACAGTGTTTCAAGCTGCTCTTAAGTTGAGCTTTCTTAATTTATTAAAGGTGCTAAGATAATTTATTAAAGCTTTTATCCAGGAATGTGCAGCCAAATTTTTTAACAGTTGGAGATTTTGATGTAATAAAATGTGACACTCTTCAACTTATATCTTCTGGAGGAGTGGTTTGTCCCAAACAGACCAGTCCTGAGGCCAAGAGTAGCTGCAAACTTTCAGAACCTCCTTACTTTTATAGGCCCACTGTGGCCAGTACACTGATGGAGAGGGGAGAAAGGACAAGACGTCTCTTCTTCCTCCCCATGGTCTTTGATCAGCTCTTCTGAAGGTTAAATGGAATTTGAGTGTTTTCTTTGTGGTCATGTATTCTAGGTTTCTGTCTCAAGTGTTTTTAAATTTTCTGTGAATATTCTTTATAGTCTTGTGTCTTGTAAATTACGTTTACAGACAATGGGACCACATAGCATTGTCATTAGGCAGAGTGTCAGGAGGGAAGCAGTATATTCCAAAGAGATGGGCTTGTTTTGTTTTGTTGAAAATTAATTTTGGGTTCTTAATTTTTCCTTAACATTAAATTTTTACAGGAACTATATTCTGTCCATAAGTGCTTCATCAGGTCTCATCGCCCTCC
The DNA here is from genome assembly GCF_000412655.1 of Myotis brandtii. Classification (NCBI taxonomy): domain Eukaryota; kingdom Metazoa; phylum Chordata; class Mammalia; order Chiroptera; family Vespertilionidae; genus Myotis; species Myotis brandtii. The sequence continues at coordinate 3,330,949 of NW_005366679.1, read as the reverse complement.
TGTCTACTGGCTCCAAATAGACCGTGCCAGCTTCACCCTTGGCTTTGTATCTATGGGTGGTCTGTGGTGTATGGAAAAGAAGCCGGGTGGTCGGGGTGGGAGACACACAAGATGTTTTTATAGTCTGGAGCTTGAAGGTTTGAAAGACCCAACAAAATGTAATTCAATATTTGTTTATTGGCTCTTTTTTGACAAACTGTTGAAATTACATGAATTGGAAAGGAAACTCAGAGTACCAGGACATTTATTAAAAAGGCAAATGTGTCTGGCAATGTGCTACAATTACAAGAGGAGAAAATAACTTGTTTCCTTGATCTGTCAGAGGTCACAGTAACCTGGACTGAACTGTTAGTATTTGTTATAGTAGCAAGAAGTTAATAGCTGGTTCTGTGTGTTCCAAGCACAATATTACAGCTTTTTTTGAACCATTAATATCAGAGTGAATCCTCTTTCCTCCCTTTTCCCCTGCCTGGGGGGTGGGATTGAATGCATGTTTACAAATCTCTGAATATGTGATTTGAAATAACTCAATAAAAGTTGAAAACATGGTTTCTCCAATTTGGGGAAAAGAAACTTGTGGAAAAGTTCTTCCTTTTTTAAAAAAAAAACAAAACAGAAGAAAGGCAGCCAAGGTAATAACCTAAAAATAGTGCCCAGGAGGAAGGGAGGGTGGAGACGGACGAGGGTATGGGAGGGATACATGGTGATGGGAAAACATAAAGAAAAAAATAAAAATAGTGCTCTGGCAATTGAGAGTTGTCCTGTGGGGTTAAAGCACACTGCTCAGCTGTACAGCTTTGGCCTTGAGTAGCTGGGGATGCCAATTTGACCCTCCATGTTAGTTTGACTTGTTGAGAGACTGGCATCATGGTTTTCTTAGAGTGGGGTCTCTGTCCCTGGAGGAGTGTTGGGTGAGAGAGAGAACCTCCCTCCTGAATATGGATGTAAAAGACCAAAGTAATTTTTGTGATCTTAGCTCCAGAATTCTAAGAGCATCCCAAGGATTAAAGTGATGTTAGTGCTTGTCATTATTTTCCCATTCATACGTTCATAAATTTGACCTTTAGACCACAGGTTCCCATTGATTGGGAATAAAATACTGCTTTTTTCAGTCCTTGGAGGTCCAGCTGAGAGCAATCTCTTGCATTTTTTAACCAGTGTGTGTACAGATATTACTAGTATGATTTTATGTGTGTGCCATGATTTTACAAAGTTTGGGAAGCTCTTGAACCTATATCACTGAAAGGTTGTGGAATCCCAGGAGATAGTAGTGGTTTCATATTCCTATTAGCTTTGACCACATCCAGTAATCATCATCATCATAATAAAAGGCTAATATGCAAATGGTCATCACGCCATGACACTGTAACGACCGGACAGTAGGAGGCTGCGTGCGAGGCAGGCGTGGGTGGGCAGGGACTTTCAGCGCCGCTGGGCAGGGACTTGCGCCAGCCCAGGAGGTGAGGCTGCCTCTCAGCCCGGCGCCTGGTTGGGGACAAGAAGCTGCCTCCTCGCCAAGCGCCGGACCAGGGGACGTGACTATCAATATTAAAATATTTCCTCTAATTTCCTTTTAATGTGCATGAATTTTGTGCACTGGCCCACTAGTTTCTTACAATAGTACCTCAAAGGAAATATATTCCTAATCCTAACTTTAATCTTTAGTTTCCACTTGTAAATTAAGATGAATGTTGTAAATAGTACTTGCTGTTTTATTTGTAACTGTACAGAAAGGTATTTATTGGGAGTTCATTTTTTACTTCCATGCTGTTAGATGTTTCTGTAGGCCACATCCAAGGACTTGGAAGGAACACAGGGAGGAATACACTTGCACAGTGACCCAGACCATCATTACCTTCTGAGGATTACAGTTCATCATTGCTTCTGGAAGTTTGCAGTTCTTTTCTTTGGTGCGTTATTCATGTGTCATCACTGGATAATACATAGTAAATGGGGATGCCAGAAGAGATTCACTGCAAAGTGGTTAGCTTTATTTTTATGTTTTAACCTGGTTTTTTTTTTTGGTTTGTTTTTTTTCCTGTTGATAAGTAACCAGTAAGTAATTTGACAAGTGGCATGGAGTTTATGTACCAAATGCATTTACTTAACTTGACAAAATGCCTCTTTGACAAACCATCAGCATCTACTATTTGTTACCAGAGCTGGGCCAAGTATCTTTTTAAATTGCAGGTAAAAAATCACCACTAGATGGCAGTGCCTGTATAGATGGGGGAAGAATTGCCACTATTGGAATAAGGCAATGTAGTTGAAATGGGGTGGTGAAATAGGGGCATCAGCTTAGTATTCTTTAAAGAGTTGCTCTTGAATTAATAAACTGAGTAATTTGTAGAAATGTAAGTAAGCAAAATTTGATTTTGGTTCGGACTTTTTCCTACAGCACCTTGTTTTTCATCCTGATGATTTTGAGCTTCCTATACTTGATAAATTTCTGTGCACGAGTTTATAGATGTACTCACAGTTCCACAGTTTTATGCAGGTTACCAATACTCTGCTCTTGCAAATTCCCCAGTCCTGTCTCCATCATCTGAAATGGCGGCCATGTGACACATAGAATTACAATGAGCTAATAAATCTGGGTTAGTTAGTAAAAACTTGCTGTAGAATTTTTATCTCAAAAGACCCTCAGATCCAGTAAAATAAAGGGTTCTGTTGTAATTGGGATATAAAGTGATTAAATCCCTTTTTCACACCCCTTGTGATAACTAGAGGCTTAAACTGTTGGGACATTTTACATTTCCCTATTTTTAGTTTCTTCATTTACAACTTAATAAAAATCTTGACTTGAAATTATTCTTAGCCAGTAAAAATGTACTGGTTGTTTTATGGGATAAATTATTCTAATTTGGAAAGAATAATTTGAAACAAGTTTTAAAGTTAACTGAAATATGGAGGTTGGATTCATATCAAATTCTTGTAAAAGGTCTCGCTAACTAAGTATCATTAAACTTTGCTTTTTAAAATTTATACTTTCCCTAGAGTCTTGATAAGAACCATGTGGCTGAGTACATCATCTTTAGTACGTTATCTTACATTACCCACCATTTAAATTTCCTACACATGTAAATGCATTTTTGTGGTCACTGTTCCGATATTTGTGTGGCAGTGACTGGCACAGTGCAGTTACATTACAGAGCAGAATGTCAGTCCTCTTTGCTAGCATGTGCCTGCTGTGCTATCCTGCCCGCCTTGTTTCTGTGTTTTCAGTATTTGTGCCAGTTATGCTGTTTCTGGAGACACAGTGGAAGGATATACATAGGCATGTACATATATTGAGAGAACCAATTTGTTGATACATGTTTTGGGCTGGAAGGGGTTATCTTTTGCCTGCTTGGACTCCCAAGCAGGGAAATTAATTGAAGATTAGGAGTGGTTTTTAAGTGGTTGGTTTAAATTTTCATGGAGGTGGTTAGAGACTACTTACTGGCCTTCATGAGTTTTAATTGTCTCACTTCTTTGACCTTTCCATCTTAACTGATTCTGAATTTGGCTTCATACCCAAGTTTTTTTTTTTACCTTAAAAATTCACACACAGTTCCTTCTTTACAAAGCTTTAAAGCTAAAAAAGAAAATTGTACCTAAAACAACACTGAACAGAATAACTTGCCTGGTTCTGCCATCAACCAGCAGTGTGAGTTTGGGCAAATCCCTCCACCTTTCCAGGCTCGGTTTCCTCATTTGCCAAAGAGGGATGGTCTTGAAGATGGCCTGCTATCTATCTGAACACCCTTGGCACACTGTTAAGATGAAGTGACAGTTCTTAAAGTGAGAAGTCAGGCACAGGGTTTCTAGTTTTCATTTCCCTTGGCTGAGATTTTAGTATGTGGATGGCTGCTACCCAGGTTACTCTTAGGAATGGTATGTTCTCTCCCAAGGAATTCTTTCCAAAATAGAAAATAAAATGAGAGTGCATGGAAATTTTTCTTAAGGATATAATTATGAAATATATTTCTTTTTTAAAAAAATACATTGATTTTTTACAGAGAGGAAGGGAGAAGGATAGAGAGTCAGAAACATCGATGAGAGAAACATCGATCAGCTGCCTCCTGCACACTCCCTGCTGGGGATGTGCCCGCAACCAAGGTACATGCCCTTGACCGGAATTGAACCTGGGACCTTTCAGTCCGCAGGCCAATGCTCTATCCACTGAGCCAAACCGGTTAGGGCTGAAATATATTTCTTATCTAGTATATTTACCATGGCAGATGACCTGTATATAAAAAAAAAGTTAGCTGTTCCTACAAGCAATAATGTTTATATTTGTTGTTGGTTTTTAAAATTCATCTTTATTGTTGCAAGTATTACAGATGTCCCCCTTTTTTCTCATTGACCCCCTCTACCCCATATCTGCAACCCCCTCCTGGCCTTCACCACACTATTGTGTGTCCATGGGTTATGCATGTGTGCATATAAGTTCCCTGGTTAATCTCTTTCCACGCTTCCCTCAGCCCCACCTTCCCTTTTGAGATTTGACAGTCTGTTCCATGCTTCTATGTCTCTGGATCTGTTTCGTTCATCAGTTTATTTTGTTCATTAGATTCCACATATGAGTGAGATCATGTGATACTTTTCTTTCTCTGACAGGCTTATTTCGTTTAATTTGCAGGCTCTTTTAAATGAGTTTGAGAAGCTTTAACCTTTAGTGTGTAGTATTTCTAAAACCAAATGAGAAATGATATCTTTAGTAGCTAATCATTTGCTCCATTAATAAGAAAAGTATGAATTGCAGTTCAAATCTTGATCACTGCTATTTCTGTTAGGTATCATTCAGTGTAGCTTACCTGCCAACATCATTTTTTTAAATGAGTCTTACTGTCCATTTTTTGGGACTGGATATATATACACTAGAGGCCCGGTGCACAAAATTCATGCATGGGGAAGGGGTCCCCTCAGCCCAGCCTGCAACCTCTCCAATCCGGGACATCCCTCTCACAATCCTGGACTGTTGGCTCCTAATCGCTCACCTGCCTGCCTGCCTGGTCGCCCCCTCTGCATGCCGGCCTGATTGCCCCTAACTGCCCCCCCTGCCAGCCTGGTTGCCCCTCATGGCCTCCCTGCCAGCGTAGTTGCCCCACGCAGCCTGCTCTTCAGTTGTTTGGTCATCCCTCACTAGCCTTCCTGCAGGCCTGGTCACTCCTAACCGCCCCCCCCCGCTGGTCACCCCTTACTTTCCCCACCACCGCAGGCCTGGTCTTCAGTTGTTTGGTCATCCCTCACTAACCCCCCTACTGGCCTGGTCGTAGGCAGCCATCTTGTGAGGGTGTGAGGTTTAATTTGCATATTACCTCTATTATATAGGATATATATATATATATGGCCTTATAGTGAAAGAAAGGTCAGATAAAAACTAATTGTGAGATTAAATGCACAAAATGCTTTTATTACTCTACTCAAATTAAGTTGAATTGCAGTTTGAATTAGACAACTTCAGCTCATTTATACATACAGTAAGTATTCACTGGATTAATTGAATGTACAATGAACAATAAAAAAATGATCCATTTCCATCTTTCTGATATTCTGGGGCAAAAACCCAAACTATTTCCTTAATTGAATACAGGTAGTAGTAATCAAAAAGGAAACTTCTTGGTATTTCACATTAACATTTTGGGATTTAGAACTTAACCATGAAATTACTTGGAAGTGATGGCAAAAAATAGCATTTGAAGCTGATAGTATATTTGTCCTGTAAGTCTCAATGATTTCTATATATTGGGACCAGCTGGCCAGAAAATTAAATTAGAATTTTGTACATGCTCAGGTGTTCAAATAGAGTTATAAGACCCTTGCCCCCAACACACACCCCAAAAAAGAGGGGGAAAAATGTCTTCTTTCTTACAGGTACACACAATCTCAAAATTGTTCTCAAGTGGAGTACTCATGAGGGTAGGTAGCCAATAGTGGCAGGGCTAGATAGGCCTTAGCTTCCAGGTATATTAAAGCGAGGCCCCTTTAATTCATGCAGTGAGCTTTCATGCATATAGTTGAGTGCACATTATGTGATTATAGAATCAGGAAATTCTTTAACATTTGTTCTTCATTGGGCAAGTTAATTCACCCAGCATATGCTGAGTAGTAACAACATTTTTCACAAAGCCCATGGTTTACTTTCATGTTACTAACTCCTCAAAAACACCAAGCATTATATTGTAAAATCCCAGTGCTAATTAAACAGCAAACATTTGCTTTTGTGGGTATTTTACAGGTTTACTTACAAAAATCAAGCATGTGTATATTTATTTTTAAAGCTCAAATATTTAAACTTGCAGAAGTTGTGCCTACAAGCAGTCAAAAATATAAAGCAGATTTTCATAAAATGTAGTAAAAAATGAACACTTTGTTGCAGGTGCATTACATTTTATCCAAAGCTAAGCTTCCATAGTAGTGTAATCCTCACTTGCATACATTTACCATAATGTCTCTAATTAGAGACTGGGGTGTTCATCCTTTTACTATCTCTACGTGTAAATGAATAGAACATTATTAGAATTCTAAGACACTTTGGATAAATTGCTACACAGGGTCATTTTTGGGGCCAAGCAACACTGAATATTTAAAAGGTAACGAAAGCAAATACCTAGGAATTACGTTTTGTTGAAAATGATAAGGGAAACAGCTTGCTAACACTTGGAATGTGAAAATAGGAAAACAAATGTAAAATTGTTTTTGCTTATTTTCCCAAGCAGGACTTCTGAATTAACATAGCCTCTTCTTTCTGACACAATCCACATCGCATCTGTGGATTTTGTTCATTTGAAAAAAACAGATCTGTCTGTATAGCCTTTAAGTTCTATGCCTGAAGGTAATACACCTTTCCCCGCCATATGCTTTCCATTGCATTAGCATGAGGTGTACAGAGCAATGCAAGAATAGGTGACTCCAGTCCAAGATAAGAAAATAGAATGGATTTTCTTAGTTGTGAGTTTTCAGATGTGCTCATAATTCGGGTGCACAGTGGTAGCGACAGCAGACACCTCAGAATCCGGGGACACTAGAGGTTGAGCAGCGGCTGCTAAGTGATTTAAAAGACTGGCTAGGAACACCTTTCTGTACCAGCATAGACCGATATTTGAACCATGCAGCTCCTGTGGCTCATGCATTCATTGCCTTATGATCTGTAGTCCTTTTTGCTGTAGGGCTTGTTGCGTAATATGTTATCAATCTCATTTACCACGTGTGATGTCATCTTTGGGAGAACCTGAGAGCATGGGAAGTACAAAGGATGTAGTTAGTACTTGATATTTGTTCTTTCTGCTCACTATTGGGCAAAGTTGTCTAGACTGGAGTACGTTTAAAAACCACCACTGGAAAATACTCCTCACCAGACCCTAAGCTCCCTGAGGTCAGGGACCTTGTTTTGTTCACTGCATCTCCAGTGCCTCTAAGAGTGCTTGGCCCATAGTGCTCATAATTATCAGTCGGCTGGATAAATGAAGACATAAGATGTAAATGAAGGCTGATAGAAATGTATAATTCCCACAGAAGTTCTGCCCAGTAGAAATATAATGCGAGCCACATAATGTGATTTTAGGTTTTCTAGTGGCCACATTAATAAAAATGAAAAGATGTGAAATTAATACCTGACTTTACTCCATTATAGCCAAAACATAATTTCAATATGTAGTCAGTATAGAAAATTCTTAAGACGCTTTGCATATTTTTAAAGTACTATGTTTTTCTGATCTCTAGTACATGTTATACTTACTCTGCATTTGGACTAGTCACCTTGCATACACCAAAGAACCACATGTGGCTAGAGGCTACGGTACTGGGCAGCACAGGTCTAGAGACTAGGAGAGATTCTTTACCACTGGTGGTCAGCACCCTGGTGAAGGATGGCCAGGGGTTACCAGGCATCCTGGGTGGATGGCACAGCATGAAAAAGTGAAAAGTCCGAGAAACGGAGTGATACAAGCGTAAAGTGAGCGGTGGGGGTATGGGGATGGTAGGAACAGGAGAAAAAGACATTGGGGTAAAGAAGGCAGAAGGCCTTGCATATGGTTTTTTGGTGGTGGTGGTGGGGGGAGGACTTTATTCAGTAGACATTGGGGAACCTCTCAGGACTTTTCAGCTGAGAGTGAACCTAAGAGACACCTAGTGGTAGTTTGAAGGATGAGTTGGAGGAGATTGAAAGGGGACATAGATGTTAGCAATTTATTGCCCTGGGCAGTTAAGAGCCTTAACTGGGACAGGGGCAGTGGAGGAGAAAAGGGGTGTGCATCTGGGGCATTTTAGAGGATGGTGGTGGTTTCCGGACTGCATGAATAGAAACATATGATGTGGATTACTGAGACTGGCGTTCACGGGAGGAGAAGTTTGGAGTAGGATGTATTGAGTTCAGGGTGCCAGTGGGAGACGCATGTGGAAATGATTTGTAGGCAGCGGAAGGGCAGCTGTGGAGCTTGCTTGCTGGTAGCAGGACTGGAGTTGAGGATTTGTGAGTCATCTCCATGGATATGCTAATTAAAGCCCCGGGAAAGGATGACATCATCCAGGGCCAGCATTCATTGTGAGAAGTGGGCCAAGGGCACACATTACACCACAAGACCAGGGACAAAGGCAGACTTTTTCACAGGAATAGCCTGACCCTGTGTGGAGACTGATGAAATACAATTGTGACAACCAGTTCTGAGGTTTCAGCCTCGCCCTTCCTCGGCTGCAAGCCTGTTGGCCAGGGTGACCTTGTCTTCACTCAAGAGCCTCCTCGGAACCCATAGGGTCTGGCCGAAGAGCAGAGCTACTCAGCTTGGGAAACTGGTTCTCCTTAATGTTTTTCTCTCAGAGCTAAAGGAAGTTTGATTTCCCACCAGTTCTGGCATCTCAGAGGATCTAAACCAGTGGTTCTCAACCTTCCTAATGCCGCGACCCTTTAATACAGTTCCTCAGGTTGTGGTGACCCCCAACCATAAAATTATTTTCGTTGCTACTTCATAACTGTAATTTTGCTACTATTATGAATTGTAATGTAAATATCTGATATGCAGGATGTATTTTCATAGTTACAAATTGAACATAATTAAAGCATAGTGATTAATTACAAAAACAATATGTAATTATGTGTTTTTCCGATGGTCTTAGGCGACCCCTGTGAAAGGTTGAGAACCGCTGATAAACTAATGTGTTCTTTAAAGTGAGATTGCAACAATGGGACCCAAATCTAGAAGCTGCGTTTGTTGGAAGTTTTGTGCTAAAAATATAGTGGGTTAGCCATGTGAGAAAAAAAATTCTTCGTTCATTACACCAAAATAAATTTCAGATAGAGATTTAAAACCCCGAAACCATAAAAGCACTTGAATAAAACATGAAAAAATATATATGTTGTGTTGCAAGCTCTAAATGTTCAAGAGGAACCATACATCCAGAGTTTTATGTGACGCTGCCCAGTTTTTAAAAATGTTGACAGCTATTTTAAAACATTTCCATCTACAATTACACAAACATCCCACAGCCTACCAATTTTGCAACCTTGGTGTTATACTGACTGGGATAATTGGTGGGTGAGGGGCCGTCTGGTTAGTGTTGCTGGGCCTGGTGGGGTATCAGGGAATTCCTCCCAGGGTTGGCTCACTGTTGAGTGGGACCTGGGGGATCTGGGCAGGTGGGTGGTGGACACTGGCAGGCAGAGGACCAATGTTACGTCTGGGGGACCCAGTGGCTCATGGTGGCTGGAGATTTGTGTTCCGGGGAAGATGAGCCCTGGATGTGAAGGGGTGCTGCTTCGGAGCCTGGACTGCTCAGATTAGGTGACAGGGGCCTCAAGGGCTTTAAAAGGCTGGTGTGGTGGAGGGGGGAGAGGCAACTCTCCACTTTTAAAGTATACTTGGGGGGAATGGGGGCCTGTGCAGATGATGGCGGCCGCCTGCAGCTGTGGTTTCTCCAGTCTCCCATCTGTTGAGGCTCTGATTTATATGTGCCCTCTATTTTATGCACAATTTACACACATCTTATCCCTTGGAGCAGCTGCCTTGCTGGGCCTACTAGAAATTTTCTTGCCTGACAACTGCTTGCACTGCAGCTTTCTGTCCGGCACCCAATCATTCCACTGCTGGGAACCCCCAGCCACCTAGCTTACTTCTCACCCCATGGAGGGGCCCAATCACTGCTCACCTGGGGCAAATTCTCAGCTGCTGGGCTGGCGGGAGTAGTCAGGGGGGACGGTGGGCCCGAGGGGGCAGCCTCCCTGCTTGGATAGCCTCCCTTGTCTCGTACCCTTTGAGCTTGGGCGATCCATCTTGCTACCAGCCAGAGCTTTGCTGGGGAGGAGGTGCTTTGGGAAGATGACTGACTGTTTTCCTCTGAAATGCACCCTCAGCTACCTGGAGTTCTCCCACAGCCCAGGCGTGACATCTCTACCATCCCAGGCATGCTGCTCCCCTGGGTGGCAGTGTTCACAATGTAGTAGCATTACAGGAATCCTCGGGGCCTCTCTCTTCTTGCCAGGCTGTCAGCAAGTCCTGTCTCTATTTCCAAATCCTACAGAATCCATGCACTTTACCTCCATGGCCACCATCCTAGCTGCCCCATCACCTGTCACCTGGACAACTGCCCTTTCTTCATGTTACTTCCCACACAGCAGCAGTGCAGTCTTTAAACATTCAAATAACAGCATGTCCCTCCTCTTAAAACCCTCCAAAGGATCCATTCCATGTAGAACAAAACTCCAGTGTCCTGTGATCTGACCTCTGCCTGACTCGCCACTTCAGTGTACCCGCTGTCCTTTTTGTTCACTGCATGTTGGCCACATGGCCTAGGCTGGCAGTTCCTGGGAAAAGCCACGTTCCTTCCTCCCTCGGGGCCTTTACACTGCTCCTCCCTGTGTCTGGAGGCTCCTCCCGTGTGTCTGGAATGTTCCTCCCTGTGTCTGGAATGCTCCTCCCTGTCTGGAATGCTCCTCCCTGTCTGGAATGCTCCTTCCGGGGTTTTCACATGCTGCGTCTTCATCTTCCAGGCTTCAGAACGCAGGAACCCAGAGGCCTTGGCAAGGACAGTAGTTAAAGTAGGTCCACCCACTTCTCAAGTAGTCTCTCTTACAACACCATCCTCACTCACTGGCCCTCCTCACAGTGTGCAATTACACTTTGTTATGTGCCTCTCCCACAGAATGTAAGCTCCCTGAAAGCTGGACAGTATCAGTGCCTGCCTGGCCATGCAGGCTCCCAGAGGTGTGCTGAATGAATAAGGGATAGATTGCCTCGTTCAGGCTCAGCCAGCCCCTGGGCCCCAGAGGACAGGGTCCTGTTCTTCACTCAGCACTCTGCCCGGCGTGGTGCTCGATACCTATTAGTGGAATTGAAATCACTGGACGGAATTCCGGTTCTCTGTGTACAGACTGTTCTCTATTTCCTCATCGCTGTGGAGCCTTTATCTTTGCCCCGAGCACAAGAGTAAAGAAGAGACGGTGGGATGGCTTTCACAAGAGGGGAGCCTTCCCCATGCAACGATGGAGAACCCTCAGAATCCAGGAAGAGTTGTGGGGCTCAGAGGGTTCTGGGAAGCAGAGGCGGGATGATGACAAGGCTGCACAGCCCCAGGAAAGGTGCCGGTGGGGAAGGAAGTCCACACCTTCATCCCCAGCATATTCTGGGCTTTTCAAAGGGATTTTTTTTTTAAACATTTTAAGTTTAATCAGGTTGGTCCCCACCTCCACCTGTTTCTTTTGGGAGAGGTAACAGGGAGATAAGTGCTTGCTTCAGGGACTGGTGGATGGGGAAGAAACTGATAGTTCTGTTCCCCAGTGAGCAAGAGGAAAAGACACCTGTTTGGCAGGTGGTGGCCATGGCAAGTCATGGGCAGGCTCCTTCCTGGGGCCTCAGCAAGGCTGAGAGGGGAGGACACCTGGGATGAGATGTGGCCTTTGGGGGAGGAGGATGGTCCCACCAGCCACTAAGCCCCACCCCTCTCCTCAAAGAGAACACCCAGGAACACCTCTCCCACCCCCTCCTACTGCCCCAGCAGGCTCCCCAGAGTACACCCTCAGGCTCCATCCAGTGCCTCGGGTCTCAGGCAATCCACTGGGGAGGGAGGGGGGATGGGAACCCCTGAATTTGCTGCCAGGGAGGTGTGATCCTGGAAGTCCAGACTAGAATTCTGATCGTGTTTCTTTTGAAAGGTGGTGAACATTCGCTCAACAGGTGTTTCTTGAGTGTTGCTAGGAACCGGAAATCCATGAGAAGCAAGAAAGACGCAGACAGGTCCCTGACCTCAGGAGTTTACAGTCCAGTAGGGAGGACTAGCAATTACACTACATCATCACAAGGGCTGAGATGGGAGCGGGAACACAGGACGCTGTGAGGGCTTGGCACACTAGGTTGGCAGTAAATGTGCAGGAAGAACAAATGAGGACATGTCCTGGGGCTATTACATTTCAAGCAGGTTATTAGGCTGCTGTTATGGCCAGGCCTGGGAACCCAGGTGTGACATGGCTTGGATCTTGGAATGCCTTGTCTCACAGAAACCAACCATCCTGAGAAACGAGGTCTGAGAACATTGTTAACAGAAGAGGATACTCCTGGATTCATGTCTATAACAGTTCTCTTACCTCTTGTACCTTTGTCCCCCCACACCCCTCAATCTAGGAATAAGTAGCCTGTTAGGGACTTCCATGTAACTGGGAAGCTGTGACATGAAGGACAGAGGTGGGGAGAGACGGGACACTGCCTGGGGACATCTTCACCGACACCATGAAATCCCCGGAGTTTGTCGGAAAGGGCTGTGGCACTTGCCTGAATGGCACCGAGGTTCTCAATGAGCTGTTCGGGAGTGGATGACCCCAGGAGCACGGAACTCACACCCTCGTTCCTCAGGCACCATGCTGGGAAGAGAGAACAGGGTCAGGACATCGAAGCCCTTCTGATGACCTTGCACACACCCCCTGCAGCCACCATGGCTGCACCAAAACTGACTAACTTGTGGGGAGGATGGACAGTGCTCCTGCTTCAGGATTACCATCCTCAGCAGCACCCCGGCCATGGAGAGGATTTGGTACATGAGCTTTGCCCTAATGACTGGGGTGCCCAATCCAGCGACTCACCCAGGTACACACTCTTGTTCCTGAAAACACCTGGCCCTCCTCACTGGCCAATGTCTGGATTCCTGTTTCCACGTTGGCCCACAGCCTCCTGCCTGTCCACCTTTTCAGGCTCTCTATTCCCTCTGTGATGGAGTCCTTGTAGACTTTGAGTGTCTGGTTCCACCTACTGTCAACCCTCTCTGCAACCTTTCTTTCTAGCACGGTGTTCATCCTGTGTTCATTTTCTCACCAATCCCCAAATCCCTCGCTCCTCTCCTTCCTCTGCGCCTCTGGCTACCTTGACCCTTAAACCTTCTCAACCCCTGTCTGTTGCTCTCAGCAGATGGCCTGGCCTCTGGCTTTATGGAAAAAATTAACCCCATCAGGTAGGATATTCCTTAATTCCCCACTCTCCCCTGGACACAGTACACGTCTGCATCCTCCAGTTCAGAGGATGCCATGTGCTGTTCTTACTAACTCTGAAGCCAAACTCTGCCCTGGATCCGGCTCTTTTTGCCTTTTCTTGGACTTGATTCATTCTCATTCTTCCACTCTCTCTCTCTCTCTCTCTCTCTCTCTCTCTCTCTCTCTTTCTCTCTCTCTCTCCTCCTGAATTTCTTATTTGATACTATCATCTTTTTTCTCAGCAAAATGTGTTCAAATTTCTGCCCTGGATCCGGCTCTTTTTGCCTTTTCTTGGACTTGATTCATTCTCATTCTTCCATTCTTCTCTCTCTCTCTCTCTCTCTCTCTCTCTCTCTCTCTGTCTCTCTCTCTCTCTCTCCTCCTGAATTTCTTATTTCATACTATCATCTTTTTTCTCAGCAAAATGTGCTCAAATTTCTCCCATTCTAAAATAAGCTTCCTCCAACCCCTCATACCTGCCTAGCTACTGCCTCATCCTTCTCCCCTTAAATTTCTGAAAGACAATATTTAAAAAATATATATTTTTTTATCAATTTCAGAGAGGAAGGGAGAGGGAGAGAGAGAGAAACATCAGTGATGAGAGAGAATCATTGATCGGCTGCCTGCTGCATGCCCCACATTGGGGATTGAGCCCACAACCCAGGCATGTGCCCTGACCAGGAATTGAACTATGACCTCCCGGTTCATAGATGAACGCTCAACCACTGAGCCACGCCAGCTGTGCTGAAAGGGCATTTTAAAATCCCTGATCCCCCTTCCTTGTCTCTGGTCTCCTTCTTGCCATGTCAGAAGCCAAGGTCCCCAGGAGCCTCCGTGTGGTTACAATAGACTTCTGAGTTTGTAGCTGCCTGGAACTAGATGATTGTATAGGCCAGTGGTCGGCAAGCTGCGGCTCATGAACCACATACGGCTCTTTGGCCCCTTGAGTGTGCCTCTTCCACAAAATACCACGTGCGGGCGCGCACGTACAGTGCGATTGAAACTCCGTGGCCCATGCGCAGAAGTCGGTATTTTGTGGTTCACGAGCCACAGTTTGCCGACCACTGGTATAGGCCCACAGATGCAGTGTCTGCTGGATGTCCCTGCTAGGTGTCCCACAGGCACTGCAAACTGCTTGCTACTTGCCAAGCCTGTGTTCCCAATTTCATTGGGTGGCATCATCAGAAACTTAGCTCCCAATCTAGGCTGAATTTGCTGCCAGGGAGGTGTGATCCTGGAAGTCCAGACTAGAATTCTGATCGTGTTTCTTTTGAAAGGTGGTGAACATTCGCTCAACAGGTGTTTCTTGAGTGTTGCTAGGAACCGGAAATCCATGAGAAGCAAGAAAGACGCAGACAGGTCCCTGACCTCAGGAGTTTACAGTCCAGTAGGGAGGACTAGCAATTACACTACATCATCACAAGGGCTGAGATGGGAGCGGGAACACAGGACGCTGTGAGGGCTTGGCACACTAGGTTGGCAGTAAATGTGCAGGAAGAACAAATGAGGACATGTCCTGGGGCTATTACATTTCAAGCAGGTTATTAGGCTGCTGTTATGGCCAGGCCTGGGAACCCAGGTGTGACATGGCTTGGATCTTGGAATGCCTTGTCTCACAGAAACCAACCATCCTGAGAAACGAGGTCTGAGAACATTGTTAACAGAAGAGGATACTCCTGGATTCATGTCTATAACAGTTCTCTTACCTCTTGTACCTTTGTCCCCCCACACCCCTCAATCTAGGAATAAGTAGCCTGTTAGGGACTTCCATGTAACTGGGAAGCTGTGACATGAAGGACAGAGGTGGGGAGAGACGGGACACTGCCTGGGGACATCTTCACCGACACCATGAAATCCCCGGAGTTTGTCGGAAAGGGCTGTGGCACTTGCCTGAATGGCACCGAGGTTCTCAATGAGCTGTTCGGGAGTGGATGACCCCAGGAGCACGGAACTCACACCCTCGTTCCTCAGGCACCATGCTGGGAAGAGAGAACAGGGTCAGGACATCGAAGCCCTTCTGATGACCTTGCACACACCCCCTGCAGCCACCATGGCTGCACCAAAACTGACTAACTTGTGGGGAGGATGGACAGTGCTCCTGCTTCAGGATTACCATCCTCAGCAGCACCCCGGCCATGGAGAGGATTTGGTACATGAGCTTTGCCCTAATGACTGGGGTGCCCAATCCAGCGACTCACCCAGGTACACACTCTTGTTCCTGAAAACACCTGGCCCTCCTCACTGGCCAATGTCTGGATTCCTGTTTCCACGTTGGCCCACAGCCTCCTGCCTGTCCACCTTTTCAGGCTCTCTATTCCCTCTGTGATGGAGTCCTTGTAGACTTTGAGTGTCTGGTTCCACCTACTGTCAACCCTCTCTGCAACCTTTCTTTCTAGCACGGTGTTCATCCTGTGTTCATTTTCTCACCAATCCCCAAATCCCTCGCTCCTCTCCTTCCTCTGCGCCTCTGGCTACCTTGACCCTTAAACCTTCTCAACCCCTGTCTGTTGCTCTCAGCAGATGGCCTGGCCTCTGGCTTTATGGAAAAAATTAACCCCATCAGGTAGGATATTCCTTAATTCCCCACTCTCCCCTGGACACAGTACACGTCTGCATCCTCCAGTTCAGAGGATGCCATGTGCTGTTCTTACTAACTCTGAAGCCAAACTCTGCCCTGGATCCGGCTCTTTTTGCCTTTTCTTGGACTTGATTCATTCTCATTCTTCCATTCTTCTCTCTCTCTCTCTCTCTCTCTCTCTCTCTCTCTCTGTCTCTCTCTCTCTCTCTCCTCCTGAATTTCTTATTTCATACTATCATCTTTTTTCTCAGCAAAATGTGCTCAAATTTCTCCCATTCTAAAATAAGCTTCCTCCAACCCCTCATACCTGCCTAGCTACTGCCTCATCCTTCTCCCCTTAAATTTCTGAAAGACAATATTTAAAAAATATATATTTTTTTATCAATTTCAGAGAGGAAGGGAGAGGGAGAGAGAGAGAAACATCAGTGATGAGAGAGAATCATTGATCGGCTGCCTGCTGCATGCCCCACATTGGGGATTGAGCCCACAACCCAGGCATGTGCCCTGACCAGGAATTGAACTATGACCTCCCGGTTCATAGATCGACGCTCAACCACTGAGCCACGCCAGCTGTGCTGAAAGGGCATTTTAAAATCCCTGATCCCCCTTCCTTGTCTCTGGTCTCCTTCTTGCCATGTCAGAAGCCAAGGTCCCCAGGAGCCTCCGTGTGGTTACAATAGACTTCTGAGTTTGTAGCTGCCTGGAACTAGATGATTGTATAGGCCAGTGGTCGGCAAGCTGCGGCTCATGAACCACATACGGCTCTTTGGCCCCTTGAGTGTGCCTCTTCCACAAAATACCACGTGCGGGCGCGCACGTACAGTGCGATTGAAACTCCGTGGCCCATGCGCAGAAGTCGGTATTTTGTGGTTCACGAGCCACAGTTTGCCGACCACTGGTATAGGCCCACAGATGCAGTGTCTGCTGGATGTCCCTGCTAGGTGTCCCACAGGCACTGCAAACTGCTTGCTACTTGCCAAGCCTGTGTTCCCAATTTCATTGGGTGGCATCATCAGAAATTTAGCTCCCAATCTAGGAACCTGGGACTTATACTTAGGGACTATCCTTTTCTGATCTCACATTCCCCTTTAATTGCCAAGTCTAGTTGCTATTTAAATATTTCTCTAATCCATTAATTGCCAAGTCTAGTTGCTATTTAAATAATTCTCTAATCCAATGGTTCTCAAAGTTCAGCATGCATCAGAACCACCTAGGGCTTGTGAAACACCAATTATTGGGTGTTTCTAACTCAGAAGGTCTGGGTGGGCGTGAGAATCTGCATTTTTCTTTTTCTTTCTTTTTTTGAGAATCTGCATTTCTGACAAGCTCCCATGTAATGCTGATGCTATTGATCCAGGGACCATGTTATCTTTATTTTAAACTTTATTGGGGTGATTTCTACACTCCAAAAATTTTACCTATTTTGTGCACAATTAAACAATTTTTAGTAAATGGATCAAGTGTGCAACCATCACCATTTTAGGTCCAGTTTTAGAACATTTCCATGACCCCAATAAGCTCCGTCATGCCCATTTACGAAATTAATCCCATTCCTACGGTCAACCCTAGGAAACCACTAATCTACTTTGCACCCTACAGAGTTATTGTTTCTGGACATTTCATCTAAACAGAATTACGCAATATGGGCCTGTGTCTGTTCTCTCGCTGAGCAGGTTTGGGAGGGTCATCCGTGTCACAGCACTCAGTGTATCCTTTCTTTTTCTCGCTGAACAGCTTCGCATTGTGTGGCTGCAGGGACCACAGCGGAGAATCGCTGCTCTGGTCCAGCTGTCTGCTGTCCTCAGGCCCTCACCGTCTTCTGCAAGGGCCTTCTGCTCCTCTTGCTTGGATTGCCCCCTGTCTCCCACCTCCCCCAAACCCCATTCCCATCCCTTCCCCCACTCATCTGGCACAGTTTCTCCAGATACAGATCTGACCATGTCACTTGCCTGGCTAAACATTCTTCTACATGTGCCTGGCGTGATCCTTGTCCTACACGATGAGTTCTCATTTCTCACCTGGCAAACCTTGCTCTCTAGCCCAGCTCTCCAGCTCATGTCCCCTCATTCCCTGCCTTGAACTTTGTGCTTCAGGAGCACAGAGCTGTTTGTAAATCCTCTCCATCCCCTTGTCTCCAACTGCTCCTTGGCCTGGAATGTCCCTTTGACTCCTCCCTTCCTTTGCCTCACGAATATCTACTCATCACTTGAGATTCCCCACGGGAACTACCTTCTCTCAGAGTCCTTCCCTGAGTCCAAGGTTGGGTTGGGAGCCTCTACGTTACTTAAACCCCTGGGCCCTTCCCAGTTATTTTACAACACTGTATTACAGTGAGCTGTTTGTTTTCTGACTTGCCCATCAGGCTGTGAAATGTGTTTTATTTGTGGTTGGATGCTCAGCATTCAGCCCAGGACCTTCACATAGTAGGTGCTTCGTAAATGTTTGTTGAATAAACAGACATGAATGATTGATGGATGGAAGAAGGTCCAAGCACCTCTTCTGCCCCTTTTGCTCAAGGCCTGCTGTCAACTAATACTCTTAAGCTGTTACCATGCTCAGGCCTTTTAAGGCAATCGCTAAATCTTACCACATGGACAAAATAATGTTCTATAAAGACAACAAGCCAAGTGATTCAGGGCTTTTTTTTTTTTTGGCAGTATTATTTCCTGCTTTGCACTTATAACTCTTCTTGGAAGGTCTGAGGGCAAAGCAGGGCCCAGGGAAAAGTCATTGCACATAAACTACTTGGTGTCAGCAACAGCCAACTCTCCACTCTGAGGAGCAGGGTGCAGGAGAGCCCACTGGGCAGGACTGCCTAGCCGCAGACGTAACACATGCAGATGTTCTAATGATTAGCAGCTAAGCAAATGTCCCCGAGCAGGCAATCCTCCTGCCTCTTTACCGGCAGGGTGTGAGTGCAGCTCTTGTGCAGGCAAATGACATGGTAGTGCCCACAGTTGGGTTCAAGTAGTTTGTTTCCTGCTCGAGGATTTCCCCTCCCTACACCCTTCTAGCAGATGAATAATGCCTGGAAATAATTCCTCTCTTGGTTTGAGAGTTCTGTGGTTAAAAACAAAACTACTGCTTATAAAGAATGGAAAAAAAAAAAGGACAGGCAAGATAGATATGGGGGGTGGGGGGGTGGGCACAGAGACTCTCCAGAGGATGTTTGGTGTGCATCTAACATCCAGTGGAAGTCTAAGTCTTATAAAGATCTCTTTAAAAAGACAGTGTTCCATCTCTTTCAGAGCTAAATTTAATACTCATTTTCACGTTATTACTACCTAAAAACCATACTTATGACTGTTTCAAGAATGGGTGTTTCTCTTTGTGCCTGTTACTCTGCCCATATGCCACGGCTGAGGGTAGACAGTTTCAGGTCCAGGGTGTCTAATTCTTTGCAAAAAGAAATTATCATCATCATTACTACCTCTACAAAGAGCACTTGCTTTTTGCTTTGCATATGTAATTATCCTTTACTCAAGTAGTTTGTAAGATATGTATTTTATACCCATTTTACAGATGAGAAAATTGATAGGTTAAATAACTTGCTGATGGTCAATTAGCTAATACTTTTTACTATGTCCATTAAAGCTGCCGGGGTGCTAACTAATCCCATGAAACATATTCTTTGTTTTGTTGTTGTCGTTTGAAAAGATTAAAGCAACAGTCTTACATACACTTAGGTAAATGGTATTCCTTTCCCCCTCCCCCCTGCCAGACCACCTTCCATTTTCATCTTTCTATGACTGTTAACTGCAACTGCCATTTTCCTGCCTTCCAACCTCAGAAGGGTCAACCTTCTAACAAACATTCTATCACATTATTTTATTTGCCTAGAATTTATCTTGAGCTTTTTATCTCATTAGGTCACTGTATCTGATTTGTCCCAATTCCTGCTATTTCTTAATCCTTTGGATTTTTTTTTCTAGATTATACACCTATTTTATTCTTCCCCCACAGTGTTAGATAGGACATGGGTCTCAAAGGTCTGGGCCATTCTTACTAAACGTTATTCTTGCAGACCAGTTGTAAACGGGGTGAGTTCGACAGGACCCCAACCCAGTAAGTGTAGCCAACTGCAATCAACATGATTGACCAAATGGTGTGTACCTAGTATAAGCAATGGCTAAGCCTCCCTTCCGGGAGACAGAGCTTTGGATACGAATCCTGTCTCCTTTACTGGCTGCAAGTAAATATAACTATCTTGTGACAGCCATGTCTCATTCTTGAAGAGGGCACCACAAGTGGTGAACTCTTTGAATTTGGTAATAACAGCTACCACATGAATTCTTTTATCTTCAGTTTCTTCATTTGTAAAGTGGAGATAATAGCAAACACTCCATTAACGCCTGTGAGATAGGGCTTGTAATAGCATGTACTTCATTGGATTGTTTCGACCATTAAGGGGACAAGATAGTGGCAGCAAGTGCTTATCACAGAGCCTGGCAAATATCCCCAGCAAGGGAACTGGAAGTCTAAATGCTTTTCTGTCCAACACCCAGCCACATGGGCCTGTGGAACACATGAGATGCGGTTAGCCTGAGTTGAGATGTCCTGTAGGTGTAAAATACAGTTTGGATTTTTGAAGACTTAGTATGAAAAATGTGTAAAAGATCTCAATAACTTTTATATTTATTACATGTTAACATGGTCATATCTTGTCTATATTGGGTTAAAGAAAATATTTTAGTATAATTAATTTTCTTGTTTCCATTTTCCTTTTTGAACATGGCCACTAGAACATTGAACATTTAAGTGTGTGGTTCACATTGAAATTCTATTAGACATGGCTGGTGGGTGTGGTTTTCAGTTGTTACCAGTGACCATGACCTTTCACCCTCTTCACAGTTTAGAAGAGCAGTTTCCTGGACCCTCAGAAGGTTCAGGGGGAAGCTGCTGCCCTAGGGTGGGCCTTCCCTGTGGCAGTGGCCTTGGGCTCTGCGGCAGCCCTTTCCCAGCCTCTCACGCGCCTCGCCTAAGCTTTGACAGGGATTGCAAAGTGAGCCAGAAGAAATGGATGTCCCTGCACAGCTCAGAGGGCTCTCACCCCCAACACTGAGGGTGTATACGTTTTCATTCACCTGTTCTCATTTGAACTGGGTTATAAGGGAGAGGAAAAGGAAGGAAGAACAGTTTTTTAGCAGGTGGAAAATTCTGGGGTACTCTGAAAGCCTCATTTTAGATAGTGCTAACCAGGAATTTATGCTCCTGGACAGCTCAGAGGGCTCTCACCCCCAACACTGAGGGTGTATACGTTTTCATTCACCTGTTCTCATTTGAACTGGGTTATAAGGGAGAGGAAAAGGAAGGAAGAACAGTTTTTTAGCACGTCAAAAATTCTGGGGTACTCTGAAAGCCTTATTTTAGATAGTGCTAACCAGGAATTTATGCTCCTGACATCAGTCTGCCCTACAATAGATATTTTATCACAATAGGGATGTGGATCAAGCAGAGAAAACGATATTTTCTGGGCTCTGGCAGGGCCCCCTCCCAGTAATTGTCTTACCGACAGCGAGCTGAGGGAGAGTGCAGCCCAGCCGCTCAGCAATCGGAGAGAGGTCTTTTAACTTGTTCTGCTGTTTTCTCCCTTCTTCACTCACAATTCTTTCCTTCAACCACTGGTAGCACTAGGAATAAAAAGAACATTTAAAAGGTAATGTCCGGCCAGGGTTTGATGTCAAAGATGGCCAATGCAATGAAATATAAGAACTTCATCGCAACCACTGGTAGCACTAGGAATAAAAAGAACATTTAAGAGGTAATGTCTGGCCAGAGTTCAATGAAATATAAGAACCTCATCATGAATTCCTGCATCTCCTTCACTCTGAACTTTATGTTTTGTGGTGACAGGATGCTTATGAGTTCTTGCAAAGAAATGTTGTTCATGGTCTCACTCCTTATTTATTGGTTTAAAACAGGTTACTTTAAAAAAATATGTTTTCATGGCTTTTAGAGAGAGAGGAAGGGAGTGGATAGAGAGATAGAAGCATCAATGAGAGAGAAACATCCATTGGCTGCCTCCTGTGCACCCTCTACTGGGAATTGAGCAGAAACCTGGGCATGTGTCCAACAGGGAATCAACTGGGGACCTCTTGGTTCATGGGTCAATGGTCAACCACTGAGCCATACCGGCTGGCCAAAACAGATTACTTTTGACTAAGTCACCAATGAAATCCATCAACATGCACAAAAGTTGTTAAAATCCTGACCTAATCAATGACATTCAATTTGCTAAGTGGGAGAAATGATGTTTCTTATTGAGGTAGTCCCATTTTAGAATGCAGCAAAAGGAAAAAAAAAGCATTTACATTTCACCAATGTCTATTATGCTTCCTTTTTGTCAAGAAAGCTGGGCGCCAAGCTTTCTGCTCAAAGAAAGTCATTAGCTTACATTCTTGTTATAACTATCTTTCTTCCTCTTGCCTTCTATTTATTCCCAGTTTTGTGTTCATATAATGGGGCTCTATTGTTCGCTTGCTCACTCCTTCCCAGAAGTAGACATGGTATAACTGACAGGAACCAAGCACATTTAGAAAATTGTCAAGTGGATAAATACTTCCCAGATGTGTAGTACCTTTTCTGTAATGAAACTCAAACAGGTAAGGAAACTCATAATGGGAAACTGTCCTGTAAAACCTATGAGATGTGACTGACTCTGATCTGTAGATTATAAAGGGAGCCTAATTGCCTATATAAGGAGAAAAATCCTTCGGAACGTCTCAATGGCCCACTTCCCAGAGGGTTCTGCTTACTGTGACATAGGGAACAATAGACTCTCCCGTGCAAAGCTGCTACGTTGCAACACCCAAAGGGAAAGAATATCTCAAGAGTCTGTTAGTCTGTTTTAGTGAAAATAATAAAAACCATCCCACTGTGTGGCCATGTGGACTTTCTCCATCGCGTGTTATTTGTGACACAGTTGCCACCGCAGACCTTTGCCTTCCCAAAGGCAGCAGCAGAAAGCTCTGCAATTGTCACCGACACTCCACCCATATGATTTCCATGGCAGCTGGCGTTTGTTTTTTAAGTACTTTGTTTCATCGTTCTGAGACAGTATTTCCAAAGAAAAGAGTAACCACATTATGTGTCTAGAATGAAACTTATGATGAGTTTGGGGAGTGATTTTGCAGATGTGAAAGAGAGAAAGGGCAAGCCATCTCCCGTTCTGTTCGCCTCCTACGTCTCTAAGGCGTATGGTCTGGCTCCTCGCTGGAGACTTTGCTCAGGGAGATGGCCAAGAGTGTTCGCAGCCTCAGCTCTGGGAAACCTCAGCTTCTTCCAGGAGGAAGGGTGGCCTGGAGACCACCGCTGGTGCTAGCGGTGGTGACAGGGACAGTTAGGATAACGAACAGGCGCCTGGAGCCCAGCAGCCTTCCCTGAGCAGCGTGCTGGGTGCATCAGAGAGCACAGCTCACTTTTGCTGTCCTCACTGGAAAAACATCACCATTCCTCACTTTCACAACATCTTTCAGGGGACCAGTCGATATCTCCAAATAGTATTCAAATTTAGAAGAGGTTGAAGACCAATGGCCAAATGTTGTTTTTGAACAATTGCTCTTTATTATAACGAAGAGAGTTCCTGAGGTTTCAATATATCCCACACACATAAAGAATGGTTGGTTTATTCATCAATCTATGGAAATCCATTTTTCAGATCACATGTGCAATGCATCCTGACTCCTAGGTTTGGGTTACAAGTTATATACTACATGAGTATATGGGCATACCCACCATGGTGAGAAGCAGACTTCTAAAAGTAACGAATATCAAATATTCATTTATCGAGTCACTCTCTCTCCACCCTCAACTATTCCCTCATTGTTGTCTTAATCATTGGAAAACAAGCAGGTTAAATTTTTTTTTTAAGTAGATGCATAGGCATTTAAATTCGGTGTCTGATAGGGCTCGGGCGCCGCAGGGCCAGGCCCAGGGTCAGTGGGCGCCCCCTGCTGCCCCCGCGCCACCATTGCAGTTTGGGGGCCGGGCAAGCAGGAGCAGCCGGCTGGAGAAGAGCCTGGGGCTGCTCACCGCCAAGTTCCTGTCGCGGCTGCAGGAGGCGTCTGCAGATACTGCGGCTGTGAGGCAGAAAAGAAGGATTTATGACATCACCAACGTCTTGGAAGAGATCGACCTGATTGAGAAAAAGTCCAAAAACAGAGAGGTGTGGGCGCTGGCTGCAACACTAAGGAAGTCCTGGAGAGACGGCGCCACGTCAGCGCCGAGGTCGAGGACCTGGACCTGAAGGAAAGGGACCTGGATCAGCAGAAGTCGTGGCCGCCGCAGAGCATCAGCAATGTGATGGATGATGCCCTCCGCGGCAGGTTTTCCTACGTGACACACGAGGACATCTGCAATTGCTTCCCCGGTGACACACCGTTGGCCATCCAGGCACCTGCTGGCACTCAGATGGAGGGCCTCTTCCAGAGATGGGTCCGAATGGACAGAAGGACCAGATCGACCTGGAGTCACTCGGGCCCCGTCCACGTGCTGCTTATAAATAAGGAGTCCAGTTCGTCTCAGCCTGTGGTTTTTCCTGTTCCCCCACCAGATGACCTCACGCACCCACCCACCCGCTCTCAGCCTTTGACTCCGCCCCGGACTCCGCACAAGCCCAGTCCCGCCCCGCCGAGCCCCCCAGGGCAGCCTGCCTATGAGAGGAACCCCGCTCCGCCTCCAGCACCTCCGGGCCACAAACTCTGGCTTCAGGATCTATTACTGGAGATACCATTGATGAGCTGATGTCTTCTGATGTGTTTCCCCTCCTGCGGCTCTCCCCCACCCTCGCGGAGGCTACAACTTTAATTGAGATGACAGTGAGGAGTGTGTGACCTGTTTGATGCCCAGATACTAAATTATTAGACTCCTTGGAAACCTGGGACAGTTATCTACCTCTAACTGAAACCTTGTAGCCTTGCTAATAACCTGAGCATTTATAACGAACTGTTGAGGTGTTTTCCCTAAAACTTGCTCTCTGACTTCACAAAACGTCCACCGTGAAAACAAAGGGCTCCCAAGCGCCTGGAGTGACTGCATTCTGGGACTTCAACTTCCCTTCCAATTCTAACTCCTGTTTTTACTCGTAGGAGAGGAAAGTTAAAAGTAGGTTAAAGGTCATCAAAACCCAAAATGGCCAAGGGCCCATCACTTATTGGTGTTCCGCTTTTACTGCCACGAAGCTGTGGTATTTCTGTGCTCCGATCCTGACAGTCACTGCCACGTATGAAGTGAAGGTGCCCGAGGCTACGGTCACTTCCCATGAAGAGTTTGTGAAGTGCCTTCGTTCTAGCACTTTAAGTTCACCACGGTTGCTGACTCCTGACATTCCACTTTCCTGGATTATAGGAGAGGGCTGTTTATGTAGTTTGTTTTTAAAATGTGCCAATGCCTGTACATGAACAAGATTTTTAAAAATAAAGTTGTATAAGAAAAAAAAGTAGATGCATAGGATTTATATTGCTGTTCTCATACCAAAGGAAACGAAAGTGTTTTGGAAATAAAGAGCTTTAACTGCTTTATAAGTGGGAAAATCTTAGCATAGGGAGGAGATGAGGCTTAAATTATTAGTTAATTATGGAAATATACCAGTGTTTTGGGTAAGAAGATTGGTGGTGGGTGTGGTTGTGCACAATAATAAACTAGCTTGTTGACTGTGGGTAATAATCTACGAATCCAAAGATGAAGTTTCCTCTTCCAATTCTATCGTGTTGTTTCCCCATTGCTGCGGTGATTTGATTACATGTTGATATTTTGTTCTAACTAAGAGAAAGGCAGGGATAGCTTCCTGTTCATCCCAATGTCTCCAGTCCTGATACTGGTTGGCACAGAGGAGGGGCTCAGCCAATATGGCAGAGAGAGAGGAATCTGAGAACCAGGGCCCTACAGGAAAAAACTAGATCTCTTCAGCTCTTCAGATTGAGCATCCAACCTTCACACAGTAGGACTTTGCTGGCCATTCTGCCTGAGTCCACAGTGCTTGTAGATTCCACTTCTTTCATAATTAGCCTCTTCACATGTCTGTCTCTTGAACAAGTCCCCAAGTTACTCTGAGGGTCGCAGCTGTCCCATTCATCCCTGCATCCTCAGCACTCAGCACAGAGCTGGGCATGGAATAGACACTCAGGAGATATTTGTCAAAGGAACCACTGAAAGAGCTTTTCTCCACAGATTAGTGGGCTATTGCTTTTCTACATAAGTCACAATATTCTCTAAAGTTTTCCTAAAGCCCATTACTTGGCTGCCTCCCAATGCTATGACTGTTATCTGTATGTCTCCACTTTATAGGTAACTAGAGGCCTGATGCACGAAATTTGTGCAAGGGGGTTTGCCCTCGCAGCCACAGTGGCTTGCCTTGGCCCTCGCAGCCCTGGCTTCATCAGGAAGGTCATTCAGCTGTCCGGTCTAATTAGCATATTATGCTTTTATTATTATAGATGGTTCTGGAGTGGGAACAATCTCTGAGACTGGCCCCATGGAGCCCCCAATTCCCTGTTAATAATCCCGGGTTGGAACGCAGGCAGCAACCATAGAGCCATGGACAGAACCAGTCACATTTCATCTCTGGACCCTGCCTACAGCAATTTACCATCCAAGATCATCGACTATTTCTATTTAAGCATTAAAGTCTTTGTCTTTAGAGCAGCAAAGTCTTTACTAGTGAGGTTGAAATCTCTAGGTAAAATGCTGGAGCTAAAAAATTTCCTTCTGAAATTAGACCATAATGTGCAATACCCTTTGTTTCTTAACG
>NW_005366679.1:3252336-3304084 GCF_000412655.1 Myotis brandtii | reverse complement strand
CTCTGTGATGAGTTACACAAGTAAATTTCAGTGTCTTTCCCAGAAGTATTTACAAATTATTGGTAAGTTGAGAAGTGCTTTGTAGCTGGGGTGTCCCCCTCAATGCTTTCCTCAGGGCTATGTTTGTACTGCCTTGAAAATACCCAACAAGGGAGGAGAATGTGAGCTCATCACAGCACCTTATCTTTTTTGCCACCGTCATTGGTCTAACAGGTTGGCACATGACCCAAGCTTCACAAGCCTTTTCTTGACTGAAGCAGATAAAAGAAAAGATCTCTTTTCTCTCGGGTTACATGGCTTTAAGGATGTAAACCTGCAATCACTACTTTCCTGCCCCTGGCCACATGGAGAAGACCCTTGGCACATGACCCAAGCTTCACAAGCCTTTTCTTGACCTAAACTGATAAAAGATCTCTTTTCTCTCGGGTTACATGGCTTTAAGGATGTAAACCTTCAATCACTAGCTTTCCTTCTCCCACATGGAGAAGACCTATTTGCAGTAGAAGAAAATGACACTCCTATGCAGAGAGAAACAGAGAAGACAGAGTCCTGACACTGTGCAAGTCTAGGGATGGAGTCACCCCCGAAGCCGTTTCCCCTCATCCTTCCCACGGAGTGTCTATGTGTTGCCCTTCTTTGATTAAATTAGCTTGAATTTCGTCCTCTTGCTTGCAACCAGAGAATTCTGAGACTCTGTAAGAAGTGTTTAGGGGATAATAAACAAGGAGGAAGATGCATATAACTCAGTTTTATAACGTGAGGACAGGCTTCGCAGAGGTGAAGACAGACAACCAAGCTTTGTCCTTCGAGATGAGGAGAGCTTCCACAGCAGGATAAAAGGAAGGGCATTTCTGGGAGGCAAGAGTCCAGTGCATTTGGGTGGAAAATGAACTAATGGGGCTTGGGGAGGGGCAAGAACAGAAAAATGAGCCCAACTTAGATCCTGAGAGGGTTTCCTTCAATGCTTTTCTGTCGGGTTTGGGTTTTGTCCCATAAGCAATGATTGGAAAATCTTTAAAGGATTTTAAGCAGGATTACCATATGGTCAGATTAATTTTTTAGAAAGATGATTGGTCACAGTGGTGAGTAGTTGAGAAGAGGGGGGAAATCAGAGAATCCAGACAGGTTACTACAGCCAACCAGGTATGAAACAGTCTGGACAAGGGCAGTGCAGGGATGGACCAAAGAAGGTCAAGGTGTGGACTAGAGGAGTGGCTGCCCTTTGGACAAGAGTGAGGGAGGGGAGGAGGCAGCCTGAGAAAAAGCCTTGGTTTCTGACTAAGGTGACCAGATGGCTGGGTGGAGGCCCTGTTAGTCAAGAAGGAAGGGCAGGTTCCAGGGAGTGAGGATAGATTCCACTAGGATTACTGCAGCCTCCCAGAAACCCCCTGGGTAGTACTCCATTCTAAAAGATAGGTATTTTTCATACAGGGTTAATTTATCCCTCAAACACAGTTCAATATTTACAACAGATACAGAATATTAGCATTTTTATTTTATTGGCCAGTGTGAAACACCGTTATTTATTCTATTTGGGGGTGGTGGTGGTGGTGGGGTGTATGTGAAAGTTGCCAAATCATTTATCAATTTGCCTAGCTCTCTATAATTTTTTTTTTACTATTAGCATTCTTATTCACTCCTATGATTGTTCTGAAGCTTTCTTTTTCTTTTTCCTTTTCTTTCTTTAGTCACTCTTCTCAAGTGGCTTTCCTAAGTGCGCATGTATCAGTCCGGAAAACACCCAGACTGATGATTTAAGGAGGCGTCAACAGTCTTCAGAACTAAAAACGTCTGCTTTATGATTGGCTGCCTTTCACCTGTTGAGAGCCCTTAATGTTTATTGTTAAGGATGTTTCAAAGTAGACATTGAGTTGTTTTTATAAAAGGTCAAAAAATAGAAATCTTTTCTGAGTTGCTTTTGGGTTTAGCCACCTTCAAATACATTGTATCTCTCCCGCCCCTCCTTTTTTTCTTCTTTTTTTGTTAGTGTATTTGTGAAAGTTTTTTCAGCTCTCTGTAAGCTCTTCCCAAACAATGATGGAGACTAACCAATCATACAATTCAAATACAGGGTAGCTCCTTCTTCCTTCTTTAAAAAACTGGCTTTGTGGGAGATAAAGCGAGGGGTAGGAGACCTGGGTTCTCATAAAAACTTTCTCTATTAGGAGTGTTTGCTCCTGGATTGGTAGCTAACCTCTTTGTGCTCAGTTTCTACATCTGGCAAAGGTCTCATAAGGATAGTCTGAGAACAAATACCTGACATTCATGTGGAAGTATTCTGAGCTTTGCAGAAAGCCTCTGAAAGAATGCAAGGCAACATGCTTAGCTATAACTAACTAAAAGTCATCTGTATCCATTTATCTTTGTGAGGATAAAAGGAGACGAATAAAAAACTCCTAGCCCAGTGTTTGGCACATAGTAGATGCTCAATAAAACTGCAATTGTCAATGCTTCCCTTCCTTTTTCACTCTCTTCTTGCCTTTTCACTAAAATGCTTTTAGTTTTTCTTTGCTGACTTATTCAGACTTGGCTCAGAGCAATCTTTAATTTACAGAAGCATGACCATATTTTATATTCTAGGATATTTATATTTGTGATAATGCAAAACTAGAAATAGGACAATGTCACCATGCTTATATTGCATTATTTTAGAAAACAAACAAGCTAATAGGTCAACTGTTACTGGCAGAAAGGAAAGAGACAGTCCTTGAGAAGGCTCTGATTAGGGCAGCACAGGGTGGTCCCAGCCACACTGATTAAAGGGGTGGTGGTTTGGGTCTAACTTAAGCTGACCTCCCACTAACTTTGTGCTAATGGAGCAAGAGGCTTTGGCTTGTCTAAATTTTGAAAATGCCTATATTCTCTCTCCCCTGATACTATAGAGTAATTTGTGATTCTAATGTTATTACACATTCTGGTTTTTTTGTGTTGTTTTTTTTTTTAAACAGGCATGTTGTTATTATTAATAAGGAGAGATGTTTGGAGTACTCTCCAATAAATCATTGAGATGTTCTGAACGGAGATAATTTTATGTCAATGATCTTGAATATCTTTACGCTTCAGAAAATAACTTAAGCTGACCTCCCACTAACTTTGTGCTAATGGAGCAAGAGGCTTTGGCTTGTCTAAATTTTGAAAATGCCTATATTCTATCTCCCCTGATACTATAGAGTAATTTGTGATTCTAATGTTATTATACATTCTGGTTTTTTTTTGTGTTTTTTTTTTTTAAAAAACAGGCATGTTGTTATTATTAATAAGGAGATGTTTGGAGTACTCTCCAATAAATCATTGAGATGTTCTGAACGGAGATAATTTTATGTCAATGATCTTGAATATCTTTACGCTTCAGAAAATAATTTAAGCTAAAAGAGTTAGCAACCAGAGTTGACCTCTGAACATCAGCCTTGAGCCCCACTGACAAAGGCTTGGCAATGCTTCTGCTTTCGGAATCCTCCCTCCGGACCCTCCACCCCCACATGGTAAAAAATGCCAACCAATCTCCATCCATACCCATTTACAACCAGTAACTGGCTGAAATTTTGTTCTGTCAAGAAAAGTAAAATTAGATCTTATATAGAAAAGGGATTTTCTTTCATCAGTTTCAAAAGAGGAATGAAATGCCTTTTTAACAAGAATAGATAACGGTAGGGATTTGAGCTCCAGGAGGAGTCCAACCAGGTCATTGGGCATTTCCCCTAACCCCCAGGAGAGGAGAATTTTCTGTGCCGGCCGATTTTGAAGGGCTGACTGATGCTTGGCCAAGGGCAGAGACCTCTGGCAGGCTCTGGGCTCCGGGCTCAGGGGAGCAGGCCGGAGGACACCTCCCCGCCAAGGCCACACTCTGCATGAGCCGGAAGACACAGGCTGCTGCAGATCTGTGCTCACCCACATTTCCCCTCCCTCTCTACATCCCTCTTACTCATCCCCAGACTCTTCTAGAGGTGGAGGGAAATACCTTTAGAGAAGCCCTGGAGCTTTCAGGTACCCCGTTCCCGTATTTCCCCGAGATGATCCCACAGGCCAGTGGAGACCAGGTCATTGCTCCAACTCCTGCAGAAGAAAAACAACTTGAAAAGCTGCTTGTAGGGAACTGGGATCCAAAGTGTGGGGGTGTTTAAGCAGGATTGGTTAGTAGTGGGGAAAAGCCGGACACATTAAAAGAGCTCACACCAACATACATCTTTCTATTACAATGTAGGCATTGACAAATTGCACTTCATTTTTAATAGGCCAATTAAACGTGCACAGTCATAGGGAGTGGACCATATAAACAAGCCTGATACTGTGGTTTATTCATGTCCAAACGTCACACTTCTTTTTACTCAGACACAAACGCTTTTACATGCGCGGAAATTCAGTGCTTTGCTTGTCCACTCAGTGTCACTCTAGATAGTGCCTGGTACGTACCAGACGCACAATTCCTAGTGCATGGTAAACACACAATGAGTGACAGCAACAATAACAATTGTTATTGTTGACTTTTTTTTTTAAATCCTACTTCCCCTACCCAGCATTTTCCTGCTCATGTGAACCTCTGTTTCTTAGGAATAAAGTCATCTCTGGAAACTGTTTATTTAAATAAATAACCCTGAAAATGTGGCTTATTCATGTTTTTCTGATGTCTACCATTTTTGTGTATATGGTGTGTATATATTTCCCCCCTCTCGCTGACATCATTATATCCACCTACACAAACATGTAGTGCCTGGCTTGTGAGCTGTCCTTGAATTCCATGTGTGACTCAGTTCCAGGCACAGAGTGGGAGATAGAGATGTATATATCCATAATCTTTTGGAAAGGCAGTCATAATCCACTCAAGGATGCATGCTCTGGCCACAGCAAGCACCCCAAGAAAAATGAGTTTATTCATGGGTTTCTTCCCTGCATTCTCTATGCATTTTTTGAACACCTACTGAGTATAGTTTATATGCCAGTAACAGTTTGCACTTCTGCTATAGCTACCCTGCAAACTACACAAAGGCACACTTGATTCTTCTACAGTCTCTGGAATGCATAGCTCTTATTATGTTAATAAAGGACATTTAAGAAGCATTTTAATAACTCAACCCCCTAGATCATGGGGCCTACTATTGTTAAAAATAATCAGTAAATTTGATTGTGGAGATTACCTATTTTATGGTAGAGCTCCGGTAGCTGAACCTCCACTTTCTCTCTCTGGAAAAGATGGTACTCAGCTTGTTCACAGACGGGAGGGATCATATTGAACTGTCTTGCTACAGAGTAGGCTTCCTAGGGAGAAATAAGATTGCAACTGGATTTATGCTGATGAGAAATAAGACTGCCCTGTGATTCTATGCATGAGAAATTTTCATTTTAGTAAAATCAATACAAACCAAGAATCATGGAGGATGCCATACAATAGGCCAAGTTATGACCATCAATTTCACTAAGAGCAATACCAAACGCAAGAAATCTTTATTATTCTTCGGGAGGGTTTGGGCTGAGTAAAGCCCAGGGCAAATTAGTCCCAGTGTGAATTATGGACGATAATAAAGAAAATGTAGTTTGACTATTTAGAGTCTAAAGAAATGGAACAGACAGTATCTACAGGTGATCTTTAATTAGCATGTGACAAACAGTATAGTCATTTAATAGAGTTTTTAAAAGAAAACTAGAATATTGTGTTCACATATCTCATTAGCTAAGAAATTCAATTTACTCTCTTGCTGCCAAAGACATGCTAAAACCCGTTTCCTGTTAGAGACTTGCACCCTCCCTGTTGTGTTCTGAGCTGATGAGATCCAGCCCCCACATCCCTCTCTGTAATGAGGGAATTGACCAGAGAATTCTAGTGCCAAAGCGATTGTGAGGAAAGATTGCAAGAGGTCTTGCAGTTTACACATGGTATCTGAGAAACAGTACATGCATACCTCAGAGATATTGCAGGCTTAGTTCCAGACCACTGCAATAAAGTGAATATGGCAATAAGGTGGGCCACACAAATTTTTTGGCTTCCCAGTGCATATAAAAGTTATGGTCATACTATAATGTAGTCCTGCAATTTTTAACCTTTTTCATCTCATGGCACATATAAACTAATTATTAAAATTTTGCTGCACATCAAAAAATATATTTTTTGTCACTCTGACCAAAAAGTAGGTATAATTTTGATTCATTCACACCAGATGGCTATTATTATGTGGGCTATTGTCATTTTTTTTTTAACAATCTAAGGGAAAAGAGGTCAGTGCCCCTGACTAAATAGTCAGGCATTATATATTTTAAACATTCTTGTGGCATACTGGTTGAAAATCACTTCTGTAGTCTACTAAGTGTGCAATAGCCTTATGTCTAAAATAAAAAAATAGATGTACATATCTTAATTAAAAAATACTTTATTGCAAAAAATGCTGACCATCATCTGAGCCTTCAGCTTGCAAGAGGTAACTTTTTTGCCAGTGGAGGGTAACATCAAAGATCGCTGATCATAGATCACCATAACAAATCCTATATAATAAAAGCCAAATATGCAAATCAACCGACCGGTGGAGCGACCAGTGGAATGACCGGTTGCAATGATGCACACTGACCACCAGGGAGCAGATGCTCAACGCAGGAGCTGTCCCCAGCCTGCAGGCCCCAGGCCAGCCAAGGCAGGTGCCAGTGGGGGACCCCCCCCACCCGGATCACCCCGCTGGTAGCTCCACAGATCGGCCCTGATCTAGGGAACCTACCCATGCATGAATTTTGTGCACCGGGCCTCTAGTATAAAAATAATGAAAAAGTTTGAAATTTTGTGAGAATTACCAAAATGTGACACAGAGACAGAAAGTGAGCAAATGCTATTGGAAAACTGGCACCAAGAGACTTGCTCCATGCAGCCTTGCCACAAACCTTCAATTTGTAAAAAATGCAGTATGTGTGAAGAACAATAAAACCAAGTGCAATAATACCTGTAATAAGATGCCCAATGGCCATTTAAAAATAGAAATGAAATTACCATGATCTCCATAGCGCTCCACCTGGAGGTTCCCCAGTACATCGCCATGCCTTGGTTTATCACGTGTGTCATGGCTCGAACAATTTCTGTGGAAGGCCAGAGAGCATTTCATGAGTTCTTCTATTTTTCAAAGTTATATGGTCTTTGGTTGTTTTTTTTCCCCCCCTGCCCAAAGCTTAGAAGTTTAATCCAAGTATTTGTTTGATTAATATATTTGCTTTGACATTGGTGACAACATAATAGTCTATCATGAAATATTGATGATGTGGAGGCTGACGGTACTTTTGGGTAAATTGACTTTCCATTTCCATTTGCAGCCACAACACTAAATGATATTAAAAACATAATGAGCACTTTAAGTTCTTCCTTGACTTTTATTGCTTCATGGTTCCCGGCCTGATGAAAGAACACATGATTCACCTCCTTCAGAACCTGGGTACTTTGCTCACTAAAGTGAGAAGTAAGAGAAAGCGTTTGTTTTGACTTTGTAGAATGTAAGGTCACTGAGGATAGAAGGCCGGCCTCTGTGTGCTGGATTTGCAGAGCTGGGCCTCACACAGGGTGGTGGTATAATAGAGATGACTCAACAGCAACGTATTTAGCAGAAAGATAAACATATTAAATGCTGAGCAAACAGCTGAAGCCGCAGTGGCTCCCAGCCCACAATGGCACTCCTTGTTCTTGACCACTTTGAACCAAACTTTATTCTAAGACACCCGAGTAATGAATTTCCCTGGGGGTGGTGGGGGGGCTGTTTGTAGCCCCACCCAGTTTGCTCATCAGCCTCTCTCAGCCTGACATTACATTTCCTAAACTGGACAATGAATCACTTTGCCGGAGAGGTGGAGCCAAGTTAATCCTCTTGGCACCAGCCCGATGGGATGCAGAACCAGGGAGCATACAGAGCCTCAAGTTCAACTGAGTGAAAAGTCACAATCAAGGTTGGATTTCTTCTGCAAAGCAGGTCAGCCAAACACCCAGGAAGCTACATAAACTGGCATTTTCAAGGGGTGCAGACTTTAGCTTCTCTGTGTCCCACTAATACCTGTGGGTTAAATGTCCTTCAAAAGAATCAAAGTCGAGTTGAGGTGGATGCATTCTTATTTTATTTCTCATAAACAGCACTGTCTAAATTGGTAAGGGACAGGATTTTGAATGAGGCAGAAGGATTAGGGTCTTAGCTTCCTTGCTTGGTTTATGTAAACCATTTTAAATTGCCCTTGGTTGGTGTCTTTCTTTGGAAGATGGGAAAGCTTTTATTCACCATGTCTAACCAACAGAGGTAGAATTTGGCTTATAAGCTAAACTAACTCAGCAACAGAAACTAGGAAGTTTATTCTCCCTTTATAAAGCAAAAGTTATACAACACGTTTTTCTTTTATTATGCAAATGGGATGATAAACATTTCTGAAAGTTGAAGCCATTTTTAAAATTTCTGCCCCAGAAGTATTCAGAGTTTTGACATCACCATCAGCGTACCACTCCATTTCCTTCCCCATCCTGTTTCATTCAGAGCTTAGGAGTTCATTCAATCAACAGTATTTATTAAGTGTCTGCTGAGCTGGGTGCTGGGGATACTGTGGTGAAACACACATATAGGTAAACACTGATGAGGTTCACAGAGAATAAAATGAACCCCAAGACGCTCCCCTGTCTCTAGTCTGTAATCAGTGAGATGAGCACAGAACACTGCTCGGCTTGGCCACATGGCCATCACTGAGACCTTGACTAGAGCAGTTAAGGTGGAGTGGAGGCTGGGAGTACCTTTATTCACTTATTTAACACACAGGATTAAAAGCCTAATAGCTGCCAGGTACTGTGCCAATTGCTGGATTCATCTATGTGTAAAACATACAAACCTCCTGTACTCAGGGGAAGATGGAGATGTAAACAAGTAAGTAATTACAAAATTTGAAGTGGTATGAAGTAAACAAATAGCAGGCGGATATAGAGAATGAGAGGAAAGACCTATTTGGTTAGGCAAGGATGGTCTTCCTGAGGAGTAATGTGTAGGCTTGAAAAACAAAAAGGAGCCAGCTTTGGTAAGAACAGGGGAAGCACAACCTCCAGGCAAATGGAACAGCATGTGCAAAGGCCCCGAGGCACAACTTAGTGAGTTCCAGCCACCAGAAGGAAGCCATTACGGCAGGATCTAGTAAGGAAAGAGGACAGAGATAAAAGATGAAGTTGGCAGAGGGAAAACCATGTTATTTGTATGTTATTCAAAGTTTAATGGGAAATCATTAACATTTTTTAGTAAGGGAATAACAGGATGTGTTTCTGTTTCATAATGCTATCTCTGACTGCATGGAGAATCCCAGGGGGAGGATTGCAGGAAGCAGGAAGATCTTGAGGAAGGTATTGCAATATTCCAGACAGGAGGCGAGGATGGCTTGGAATAGGGTGGTGGAATAGAGAAATGGATGGATTCAAATATACTGTAGAGGAAGAATCCATAAGACCTGCAGATGGACTGAATGCGGCAGGTAAGGGAAAGGTAGGAATCAAGGCAATGTCACAGGTATCTGGCCACTTAGAGTGAAGGAGACTGAGGGAGGAACAGGTTTTTTTTGGGGGGGGGGGCGGGGGAATCAATGGTTCCTCATTGGACATGCAAAAAAGTGGAAATGCCTGTAACATATTACCAGGAGAGATGTCGTATAGAGATAATTGAATGAATGACACAGTAAGCAATGTGGGCTGGAGGTGATATGTTTATTAGTTACCTGTCTATTACTCATACTTAGATTCATGGAAGTAGGTGAGACTATGTAAGGGGAATCTGCAGAGGGAAGAGAGAAGACGTTTTAAGAGCCAGCCCAGAGGTTGGAGATAGGGTACTGTGGTGTCAGGGTCATCAGCAACCAGAGGGGCAGGAAGAAAGCCAGAGGGGGAACTGTTTCAGAGTCAAGAGCAGGGAATGCTCCGAGAAGGAGCTGTGCCAATACACTGGAACACCGTGAGCATTTAAGTCAAAAGGGCCCCTAACAGTGTCCATTGGATTTGGCCACATGACAGGGAGGTCATTGTGGAGCATGAGAAGAGCAGCTTCATTGTCGGTGGTGTGATAAGACCAAGGCCAAGCTGCAGCCGATGGAAGAATGGGCGTGGGAAAGGGAAGACTTGAGAGGCAACTTGGGTAGGCTGAGTTTGGAAGTGAATGGAACAAAGAGGGCAGTAGCTGAAAGGGGCCTTGGGGTCAAAGGAGAGTTTTATTTTTATTTAAAAATATTTTTATTGATTTCAGAAAGGAAGGGAGAAGGAGAGAGATAGAAACATCAATGATGAGAGAGAATCATTGATTGGCTGCCTCCTGCTCGCCCCCTACCAGGGGATCAAACCTGCAACCAGGGCATGTGCCCTGACCAGGAATTGAACTGTGACCTCATGGCCATAGGTTCATGCTCAACTACTGAGTCACGCCGGCCAGATGAAAGTTTTATTTTAAAGATGGAAGATATAAGAGTAAACTTGTATGATGTTGGAAGTGATCTAGAAAGAGGCGTTACTGATGATATGGGATGGGGATTGGGGGAAAAAGAAGGGAGAGGCAGACTTGTTAAAGTGAGATGGAGCAGGGCAACATGGGGGGGGGGGGGGGGAAGAGAAGGGCATGTCTATCAACACAGTGGGACCCAGGAGGTTTGTAGAACTCGTCATGGGAGACATGGGAGCTCCTGTTTGATGAATTCTATTCACATTGAACTATTAGTCAAGTGAAAATGAGGTGGGTGTGAGAAGTGAGGGAAGGAGAGAACAAATAGTTCTGAGTGTGGAAAAGCCTATGAAGACGCTCCAGTGTCCCAGCACTAAAGTTGCTGGTGATTTCTCTCCCCTGATTTGTTTGGCCTCTGACCCCACAGACACAAGGTTGGTGGAAGACTGAAAGGAGAACTCCAGGAGTGCTTTTTTCTTTGTCAGAAGCAAAATCGTTATCTTTGAGAACAGTCTATAATGGAACTAGTATTGCAAGATGTGTAGTTGAGTTTGACTTATCACTGTATTACAATTTGAAAAAGAGCCAAAGGACAACGAAAATTGTAAAAATGGACCACGTGAACTGAGCTAGCTTTCTCTTTTCTTCTCATTTTGCCTTTATTGGATGAAGGCACTTCTCACCAAGTTCGGGGGAAAAGGATGTCTTTAGAAACACATGGTCTGACAATAATATCACAAATTGCTCCTGTAATTGTCCCTACAAATTATTTAACAATAAAATGTATAGAAAGAGAGAAGGGCCAGGGCTCTACTTTTCCGGTTAATTGTATTTGTAGTAAAAGCTTAACCAGGGGATCTTATTCTGGAGGAGGCTGCAGGGAGAAATTATGGGAGAACCGAGAGGCCGCAGGTGAAGATTCATGTTGCTAGAAAATAAAATTTAATTTAACATACATTAAAATTTCTTTTTAATGTCAGAGAAAAATCCCCCAAGTGTTGCGATAATAGAATATCGCCATACTGATGGCTGAGGTGGGTTTTTACGTTCTTCGACTACTTAAGGACACTAGAGGGCAGCATTGTTAAGAAAAAAAATAATAGAGTCTGCTGTTTTACTTGTGTATCATGGAAATGCTTTTTAAAAGCATCTGGTCAGAGCATGGATTCTGAGCGGGGAGAAAGACATTAGGAAGATCATTTAGTGCATTGCATTCACCTGCTTCTTGCAAAGAACACACAGACAGACTGACTCAATCTGGCAACCCAGGACTGAATGTGACTACTTTGCTCTTCCAGGAAGCCTTAGCTCCGTGGTTCTCAACCCTGACTGCCCTATCTGGGCTCAGAATGACACTATCCGGGCTCCACCGAAGTCCTATTATATCAGATCTCTGGGTGAGGCCTGGCATCAACACTTTAAAAAGCCCTCCCTGAGGATCCTGGTGTGCAGGCTGGGCTTGGGACCCTCTGCGGGTCTGCACCAATGCTCCCAAAGTGTGGCAGCATCGGCAGCCCCTGGGAGCTTGTTAGAGAGGCGATTCCTAGGGTCTTACCCCAGACCTACGGAATTACAAAATCTGGGGGTGGGTAGGGCCTAGCAGTCGGTGTTTTAACCGGCCCTCCAAGCAGTTCTGGTGCAGAACAAAGTTTGAGAACCGCTGCTTCATACCGTTCCCAAGTAGTATTTCAGTGGCTGTAGACTTCCTCCCACATTTCCTTTCAGCTTTCATGTAATCTGAATGGGTCATGCTAGAATTTAAGCTTTAGTTTAGTTATTTGCTTTAGGTAGATATGTAAACAGATAGTCACCGTGACATGCATTCATTCTCTCTCTCTCTCTAGCTCTCGCGCCCACACACACACACACACACACACACACACACTTTGATATGAATCAGGATCACCTGAGAAATTTGATGAACATGCAGAGGTGCGTGTCCTACCCCACTTCAATGAGCCTGGGCCTTTGTAATATTTTCATCAGCTCTCAAATCTCAAAGTTTGAGAAATACTGTCTAAACTACTGAAAAACTCTGTTAAATCTTCCCTGTGTGCTTCTTTCCAAGTTGAAACCATTGTTAACTGTTCTTTAACCCACAGCCACAGGCAGCTCTTACTCCCTGAACCCAGCACACACTGGCCTGCTGTAAATGCCACCAGTCCATTTTGCTTCCCCGAGGATTCCGTTTCCCATCTGTAAGGTGAGGATGCTATTAATCCTGTGGAATCCTTTCCAAGCTTCATAGGAGATAATGTGTGTAGACCAGTTTGTGAATCTAAAAGAGTAACACAAACTGGGTAACAAGAAGCAGGATGTGGCCCTGATCGTTTCTTCTCCAATAGGCTCCGATTCTAACATTTTAGTTACAGAAAAATAATGTTGACATTCTTCTGTCAGTAATGTAGGTCATTCATATTTTAAAATGTGTATTTTATGCTAACGGCCCTAATATAACTATTTATTTTGAGTGAAAAAAATTTGTTGATAAACATATTTTTAAATGGCTTTCATACAAAAATATGTTGCTTTCATTAACCCTTTGTTCATGGGAAATGTTCCCTAGAACTTTGAAAGTTGTCAGCAAATAGATATACTGCGTGAACAATAAACCATAAGGACTGAAGATACAAATATGCAGAAGTTAATGTTTTGATCAAATAAAACGTACTCAAGTTCATCTGGCCAAAGGGACACAACATAATAAAAACAAAAGAAACCTCAGATATTCCAGTGCAGTTTCCTCTCACTTGAGAAGAGGAAGTAGAGGCTAGGAGTTCATTGTTTTAAGGTACAAAGCTTGAATCTTACAAATATTTCAAATACGCCTACAAAGTGCCGAGAGTGAATACACAAAATAATAATTGTACTAGATAGTGGAATTATGTGATTTTGCTCTGTATTTTCCACGTTTCTGTAAATGTGTGTTATCATACTTTTACAATCTAAAGAAGAAAAAAGGTTCCCTAACAAGCAAAGGCACCACTTTCAAGCACTAACATGCCATAGGTTAATTCATACATATTAGGTTTAACTAAATGAAATTGCCATCTTTAGTGATCAAAGGTGGTTGCCTATTGGCAGTGTCCTGCCTGTGGTTCAATCTCCCTGCTCTCAGATCCTTTCTTTTCTGAGAGGAGAGGAGGTGGTGGCAGCTGGGGCCCTGGGAAAACGCAGAGACTTGGTTTCATCAGAGGAGCTGTTGTAAACACTAAGAAAAACCAGGTCTAGACCCGGGCACAATTTTTACTCCAAACCAGCTGTTTGTTTTTATTTATCTACCTCGACTTGTTTCTGTACTTACTTAACTTCAGAAGCTTGTGGTGGTGCTGGTTTACGACCGTGCCTCTCGGTGGCTTAGAGGTTCCTTCTCGGTTCTGTATCAGTCTGAATCCTCCTTCGGTGCTCAGCTGAGGGTCTGGAGAGAGAGGACTACCCTTCCTCACAGGAAGGGAAACCCAGACCCATAAGTGAAGCGGCGCCATGCTTAGCCTTAAGGCTTGCTGACTGGCTGAGGAAAGCCTGGCTCCGTGTGTCCTGCAGGGCACACACCAGGACTGAGGAGACCACTCCGTCCTGTCATTGTCACTAACTTGGGCACATTGTCAACCTTCCTGGGTCTCAGTTTTTTCCAAAACAAATGAGCAGATTGATATTAATTGAGTACATAAGCAATCTTTATAACTGTTTAGATGGGTTATAGTTTAATCCCCATTTTACTGATGAAGAAGCCGAGGCTCAGGAAGGTAGTCATTTGGGCAAGTTCTCAGGAGATAGCCTATACGGCCACTTCTAGCTCTACAGTTTGGCGATTGTCACCTTGAGGGCTTTGTGCATAGTACACTGTGGGAGAAGGTGGGATGGGGACAGAAAAGTAACATTGATTCCACTGTGTATTTGTGAATGTGTGATGCCTTGTGCGTGGTTATACCCATCCCTTTGCATTTAATATGCTGCTGACTATAGTTCATGATGTGTTTGAATGACAAGCAATGTGAGCTATCTTTTTGCTTCCTGGAAGAAAGACTTCAAATCTGATGGCCCTTTGAAAAAGAGCGCTTTAAGAGGGCTTGTGTCTGCGTCTGACCTGTTGAAGCTTAGAGAAGGAGTGATCTTCACAAGAGATGCCTTTACAAGATCAGGATGTCAGCCAAGATGATTCTGGATCAGAACAGCCCAGGTTCAAGAGACTAGAAAGGGTTACATGTGGAGCTTTATGTCTCCAAGGACAAAGCACTGTCCTCACCCTGCAGCTCCCCCGAGAGAACCCTCCCCAAAGGGCACAGAGCCCTCTACCTCTGCTCTGCTACACACGGGTTTTCCCCGACCCTCGACAGTTTGAGCTGAGCCTTTGATATTGTTCAGATGGGACACTTTTAGTCTCACTTTTACCCAAAGTTCAAAGGCCCTGAACAAAATCAGTAGTTGGTAAGTACCCATAAGTTTCAAAGTGAGGTTAGATCATCGACGTAGGACTGGTAAAAAAGGTTTGACCATCTTTAGTCCAACCCTTGTCTTGAAAGAATAAATGGGTGAAAGTTAAGGTTGAGAGACAATTTAATTGAACTTGTTTGAGTTTGTGGCATATCCCTACCTCCCCCTGTCATGCCTCCCATCCCCTCCATCTTTTACCTTATCTCAAACTGAATAAAACTCCAGAAAATTCCATTTGCAGAACATGCAAATAAGAACAGTTCCCCAGAGTAAGAGCCTGAACTTGCTGTGACTTCTGCACAGACAGGCACAGGCTGTCCTGGGGACTCTGCTCAATCCTTGTTTCTTCCTCCACCAGAGAGGTACCTTTAATCCTAGCAAGAGAGCAACTGTCCATTACACATTTAGATAAGAATGGCCAAGCGACTTGCCTGAGGCAATGACACAGTTTTCTTATCTTTCAATACCATTCTGTCTTTATTATTTCTTTGTAATCTTCTTATCTCTACCCAGTCTTTCCAGCAGCTCACCTAGACCAACTATTGCCTGCTGACACTCCAAGAAATAATTATTTCGAATATGTACCATAAAATCGCACCTCATCCTCCAACATAATCTAAACATGCTCCCCACTATTTCTTATTAAAACCTGGTGATTCCATAATATCAGTTTGCAATTGCTATGTTTGGTTAATACTAAATGGTAGCAATTAAATTACTTAATCAGACCATTTCTGTCCCGATTAAAAGGAGGTAGCATTCAAGGTGAATATAGAGTAAAGTGCTATTCTTCCATATACCAAATTCTTTAAGATTTATGAACAGTGGAATTAATTCTAATTCATTTAGAGACATTCAAAATGAGAATAAGTAAACCCCATTGCCTTAAATTTTGTCTGAAGCAAGGCAACAAATGGACAAATATAAATAAATAAACAAATCTAAGTGAACTAAAATTCCAGGGTTGTGCACATTTCCTAGATACCTGACTTACGTCGTCATCTGTGAAGCCTAAAGTTGTATCATTGGTGGATTGTAGGAGTCTATGTTAGTGTCCTGGGGTTTCCTTTGACAATGTCACTGGTCAATTGTTTAAAGTTCAAACATGGGTCTTCTCCAGATATGGGCTATCTCTCTGACATAAATGAAAAAATTAATATTTGGAAAAGGATTCTCTTTCCTTCTCAAGTTTTTGAAGTTTTGCTCCTGTCAATTAAGCCACAAATTTCATTGTAGAATATGGCTGTTTTCATTTGTTTGGGCTGCTATCACAAAAATACCGTAGGTGACTTAAACAGCAAACATTAATGTCTCCCAGTTTGGAGGCTGGGAAATTTAAGATCAAGGTGCTGGCAGATTCAGGGTCTGGTGAGAGCCCTCTTCCTAGTTCGTAGACAGCTTCTCATTGTGTCCTCAAATGGTGCAAGGGGCGAGGGAGCTCTCTGGGGTCTCTTTTATAAGCACATTAATGTCATTCATGAGGGCCCTACCCTCATGCCCTCAGCACTTACCAAAGGCCTCACCT
Source organism: Myotis brandtii (assembly GCF_000412655.1). Classification (NCBI taxonomy): domain Eukaryota; kingdom Metazoa; phylum Chordata; class Mammalia; order Chiroptera; family Vespertilionidae; genus Myotis; species Myotis brandtii. Next base: position 3,287,725 of record NW_005366679.1, on the reverse strand, counting down.
CCTAATAGCATCACACTGGGGATTAGGTTTCAACATGGGAATTTTTGGGGTGGGGGTGGGGCACAAACATTCAGTCTATAGCAGTGACCTAGAAAATTCTCAAAGCAGGTGATAACAATTGTCGATCTTTGCCATAGATAACATTCCCATGAACACCTGATTTTCAATAACCTAACATTTCTTAGTGAATGTTTCAGAATGAGTAATCTACAGAATGTATGCAGAAATAAATGAGAAAATTCACCTGCTGTGTAGGTTTATTTGATAGAACAAATTTATCGATGAAACAATTATGGTGGAAGGTATTCTGGTATATGGCAATAAAACCTATCAGTAACACATAGAAAGATGTGATATTAGTTATAAAGATCCTTCATTTAGTCATAATATATAAAAAATCGAAAGATGACATCTTTGAGATTAGCTTTTTATTTTGTGATTCTCTTGCGATTTGGGCTGCTGTTTTTCTTAGAAATGAGGATGTCTCAAACTTCTTGACATATCAGTGGTGTTCTGGATTTGTTTAATGGAATAAGTTATTGAAAACTCAATTGAAAGTCCTTAAATTATAAAAGAGATTTATTGGCAGAGATCATAATATGTGCTTCAGAGTTGGTTATTCCAAGTCACTGAGGACCACCTTTTTCCTGGCTCTGCTGTGCTCTGCTATCCAGGCTGGATTCCTTGTGGCATCAGGGTGGCTGGCAGTAGCATCTGTGGCCACCTGCTTCCTTGTCCATCTCTGTCCAGGGCTGTGTGCCTCAGCAATCCAAGACTCCTGACATTCACTCTGATTGGGCTGTTTTGGTCACATGAACCAGTGACTCTGAGCTGACTGGCTTAACACAACCCAGAACTCACCTTGAAACTGAGGTCCATCAAGGGGAGAGGGGAGTGGCCTTCCTCTGGGCCAGTTGGCAGTTTGGGGGAAGCATAGTAACTTACATGAAAATCTGGGTACCTGAGAGGGAGGGGTGACTTCTGGGTTGACAGCCAACAATTTCCTCTGTGCTCAGACTGGGTCTGGTTGGGCACACCCACAACAGAGGCACAGGGAGAGAGCTAACTCTATGAGTGTCTACTATGTGCTGGGAGTTTTATCAACATGATTGCATTTAAGCTTTACTACAGAAAAATGAGGTGCTATTATTATATTTTCATTTTACATTTTAAGAGATTGAGGCTCAGAGAAATTAAAAACTTGATGAAACCAGGTTTTCACTCCTCCTCTAAAACCAGCCTCACCCACCAATGCCCATGCTCAAACAAAATGAAACAGATCTTTTCCCATTTCTTTTCATCTGTATCTATGCATTTCAAGACCACATGTAAAGGTTTAAAATATCTCTATCAAGTGAGGAAGTAAACCTTTGGGCATGTCAAAAGGAAATGTATTATGCAAAACACTCATTAAGAAATGGTTTTCCAAATGTTCATTGAGATACTAAAAATTTAATTTAACCAAACCCCACAAGTTCTATGTGGCACCTAATATTTCTATATTCATTATTAATGGGACAATTATTTTTATACTTGGAAACATCTGTCATTGCGTTGCAGATATCTGACTCAAGCCTCACATTTCTGATTTTCTCAATTGTGTGAAGGTCACCATCATTGGTTAGACAGGCGGATGCAGAATCTTGATTTGTAACTTCTTATTCTATTATCCTGTCTGCAGCTTTTAATATTTATATAACTGTCTGTGTATCAGTTGCTTGGGACAGGCTTTTAACTTTATTTTAAAAGAAACTCTATCTTGTGGATGAAAGATTAAAGAGGCAACCTGGCAGAGGATTGATACAAGGGGAAAATATTTATCCTAATGAGATTTTTCTATTGGCAAATCTAACTTCATGCTGTAACAGGAAGCAATTGATATTGCTTCTTGCAAAGTGTAGAGCTGGCCTTGTTGTGGCAGACGTCTGGAAGGAGACACTATCCTCATCTTAATGATATCAAAAACTCTACCCTTCCGCAGATATGGCTTCCTGGCAGCCCCAGAACCATCCGGCTCTGCAGAGCTTATCTATATTTGGGAGGAACCTGGTAACTAACCAAAAGGCATTTTCAAAACTTGACATGGTGGAATGGATGCTGTTTAGCAGTGAACTGCCTGGTAAAGAGGAACTACAATGAGGCACCTGTTGCTCTGTACATTAATATGTAAGGCAGGCCCAGGAGTGGCTGAGCAACAGTCATGGAAAGAGCCATTGTGGAGGAGGCTGGCCCGTCCAGGTTAACCCTGGGATGCTCAGCATTCTTTTCCTCGTATCTAGTTTCCACTTCACGCTTGTATGCGTGTTTGTATCTGGAACCCTTGATCACTTTCTTTGGGGCTTTCTTTCCCATTTCTGAGGTTCTCCTCCATCCCTCACCCAAAGATGTCTGTTTTCCCTTATTTTTTCCATTAGAATCTTCTGCTAAGGGAGGACTTAGCAAGTTTTTTTTCTTTTTAATATAAGATAGTGTTCCTTTTTCTAAAAAAAAATTTTTTTTTTTATTGATTTCGAGGAAGGGTCCTCCATCCCTCACCCAAAGATGTCTGTTTTCCCTTATTTTTTCCATTAGAATCTTCTGCTAAGGGAGGACTTAGCAAGTTTTTTTTCTTTTTAATATAAGATAGTGTTCCTTTTTCTAAAAAAAAATTTTTTTTTTTATTGATTTCAGCGAGGAAGGGAAAGGGAGAGAGAGATAGAAACATATCAATAATGAAAGAGAATCCCTGATTGGCTGCCTCCTGCAAGCCCCCTACTGGGGACCCAGGCATGAGCCCTGACCAGAATAGAACCATGACCTTCTGGTTCATAGGTCGATGCTCAACCACTGAGCCACACCAGCTGAGCAAAGATAGTGTTTCTTAATTATGTCTACCACATGATCCACTACAGCGCCACAAAAGAAAATGTTATTAGGCCACTTTGACTTTGCATAAAAATTTATGCAAATTTTGGCTCTATACCATAATAAAGCATTGACTTTTAAACAATAATAGTATTTTCCTTGACAAATCTTTGAGTAAAACTGACCTGGAAGGAAAATGCCTCATGTTTACTCTGTGGCTTGTCCAACTTTCTTCACCCTCCCACGGCCGCCTTTTCCACACACAATACACTTCCCTGTGTTTCCGGAGAAACTCATGCTCAGTTGTGAGCAACCAGAAGGGCTGAGTGACTAAAGGGATGTAATGAATAGTCCCTCTCTTGGACTGGTCTTAAATTACACACAGAACCCTAGTTTGACCTCATCCTTTATGTCCTGAACTTTTGTATATTTTCATGCCCATTTTATGGTGCTCCCTCACATACATAAGGGTCTTCTGGAATATTTATAATAACACTAATTAAGTACTTATACTTGGCCTTGTTCTAAACACTTTACATATTGTCACTCATTTACTCCTCACAACAATCTTATTGAATAGGTTTATTATTATCATCACTAGAGGCCCAGTGCACGAAATTCATGCACTGGGAGGGGGAGTCCCTCAGCCTGGCCTGTGCCCTCTCGCAGTCTGGGACCCCTCGGGGGATGCCAGACTTCCTAAACCGGCAGTTGGACATCCCCCGAGGGATGTAGCAGTGCGCCAAGCAGCAGGCAGACAGGGAGGAGACTGAATTGGGGCCGGGTGCCATGCTACTCACGCTCATCCTGGGCCGCTGTGCCTGCTACCACTGCTTGGTAGAGCTGCCGTGGAGTTGGAAGAGGCTCCCGCCGTGGAGTGGCAGCTGTGCTCGCTGGCCATGAGTCCGGCTTCTGGCTGAGCGGCACTGCCCCTGTGGGAGCACACTGACCACTAGGGGGCAGCTCCTGCATTGAGCATCTGTTCCCTAGTGGTCAATGCACATCATAGCAACCGGTCGTTCTGGTCGCTCCGCCATAACTGTCGCTTAGGGTTTAATTATATAGATTGCTTTGCACATGAGGAAATTGAGGCACAGCTAAGGTGAGCTAGTGAGTGTTGGAGCTAGGGTTTGAAAGCAAGCAGGCTAGCTCTAGCTGCTCTTAGCCATAGAGAACACTCAGCAAGTTAGAAAGAGGCAGACTCGTGCCCAGCCCTGTGGCCTGGGAGCCGCTGATGGAGCATGGCAGGTAGTGAAAGGAGCCAGACGCTCACTGTGGAGCTCCTCTGGGCACCAGCAGGAACCACTTTCTGTTCCTGAGATCACACACTTCACACAGGTGGCTGCGCAGTGAGTGTGTGTGACCACATGCTGCTCCCCTGTTATTACTCTTTAAAAACAGTAAAATATAAGATATATAGACATTATGTTTTCTCTCACCCTGCCGTGGATTCTCTGTCACAGCCTGCTTTGGCGGCCACTGAGGGAAGGGGTCCGGCTCAGCACAGCCTGTTTGGGAAATGACAGTCGATATCTGGTGCAGGCGTGCTCCTGGGGGGATGTGTGAGAAGTGGGTTGGCTTCTGAAGGTGGAGTCTCGGGGAGGAAAACTAGCACTGATTGTGTATTTCTAAACCCCAAGGACTGTGCCTGGACTTCAACAGCCATGAGGTCCTCATTACCACTGACAGCTCAGTACCACTGGCATTTTTATCTCATTTGTGTGTATATATGTATGGTTATTGTTTTGATCTTTAGTTTTGTCAAAGTAACACATATAGATAGTTTAGAGTCAAAATGAAAAGGCTTGTAACAAAGAGCAGTGGTAGTCCTTCCATGCTTCGCCTGCACGCCAGAGGACACCGTTTGCAACATACACAACGTATTCTGGTATAGTCTCTACATTTTTCACCATTTATGCATTACTATCGTGGTCTACATTTTTTCAGACATTATCTATTGACTCGTGGAAGGGAGGGTTTTAGCTTCCATGCATACAATCTTCTACCTTCACTATTTTCCCCATATATTCACATCTCAGTTTAGGATTAAATTAATATTCTGTGTTTTCATTATAATGGCTGTGTAGTTAGTGTCCACTACCGAGCAGAGCCGTTTAGGATGATTTACAATTTCCTTTCTTCTATTACTTTTCATTTTTCTTTGAGTTGACAATCCCTTCATTAACTTAGTTTTATTTAGAGCAATAGCTAAATTTTTCGTGTTTTAAGCAAATATCTCTCAATATAGTTTTCCACATGGTCACGCTGTGGGGAACCCAGTTTCTTTTTATTTTCTTCCCCTGGTAACATCCCATGGAGAGTCCACCATTCTCCTGCCACAACCGACATTCCCATCAATCTGAGATTCTCTTCTTCCCTTTAATGGGTTGGATCCCCTGGCTTCCCCTTTCTGGCATTTTTCTCTCATTTTGGTGGAGCACATTTTCCAGTAGCTTCCGAGCAATTGTGTTTGGGAGATTGAAAAGTCAAACATTATTTCCTCACTCTTGGTTGATAGCTTGTCCACCATCCAAGAGTGAGGAATTCTTTTTGCTTAGGATTCTGAAGGTTTGCTCCATAGACTTCTGGCTTTCAGTTTTGTTATTGAAAACCCCTGGGCAATCTTTATTCTCCAACCTTCATGTGCATACTCTATTAAGTCTCTGGAATATTTTACAATGCTTTTCTTTATTTTTTTCAGCTATGAAATTTCATTTTAAAGTTCCTCAGTGTGGGTCTTCAGTCATTGTCCTGGATATATCCAGTGAGCACTTTCAGTCAGGAAACTCATACTCTTCAAATCAGATTTTCTTGTATTGTTTTTTCACTAACTACCTCTCTTCCATTTTACCTGTGCTCTCTAGAAATCTTTTAGTTGAATTGATATTGGACTTCTTGGAAAGAACCTTCATTTTCTTATCTTTTCACTCCTATTATCCATTTCCTACTTTAGAAAATATCCCTCAACTTTAATGTTCAACATCTTTATTGGTTTTTAAAATTTTTTTTAACTATATAGTTTATAATCTCTATTATTTTTTCTAGTTTTACGTTACTCTTTTTCTCTCTTCTATCTTGTTCTTATTCCACTGATGCAATATCTTTTCTTATCTCACCAAGTATATTAATTATAGCTTCTTTAAAATTTTCCTATCTCTCTGCATTGTTCTGGTTTTTTTTTTCTACTGAGCTATTTTAACAATTTTTTTTTCCCATATTGGAGGTTTTCTTTGAATGTCAGGTGATCCTTGGGTTTCCATTCCTGTTTAAGAGTAAAGCACTAAAATTGTGCTTAGATGGCACTTCTCAGCTAGAACAATTAGGGGACTTGCCACTTTGTCCCACTGGGGTTTTCTTTCACAACAATGTCAATATCTGCTAGATTATTTTTTTCTGAGATAGTTAATTTTAGCCAGAGAAATGTTCTCTTAACTTTGCCTGGGGAAAGTGCATGGTTAGTGACCCGAAGGTAAGTGAGAGGGAAGGTCTGGGGTCTCATAACCTTTTTTTGTAAGCCTGGCCCCACCTTCCTCTGTGTCTGGTATCCCTTAGACTAGAGCTTCTCAATGAATTTCTCCTGTTGATGTATCTCTTGCCTCCTTCATTGGAGGAGAAAGGCAGGACCCTGCCTACAGATATGGGGACATGAGCTTTAATAGCTCCAAACAGTCTTTTAAGTAACTACCTTGTTTCTAATTCCCACCTCAGCCCATGTTCTGGAACATTGGTGCCTCTAATGCCTTAACCATTTCAGGTTGTGTGGTGCAAATTAACCTGCTTCTCACTTGTGGGCACTTTTTTTTCCCTCGTAAAACACCTCAAGTTTTACTTATGATACAGAAGTATTTAATAAGCGCCACATCAGTACAGAAAACACACAGCCTATATATAGCTCATCCCTTAAAACCAGAACAGCCACATGAAGTCAGTATAGATTCTTATTTTTACTTAAAAAAAAATCTAAGGTCCACACTGGGAACTGAACTAACCAGCAGAACACCGCCTTGGCAGGAAGATTTTGACAGTGAGAAGGCACTGCAGACCCTCCATTCCAACATAAAACCTAACCACCTGATTTATACAGAAAAAGCTGGGGGAGCCTGCACAAACACTCCACGTGCTGAGAAAAGGAGACTTGATCTGCTTCCAGCGGAAGCACACACGTAAGTACACACTCGCGGGGCGCCCACAGAGAGCATCTGCTTTCGTGGCACTAACAACTAAAAAGCATACATAATACTTTGTTCTTGAAATGGGTAATCGTGGAACTTCCTAGATTATATCCACTAGGTTAGCCGGAGTATTCATCTAAAAACTAGTTTTTTTAAAAACTGCTTTAAAGAGAGTTCTGGAAACGGGGGGCTACATCAGGACCAGAAGACAGTGACACAGGGACTGCAGGTGTAAGACTAGGAGTTGACTTGGACATGTAGCTTTTAGGTAAAGGACATCTCTCCCGGGTAACTCTGACAGCCAAGACTCGCTGTGATCATAGTAGCTCCAGAAATTTCAAGACCAGCAGCTGCTTGAGGAACACCCTAGATAAATGCTCCCAACCAGTAAAAACCCCGTGGGTGCGACACACCAACACATGGACGTGCTGGGGAAGCCACCAGGTGGAATGCTGGACGTGGACTTGTCCAGAGGGGACGACCCGAGAGAGATGCACCCGTGGTCACCTTTAATAAATCTTTTCAGTTCTGCTAAGTCATTTACAATTGCTCTATTCCTTTTCTATTTTCATATATTTTGGTCCCAAGTTTTGAGTTGTCAGCTACTTTCATTAGAAAGGAAGTTTTTTATATTAGTTTTTTGACCTGTATGCTATTTATTGGGTGATTTTTTATTTTTGAAGAAAGGGGCAGAAATATTTGACGTTGTCATCCTAAATCAACAGGTTTCCTTGCTGTTTTCCACATGAGAAAACAGAGACTCAGAGATTAGTGGCTTTTACTCCCTCACTCCCTATTTCATCAAAATTACTCTTGTCGAGGTTATTGACGATCCTTACACTAACACCAATGGATTCGTAGTCCTCAACTTGCTTGACCCGTCATAGCCTTTGATATGGTTGATCACTTCTTCCTCCTGGATGTGTTTTCCTTACTTGTTCCTTGGGTGCCATACTCTTCTCTCCCTCCTCCCAACCTCCTAAAGTTGGGGAGCCCCAGGGCTCAGTCCTTGGTCCTTTTGTCTTCCTCCCTCCCTCCCTCCCTCCCTTCTTCCTTCCTTCCTTCCTTCCTTCCTTCCATCCTTCCTTCCTTCCTTCCTTCCTTCCTTCCTTCCTCTTCCTTTCTTTCTTGAGTGTTCCCAAGCTCATTACCCTGCTCTACTTTTTATTTTTTCTGTAACACTTAATTACCTTCTAATATTCTATATAATTTAATTTATTATTGTTTTACTGTCTATTTCCTATCTCTCCTGCTAGAATAAATGTGTCCTCCAAGAATGGGGATCTTTGCTTATGTTGTTCTCTAGGGTTGAGAACAATGCTTAGTGTATAGTAGGCACTTACTAAATATCAGTTGAATATGAATAAATGAATGAGCCAGGTTTTAGATTTGAGTATTTTTACTATGCCATGTTCTTCTCTGGGCTATGCTAAGTGCTATAAGGTGACATGTAAAATAGATTCTGTAGGTTTTTTGAGAAAGGGGCTTTTGACCAGTGCTTGGGAAGGGAGTAGGGGAAATGGATGGAATTTCATCCTTTTCTATCTCCCAAAATTTTCTTTCTGGTCTCTATATCTCCCTTTTTTGCTTGCTGTTAAGTTTTTGTGGTTGTTTTTTACATATGTGTGCGTGTGTGTGTGTGCGTGTGTGTGTGTGTGTGTGTATGTGTGTGTGGGTGTGTATAGTGTGTGAGTGTATTGGGTTGTGATATAACATATATTTCTGACTGTGACTTGAGAACAGAAAGGTTTGAAAGTCTTTATTGGAGAAATCCAGCTCAATATGACTGAAGCACAGAGGGAAAGAGGAAGAAAGCAGGAGACTAGGTCAGTCAGGGGGCAGCAGCAGGTCATAGATAGCTCTATCAGCCAGGATAACCAGTTGGATTGTTTAACTTGCTTGTTAAGTTTTGTGTGACTTCTTAAGTCAATTTTCCCCCTCTCTCATCTTCTTAGATAAAAGCATTTACTTCTAGGTGGTAATTAGGTTCATTCCATTACCAAATACACTTCCAGTTTCTATGCTAATGATACACTTTCCTTCCTTCTCCAAGTAATGGATAACACAAAACTTTCTTTCCTTTTCTATTGTTTCCCTTTACCCATCCCTTCCATCCACTTGTCCTTAAAGAAAAAATAATTTTCTTATGTAAGTAAATTTGGGATTGACTATAGTAGGGTTTCAAAAAGTCATCTAAAAGTATGTTCTCTAATTCTCATTAATTTTGTATGATTGTCTTCACTGAAGCTAGTCACAACACAAGCTCACCTTTCAGAATTAAAAACAAATTAGCAAAAGCTAAAAATGGGACATATTTAGAAAGGATAGAAAATTCCAGACTGCAGAGGGTAAGCTTTTGTGGTTTCTAGTCTTTTCCAGTATTTTAACATTGACAAACAATTACTCCCCAAGGAGAAGCGACACTTTCAAAACGCTCCAGATTCCTAGGGTGGGTTTGTGGGAGGAAGCAGTGGTGGGATATGAGGGATGTCTATGTGTAATGTATATATTTTATAAAGGTGGCCAAGTGCCTTATTTTATAATTTGTGGAGACTTGAATCTTAAGCACACAAGATTTTCCTAAACTTCTAATTATTTTGGACATAATGATATTTTCTTATGAAGTAAACCAATTTTATTCTGAAACTAATGGAAGAATTCATTTTCTTTACATGTAATTTAAGTCAGATCTATTTAAATTAGGTAATTAAACATATGTAACTAGAATGTGGAGCAAGCATGACTCATGATAATGTAATCATAACACAACTTAATTTTTCCAGTCTTCCTTTGGCTCATTATATTCACTGGGAAAAAGTGTCCCTTGACCCTGATGAAAACTCAGACTGGCCCCATGGATTTTCTGCCAACTCTGGGCCATAGACAGTCCTGACATCATTTTAAATTATAAACACAGCCTCCATAGATGTCAATCAAAATATCAAACTCAAATTCCTTTCCCTTTCCTAGCTGGAACTGAGCAACAGAAAGTCTGAGCAACTCAACCAAGTATACACACCTAAAACTAGTGCCCTCACCCTCTGATTGAAGACTCCATTTTTTTTGTCACTACACATATTAAATACCCATACCCAGGAGGGGTTTAACAAAACCATTTACTCTCTTTGTTACTTCATTTTGTACAGAAAGTAAGAGAGAGACTGAAGGGTCTTTATTCACCTGGGAATTCCAGATTAGCCATGGTACAGGTGTCTCTGCTCACCCCATTGAATCATCATGCTCGTTGACCCTGAGTTTATGCGAGATGCTGCTAAGTGACAGCTGCTCAAGTCTGTAACCCCACCTGCCCAGACTAAAGAGCTGAGTAATGTTAGGCTCTGAGTCCTACCCATGTCATTGCAGATCAGCTGCAGCACAATCAGCACAATGAGGAATTTATAGAGATGAGTATAAAAATGAATTCTCCCGAGACCGAGTCAACATCCCCTCTGAATATGGAGGTAAATTTTGTCACAACTCTAGCGATCTTCCAGGGAGATGACAACTCCCACAGGAGGATGTTCACGTGCGTCACAAACCCACAGCCCCAGAAATATTGACAGCTCTGTTTCCACCTGACAGCTGGGGTGAGCAGGGCCATCTTCGTTCTCCCTCTGCCTCCTTTTTCTTAACTAAAAGTAACTTAGGGGGAAAACACGCCATTTCTGAGCTTGGCGAGAGCCACAGATTTGTGAAGAGGCCCCACAGACCCCAGGCATGTGATCCACATGTTTTCTTCTTTTGTGTTGCATTAATGATAGGGGTTGAATCTCTTCTGCCTTCACTATTGACTGAAGATGCGAAGAAAGCACAAAGCCAGTGTGTGTGTGTGTGTGTGTGTGTGTGTGTGTGTGTGTGTGTGTGTTAGGGAGAATAGAGCAAGTAGCTAAATTGTAGAGAGTATAAACATATTCTTTTCCAGGATCCTCCCTTCAGATCAGGACTTTATGGAATGAGGTTGGAATCATTGACTTTCAAAAAAGCACAAAACACAGCACACCTAAACAAATTACTAAAATTCTGTGGCACACCAAAGAATATATTTTTTTGCAGGTTTGACAAAAAATAGGTATACTTTTGATTCATTCACACTGGATAGCTATTGTCATTTTTTTTTTTCAATTTGACAATCTAAGGGGAAAAGAGGTCAGTGTATGTTTTAAAAATTCTTGCGGCACACTGGTTGGAAATCGCTGTTCTATTCTGTACATGGTGTAATTGCAAAGGATACTTTTCCAAAGTAAAATAGTCACTGGACTTAAATAGGAAGCAATTTCAGACTTTCACAGCTTAAACAGCATTTTGACACACACGTTCACTCATTCAATCACTTTAGTGCTCTGTTTTGATGTATCATTGAGAATAGTGTGATTCCATATTATCCCCTTCTTAGACTAAAAACATTTATAATTTGCCTTATCAAACATCCATTCTTTGCTTTGATAAAATATGCATTTTTATGTCATTTCCATGGATTATTATCATGAATTTCCAACATTGATATTGCTTTATAGTAAGCTCCTAATTTACTCAGAATCAGGAAAGCAGAAAACACTAGGAGAACATTATATTTGTCAGAAAAACCTACAGAAAAACTCATATGCACTTTATTTATAACTTTTATAACCCAGATAGCAAGAACAAATCTTTATAGAACTTGGTGTATTACAGCTTGTGAACTACCTTTTGAACCATCAAAGACAAATTACCTTCAGTATAATTTTATGTTGATTACTTTATCCGAATTCTTTGAAAATTTATAAATCTATGTCACACTGTAAGCCTCAAATAACAAGAACATTCTTTTCCCCCTCTTTTTTCTAAATATTTTCATTCTCATAAACCTTGGGTGATAATCCATGATGGTAAACCTCAATTAACTAGAACATTCTTTTTAACTTGTCCTCCCAAACTATCTTCTTTCTCAATAATACTAGGTAGGTTCCATAAATAAATGCAAATTGAGGAAAATCTGTTTTTAGGAATGTCCTGTAAGTTTTCACAGGAGATGCTCAAAATATTGTCTTCAAACTGTTGTAACAGAAAGGAAATAAAATGTTGAAGCTCCTTGAGAACCAAAAACCAAGTTGCAATGAAGGGTCTCATTTTAAATAGTGGCTCCACGGATTGGAAACTAATCAGACCTAGAGTCATTATAAAATAGGAAGTCATTCAGATGACCTACTTCAAAATAAGATGGCTGGGTTATAAATTCCCCTTCTAATTAATTTTATTGTTTTAGTTGATGGAACCACAGAAGTGAAAAGAACCTGGAAAAAGTGAGTGAGCACTGTACCCAGCAGAGGCCACAATTCCAATGCCTGCAACTACTTTAAAAAGGAATGAAGATGCAGCATGTTGAGCATTGGCTTTGAAGGTAAATATTGAGGCTGAAAGACATCGACTGGAAAGGTTGTTATTGTTCATATTCAGTCAAATCAGTCTGAATACATTTCATTTCCTACTGTGAGTGGAACAGTCATCAAGCTAGAATCAGGAACTCCAGAGTCTTTTATTAAATTTCTTTACTCACCTTCCATGGGGGTGTTACTGTCTGGTCGATTTGCGAAGACGACATCCACATACTCCAGCTGCAGCCTCTGGAGGGAGCCCTTCAATCCTGGGAACAGAAGCAGGACAAACCGAAAAAGTCCAAAATGAGCACTATTAGAAAGAGTTGAATTTTGGTTATCTTTAAGAATTTACTTTTTTAAAATTAAAAAGCATTAAATTAGCTTCAAGGAGGCACTAAATACAATGATGTGTTACTTGACCCCTAAATCCTTGTAAAACTATGTCAAAGTCTGATTTTGTCCCCACAAAGAAAAGTCTTAGCCTGGCTTCAGTGGCTCAGTGGTTGAGCATTGACCTATGAACCAGAAGGTCACAGTTTGATTCCTGGTCAGGGCACATGCCTGGGTTGCAGGCTCAATCCCCAGTAGGGAACCTGCAGGAGGCAGCCGACCAGTGATTCTCTCTCATCATTGATGCTTGCTTCTCTCTCTCTCTCTCTCTCTCTCTCTCTCTCTCTCTTCCTCTCTGAAATCAATAAAAATATATTTTTTAAAAAATAAAATTCTTTTCTCTATGGCATTAGTATTCCCACGACACTGGAAAATACAGACTTAGTGATCATGTTGTAGTGACTCATGTGTGGTACTGTCCAGAAGCAAAGTTTAGAATAAAAAGCAGCCTAAGAATTTCTTCTTGAAAAATTCAACTAATGTCATGTATTGAATTACTTAATGGACTTATAATGAAATAGAGGTATATTTATTGCATGGCAAAACATAAAAATAATACATTTCATAAATAAGTGACAACCAATGCCACAATGGGTTATAATAGGAATAAAAGGGTTGGCCAGTGAGGGCGTTACTCAACATCTCATTGATTGGAACAAAGTTCGAAGAATCTTAAATACAGCTGAGCTCTATTATTTCTATTACTCCCCATTCTTTTTGGGAAAAACAAAAATACTAGAAGCTATAAAGACTGAAGAGGTAATATAAAGGACAGAGTGAGAGCTTACAATAAAATCTAGAACCCATAGTCTGTTTCAACTCTAACCATTTTATCACATTCCTGTGACTATTCAGAAAAAAATATTTAATTTCAGTAGAATTAATGCTTCCCTGAAATAGAATGTATTGTACATAATATTATGTAACTGAAAGGACAGTGTTCAAGAGCCATTTTATCTCATTTCCATGAGGCACAGCATTTCCTTATCAGCCTATTTAATTCTTCAGGAAGACCGGAGGGTTTTCTCTTTTTATTACAGGCATAAAATTAATTGCATGCTAAATGAGGCTCTTAAAAATTTAAAGTTGGCTCATTTAAATTTGATTTTTCAAACTAGTTTATCGGCCAGCCTCAATTACTTTTCTGACAGGAAAATGGAATGCTGGAATATAGTTCCGGAAGTATTTTTCACTCATTAAGAAAGGATTGTCTATGGTGGCAGATGGTTAAAAGAAGCATTGATGAGCAGATTAGGGCAGACAGGTGTTATAAGGTCCAATGCCTGCTCTTGAAAAACTGCAGTGACTTTCAGGCTCAGGGTATTACCAGCTACCTCAGGGGCAGCTTGCCATTCAATTTAACTTAAAAAGCTCTATGATCTGAGCCACTTTTTGGAAGCAATTGTATGAAGGAGTTAAGGGGAGGACCGGATCACGAAGCAAACAAATAAATAGGGTGTTACAAGGTCTGAAAGGTTGGAAATCTACCCTAGCATACTGTGTGATCTCACTTGGCTCATTTCACCTTTTTTTGTGATTCAACTCTCTGCTCTGCAGTGGGGATAACAGTACTTGCTACCTTCAGAACTGCTGCTCCGGAGAGCAAATACAATCAGTTGTAAGTACTTTGTAAATGCACTAGTCTAGTAATGTGGTAAATAAAATGGTGGTATTCATATCTCAGAATGAGAGGTGCCAAGGACTGAATGCCAGAGATTTTCTGGTTTTGGAGGCATTTAGTGACATTCTGGCTCGTGCCTGGCCCTGGGAACAAGGTCCTCCTTCCTGATGATGGCTCTCTCCTCCTGTGTCTCTTCTCAGCAGCTCAGGGTGGGCTGAGAAAAAGCAGGAGAAGAAGCTACGACTGACTTGGCCCTTTTGTGATTGCTACATGATCAGTCACGACTTAAGCCATTCACTCTTCCATGCCATAAGCATGTTCTGAATCCCAGTTTGATTCTGAAACTGTGCTGGGCTCTGGGAGTATAAAGATGTACAGACACTGCATTCACCCCCAAGGAGCTAGCAGTGCATATCGAGAGCATCTATTGGCAGAGGTTCATTATTCAAGGTAATAATGTATGCCCCAAAATAATGGTGTGGACTTGATAGAAAGGTCATTGTAGTTGGTCGTTCTTCATCTGTCCAAAGATGACATGGAGCTAGATGAACTTCCTTCTCTGACCTTTCATGTGATTGCAAACCAAATCAGGTAGTCCTTCCTTTTCCTACTTGGGATACTTTAATCTTGTAGAAATAGCTAACTCACAGCAACATAAAGACATGCTCACCAATGTCTCCTTAAAAGCCATGTAGGGTTATTTCCAATAAACAAATGGTCAAGATCTATGTCCACTTAGCAAATGTTTGTTGAGCACTGGCTTGGGGCCAGGTATTGTTTTAAGTTTAAGTAGACAAACAAAAATGCATTAACCTTGGCTCCAGAGGGCATCCAGACAGCTAATCATAACCTAAGGAGCTAAGTGCTCCAGGGCAGTGAGTGCACTTGCTGAAGGCACTCTGACCTTAACCTGTCCCTGGACACCTAGGCAGTATCTATCTGCTGGAGTGAATACAAGAGAAGCAGGGGGATTACTCCCTGCCCTTGAGGAATGTCTAGAAATTAACTGGCAATTCCTCAAAAGTCCACAGGATGATAAATTATGTTATACAAAGAAAATGGCTCTCAAGTGACTGTAGGAAAGAGAAATCTAAGTTCATTTTTCTTTTAGGTTCTGAAGTTGAACAGGAACTGTATTATTTATAAGGTGATCCTTAATTCAGTTTAAGCCTGTTGTACAGGCATCTACCTAAAGACAGGTGCTCATTCCAGACATTAAGCAGGTTGGCATGCGCGTGGGTCAGGTGCTCAGGGTTGCAGGTCTAACTGTAGGAACAAGGAGATCGGTAGTTCGGAGATTCTGCAAGGGTTCTATTCATATATGCCGCGTTGTCATTTTTTATACCTACTGCACATTTGATTTCCTATCTACTGGTAGCTTGAAAAAAAGTTGCCGTCAGTAATGTACACAGTGTCCCTATGTAATTTTCCAGGCTCTTCTCGGCAGACCTCTCAATCATGATGTAGGACACACTTGCTTTTTTTGTTTAAATAAAGACTGCACTGTACTAGAATAATGTAAGTGCCTGCCTCTCCCATTATGAAACCTGGTTATTCTGGTGGCTAATTTCTATTACCATGAACATGATACACTAAGAAGGAATACTGGGGTGAATCCACTTGTTATGAAATTTATTTTTAAATTAAAAAATAATAAATTATCTATCTATATCTATATCTATATCTATATCTATCTATCTATATATTATTAATTTTTTTTTACAGAGAGGAAGGGAGAGGGATAGAGAGTTAGAAACATCGATGAGAGAGAAACATCGATTAGCTGCCTCCTGCACACTCCCTACTGGGGATGTGCCCGCAACCAAGGTACATGCCCTTGACTGTAATCGAACCTGGGACCCTTGAGACTGCAGGCCGACGCTCAAGTTCAGATAGTAGGATTAACCATTTGCAATTCATTAGAAATGGTTAAGCAGAGCTTTCTCAGATTATTTTCTTTTTCTATTCCTAAAACGATGACAGTGGGTTTGTGTTTTGAATCACATAAGAAAACTTGTTTACCTGAAAGGCAACTATAGACTTAGACACAAGTTTTGCCTATAAAAGCACATAAACAATTTACTTATTCTTATACTTTGGCTTACCAAACCATCTCTATTCTTTCACGTTAGATACCAAGAAATTGGATCTGCCGAATTTTAACACTGGCATACTAGTACATTTGAGCTTAATAAATGTTTGTAGAATGACTACTAGTAAATGAATAAATAGACTTTCAGAACCTGAGAGGACCTTGGGATTCTAAATGGGTATAATAAAGCTGTTAATGAGACTTCTACCCCTTCCTTGTGACTCTAAGGAGAATGTTATTCCTAACTGGATCTAAGGCAAGGACTTTGGACTCATTGAAAAGGTCTTTCATATGAATTTTTTTCAAAACTACATTATTCACAAGTCAAGCTCATTTTACATGATATAAACTAACTCAGGTGGCCAAAGTTACCCAGCACACAAGTGGCCTGAACTCTACATAAGTCAGGCTTCGACATTGGAAATTTATACACACATTAAATTTAAGAGCAATTCTCAAATTTAATGTGTGCATAAATTTCCAATGTCGAATAGTTGAATAAGGTCACCTTTATCACAGAACAAGTACCAATGAAACCTAAATTTTGTAAATCATTCAAACTTTATTTTGGGTCTAGAAATCTCATGTCCCTCCTTTTATTTCCCTACAAAATTTACTCAATTCCATAATTTCAGTCCTTTTTGCACTCCTGATTATTTTTTGCTTTGGCTGAAGCTATAAACTGTAAAATAACAGCAACAATAACAACATAATAATAATAGATCCCAATTCTTTTTCAATCTCAAAAGTTTGAAATTTTGTGTTAAAGTTTGATTCTGGGTCGATTGAAATTTCAGCTGAACAAGTTTATGCATCCTGAGAGATTAGTTCCTAAGAGAATTCCTGACTTATTTAAAAGGAGAATTTAAGATATTTCTATTAGGTTATATGAAGCTTCAAGAAAACAGATTTTTAGATTTTTCTTTTTTCTTTCTTTTTCATAATTGAGATTTTATTGTTCATTTTGAGGACCAGTACACAGACATTTCAATTTGTACACAATTCTTAACATATGTACCAACATTATAAAGTCATCTGAGCTATTTTTTTCTAAAGTTATTTCAGTGACTTTCAAGCTTAAAATTTGGAGACTAATTTTCCTTAATAGAGTATCAAGTACCAATATCTTTAAATGTTGATACGCTGTTACATCAAAGTCCCACTAATTCACAATTTAATATCATATATACTACATTATCAAATTTTCAATCTTTCACAGCAAATTAACAAAATTACTAGGAAAACGACTACCACATCAATGATGTACAAAATTCTGTAAGGGAGAACCAAGATCAAGGGGTGGTTTTATTTAGGGAAGAATTCTACCAAAAACATGTGAATAGAAGTAATTTAAGATGTTCAAGACATAGGAAATGCACGACTGACTCCAAACTGCCATTTAGTATGCTTTGTAATATAGGATATAAAACTGCCCCCATCTATGGAATGTTAAGCTGAAGAAAACGGATTTTAAAAAAGAGAATCCTGAAATTATGAACAATTACAGGTAAATATTAAAGCAATGGAGATTTGGTAAAAATCCCAGTAGCATGCTGTTCTTTTTTTCTTTAATATTATATTTCTTTGTTGATTGCCAGTTTGAACCACTTTCTTAATCTCTTTTTTTTTAATTAGTTAGAGTAAAAAGGAAAGGAAAACAAGAAGACAGTAGGCAGCACCCTCTGCTGTGTTTGTTCAACTTGTTGCTACAAGCCGACAGGTTTACTTCTCATTGATAAACTTCATTAGAAGACACAAGGTAGGGGGTCAAATGCTAGAGCAGGAATGATAACAGTTTTGAGAGACAGGTTAAATTAGACACCAAAGCCTGAAAGGCATTTTGTTTGGGTGAAGAGTTTGGAAGCTTTCTCTAGTGCTGGAATGTGGTCATTTATATGGCAAATTTAGAATGTTCCTTACTTAGTAAAGGGTGTCCTTATCTATAGAATGGTGATGAGAAGTTGCACTACAAAGTATCATGATGATGATGATGACAAATAATTTATTAAGTGTTTATTATGTGACAGACACTGCGCTCAATGTGAATTACCAAATTTCAATCAATGTACAGTAACACCATAGGGTAGGAATATTTATAGCCCATTTACAGTCGAGGAAATGCAGGCTTAATGAGGTTAAGTCATTTATACAAAGTCCCCCAGCTCATAAATGACAGAGATGGAACTCAAACCAAGTTCATCTGATTTCAAAGCCCCAAATGCCTACAAATATATTAAAAATTAATTAGTAAGAATTACCAAACTCAAACAAAAACTTTGGAAACAACAACCAAATATAATTATTACTGTTAAAGTAATATAAATGGATTACTTCCACTGATTTAGTACATATGTTTGTGTTTATAAGTAGGTAGTATAGACAGAGAAGTCAATGTAACTACAAGGAAAAGTTAGGAAGGATATGCACCAGATAGTCAGACTGTGGAATGAAATGAGGTGAACAAAGGAAGGACTTTATTTCTTTATCTACTTTTATTTTCAAAGTTGTGGGATTAGAGTATACTTTATAGTTTAGGTGACTTTTGTATTTCATAAATAATATTAGTTTTAAAAGAGACAAAAATCATCTGTCTAAATGATTAATTATGAATCTAAAGTTATAAAGTCTTGGACTTTTCTGAAATAGTTCATGAACTAGTATAAAGATGTTGAAAATATATGGCAGCCACTTTTAACATTTTTTTCTTTATTGCAAAAGGTATAGGTGTAAAATTTTGTAATATATAGACAATGAAGAAATAAGTAAAAATTCCACCAATTCTCATAATCCTCACAGTGAATTAGAGTAGTTGTACTCTACTGTGTGATGGTTCTTGCAACTATTTTAGTTCCTGTTTATTTCTGAGCTGTAGCAAGTTTTAAGTACCATCGCAAAAGCAATGGTACCATAAATCAATCACACAGTGGCAATTTTCTAAAAATTGTTTTCTATGCATATATACTTTTTTTTAAAGTATAGGAATCTTAACATATGTCTACACAAAAACTTGTACACAAATGTTTATAGCAACATTATTTATATAACAATTAAAAAATGGAAACAATCCAAATGTCCATCAACTGATGAATGAATAAAAAAATGTGGAATAGTCATACAATGAAATTTTATTTGGCAATAAAAAGGAATGAAGTACTGACACATGCTACAACATGGATGAACATTATGCTAAGTGACTGCAGTCAGTCACAAAGTATCACATATTATACGATCTCATTTATATGAAATGACCAGAATTGGCAAATCTATAGACAAAAATAGATTAGCGGTTGCCTGGGGATGTGGGAGAGAAGGTAAGGAAGGGTTGGGAAGTGACTACTAGTGGGTACAAGCTTTCTTTTTGGGGAAATGAAAAATGTTTTAAAATCAAATTATGGCGGTGATTGTGCAACTCTAATCATACGCAGAACCAATGAATTGTATACTTTAAATGGATAAACTTTTATGGTATATCTATTATATTTGAATAAAACTTTTTTGAAAAGCCTTATGCAAGTGTTTTATTAATCTTAGCATAGCTATACATGACAACAGTTTTAGAAATTTTGGACTTTATCTGAGTTTCCCTTCTGCCCTCTCTATCACTACACTCCCAACACTCAACCCCAGAAAGAAACTTGGTTGATTGTGATTCTTTTTATAGAGATTATTTTTCCCCTCCCAATGTGTTTTGAATGTATTTGGCTGATACCTTTCTTGAATCAGCAGCCCACAGATAAAAGTAAAATGAAGCAGCAGAACCTACCTTCGATTATATGTTTCCTTGACAGCCCTCTTTCCGTTTCAGCTCTAACAAGAAAAAGAAGCAAATGACTGAGTGGGGTATGCTTTCTTTTATCGCTGTTTCAAAAGTACAGAAGAATGGTTGTTCTGGATGGAATTGCTAATTTTATACCCCGTTCTTGGCAAATTCTGCACCACTGCAGGCTGAGGAGGAAGGCTGGTGGGCAGCATACTGAGCCCCTTTTCTTCAGAGACCCCAGGAGATGAATTAACATGACTGTCACCACCCCACAGTAATAACAACTCGGCCACCCACACCCTGTCCATATATAACTTGACACATGGCTCAACCTCCCCACCTTGTTCTTACCAATCCCAAGCAAATGAAATAAAAGGCTTGCTAGAAGTGTGTGAGCTTACTATAAGCTTGCCAGGCTGCTGATGGCATTAGCTTTTCCGAAAAGGAAGCAAATTGGAAAGTGCCTTTTGACTTTCAAAAGAAATGAACAATTATTGTCTTTTTATGAAATCTGAGCAAACAACTTTTCCATCAACTAGTATCTTACAAAGACCAACATTCAACCAGGACTTTTGCCATTTCAGACCATTCTCAAACTCTGGCCAATTGGAAAGGAATGTGGTGCTTGGGTTTTAAAGCATTGCTGAAATGTTTCTTCAACATCAATACCTTTGTCAACCTTAGTAGTTTACCATTCGCCTTTGGTGTCTTTGCACCTTTTATAAGTATATTAGAAAATATTATATATAGTTCTCTACTATATACTGGTTCTTGCAGATTGTCTTACTTCCTGATTATTTCTAAACCATATGCAAGGTTTTGAGTACCACTGCAAAAGCACCAAGCAATGGCACCATGAATCAGAGCATAGACAATGTAAATTTGCATTTCTCATAGGCACCATGTTGCCTTATTTTTATATAGACTACAATGGTAGTAAAGATCTAAATTCCATTTTTGTTTTCATATTCATCACAAGCAGGCTCAAAAACAGCAATAAAATATGAGTGTGTGTGTGTGTGTGTGGGGGGGTACACATACATTTTGGTTAGAAGATTTCTAAAAATCTGGTCTCTGCCTCCAATTTGTTTTTAACTATTTCCTATCAATTATAGGGTGGTAAATGAGGTTATGTTTGTCTGTATTTACATTTTGTTAAGAGATCCTTGAGATTTCCATGCAAAGGCTTATGGAATAGCTTGCTGTATTCTTACATGTTTGTCTTAAAGGCCAGGACTTCTAAGTCCTGCTGGATAATGTAAGTACCAGTTCAAACACCAGTAGGCCCATCAGAAGCCATTCATCCTGTGACATTTGTTCTGCACCCTACACCAGAGAGAGGCCTTCTCTTTCATGTGGCCTGGCAGCGAGTGATCCAGGAAGCTCTGCGTTATTCTCCAGTGAGATGCCCCCTTTATCTGCACTTTCAGAGCCCTCTGCGGAAAGGATCAGAGACTTACAGTGGGACCAGACAAGATATTTTTATATCCGTATTCCGGAGAAGTCTCTGAGTGTTGGCAGAGCTGAATAGCTTTTCTTTGATGATGCTATGTGCTCATTTCCTTTTCCCAAAATTTGGACTCTATTTTCGTTCTAAGTATGAGGTTGAGATTTGGAAAATCTCCGTGAATCACTTAGTAACAAGTGACCTCATGCTACTAAATTTCTTTGGAAGCATCTTGTTAAAATTGAATCCCAGGCTAATTGCTATTTCCTTCAAGAGAGAAATAATCCTCTTTCACTCTAAACCAATTGATTTTGGCATATTAGATGTGAAATAGTGGCCTAAAAAGATAAAACTACTAGTTGTTTCCTACCAAGTAGGGAAAATAAAAGTTATTTAACTTACTTTCCACCCCAGTAGAGTTTGGTTGTTATGACCAGGCTGGACCTCCTGTATGTTAAACAGACAAACACACACAGAGAAATATTAAATAAATTATTTGTAATCATACTGTCGTATTATTATTATAACACCCAAAGAATTTATTGTACCACACATTTTTTAAAAATTGGCAAAGAGATAAATTTGTTAATTCACACCACTAACATGTGAGAACAAAGAAGCTAGTGAGCGGGGACTTGAAGTCAGATCCCAGAGGAAGAGGTTGAATAGAAGTGATTTTTACCTGGAGGGGCTGGAGGAGGTTGAGGGTTGTGACAGCAAATAGGTGAATGGGTGGTGGCAAAGCCAAGGGAAGGGTGGCATGGAGGGTCAGAAATAGTAAATGAGAAAGGTAAGCGATAGGACTAACTGATGGATTGCTGTAGGATCTCAAACAAACAGCCACCCACTAACACTTACTTAGCATCTGACATAACCCTGATTGAGTGTGAACTTTCCTGGGGGTAAGTCCACCCTCCAAGGACCATGGACCTAATGGCTCTGAGTTACTACCCTTTCTAATAATCACATTCACAGGCAGGATTTGACTACATGGAAATATGAATAATGAAATAAATTGTAATGTCAATAAGTAGGAATTAAATTTCTATGAGTGTCATTTTAATGGAAATGTTATTTTAGGAAAACAGTTAAAAAATCCTTAACTCAAAGTTTTACCACCTTATTCTTAAGGGAATACAATGTGGAAATCTTGTTAGCAAATGTATTACTTTTTCAAAATCACACTCAAAGGGAGGAAATGCCATTATGATCATGGAAAAGGAAATATGTCTTGAGAACTATAGTCATGTAATTTAAAATTCGGAGGTGGATCTCAGTGTAATTTAATTTCTCCAGGTATGTAATTCAATTGAACTCACCTAGAAAAAAAAATCATTGGTGATTCAAAGGTTAAGACCAAACTTTGGGAATAGTTGAAATAAGGCATTTATAATTTCATCAGCTGCAGCAGCAATGCCTCAGGACCCTCAGGTATAAAAGCCTAGCCTGATGAATGATAACCAATGAGAGACGATGGTAACAAGTCTGACAACCTGGCTGCAACAAGAAAAATTCGTAGAAAATGTCAACAACCGCATCCCACTGAAGTTAATCCCCTGAAAACCAATGTGAATCACTGTAATGGAAGGTCTACAGATATAAGCATCTGAAGATTACACACTCCAGAAGAGCTGGTGCACTTTTCAGGTTGATCCATCGGCCTCATGACACCTCATGATAGTGTAGTAGTGATCTGCTGGGGGAGCCAGGTCTCCTTTAGCAAACATTTTCAGAGCTTCAACGAAAGGCTGGATGGGATAGTATAAAAAATGAATGCAGCCCTCGTGATTATTCAGAGCATGTGGACCTGCAAAAGCTGCACATTCTACTCAAATACTACCCCCATAGACTCACTTATTCTTCCAAAATTAGGCTTTCTGTAAAATGTTTGGCCTACCTGAGTGTGCACACTAATGTTAATGTTCAAGCAGCATGAGCAGACAGCAACCCGGCAAATTTTCACTGACCTCATGGAGGCATTTAGAGTGGGTGGAGGATGATAACATGAATGTTTTACTTTGAGATAGCACAGGCTTCAGAAGACTTTCGCTCACCTTACGTCACTTTATCAGCATGACACTTTAGGGGCAGGTATGACATCCATTTTAGAGGTGGAGAAATTGAGACTCAAAGAAGTGAGGTAACCTGTCCTGGACAGCACAGTTAGCAAGTGGTGGCACTGGGAGCAGAAGCCAAGTATGCTCTAGTTGAAATTGCTTGTGTGCTTTGGTGATACAGTTTATCTTTTCACCAGTTTTCTGGGGGTCGTGGTGAATGGATATCAATATTCTGTGGCCTGGTGATAGCTTAAGCTTTTATTTGCAAGACTGAAAGGCAGTGTGTGAAAGATGCATGTTAATCTACTTCCTGTAGGTATATAATAGGTTCCAAAAACTATGGAGCTTGATGGGTAAATGTCCTCTGGGTGTCCAGGGGGAAGAGCCATGGTACTGACTCCTCCCCTCCTTCCTCAGGTGGACTCTGTCAGCCTACCCCCGCTGCAGATCTCACTGGACTGCTAGTGGACTCATCCCCAAGGTCTCTGTCACAGGTTGAATTGTGTCCCTCAAAAAACATATGTTATTAAAGTCCTAACCCCCAGTGTCTCATAATGTCAGCTGATTTGAAAACATGTAGTTAGTTAAATTAAGTTGAGGTCACACTGGAGAATGGTAAGCCCTTAATCCAGTATGACTGGTGTCCTCATAAGAAGACATACAGACACACATGAAGGGAGAATGCCAGGTGGTGATAGAGGCAGATGTTGAAGAGCTGTATGTGCACCAAGAGATACTAACATTTGCCAGCAAGACCACCAGAAGCTGGGAAGAGGGAAGGAATGATTTTACCCAGAGCTTCAGAGGGAACATGGCTCTGCCCAAACCTTGACTTTGGATTTCTGGCCTTCAGAAGTGTGAGAGAATACATTTCTGCTGGTTTAAGCCATCCAGGTTGTGGCACTTTGTTACCGCAGCTCTAGGAAATGGATACAGTCCCTGTCTGGGTAGTGGTGGATGGACCAGCACGCTGAGTGGGCAAGTAACTCAGGCAAGATGGAGGACTGGGTAGGAACATGAATATGTTTCCATATTTAAGGTTGAATATGGTTCTTTCTTAACAGACTTACAATCCCTGGAGTTGGGGAGGAAGAGAAGTGAGAGGGAGAAAGTAGGTCACCAAACTTTATTTATTGACAACTCCATAAATTTCTGGTTTTCTATTTCACAAGTCCCTCTATCCCTACCAAACATTTCTCTAAGAGTGAGGAGCAAGCAGCCCTAAGAATACATGGAGCTTCCCCTCAAGAGGGGGTTTAAATGCTTTATGGAAAGGCATAATGAAATCAGTCTTGAGTTATACTCTGTGAGAATGTCCCTTTTGCCTAGACCAGTGGTCGGCAAACTCATTAGTCAACAGAGCCAAATATCAACAGCACAACGATTGAAATTTCTTTTGAGAGCCAAATTTTTTAAACTTAAACTATATAGGTAGGTACATTGTTATTAACTTAATTAGGGTACTCCTACGGCTTAGGAAGAGCCACACTCAAGGGGCCAAAGAGCCGCATGTGGCTCGTGAGCCGCAGTTTGCCGGCCACTGTCCTAGACTAAATTTTATACAATCTGTGTACACGCATGGGTGCAGCATTCTTTGTACTATCTCACTGATACTATAGAATTGTTATTCATTTGGCCATCAGCAGAGATTATACCAGAGCAGAAGAGAAATCCAAACTTGTCCAATGGTCTTTGTTGGGCTTTGCCTGATTCTGTACTCATGCTGGGGAGAAGGGGGTACTGGGACTGACACGCATAGTGAAATGTAGGGGGGTTGTTCCCCTGCCCCCAGATGTTATGGCATCCGTTGTTACCACTGGCTTTGGCTACAGAAGGTGATGGAATGGGATGTGACCCCCTCCCTCCCCCCAGACAATAGGTCTCCCCAGACACAGGAGAGACACTGGCAGGTAAGAAAGCTTTGGGGTATTTATCCCAAGGACTTCTTATTTCATCATCTCTTTGCATTCAGAGTTGTTAATAAAATGAACAATGAACATAAATATATATGTATATACAAACAGCTTCCTGTCAGCTGGCTTCCTTCACCAAATTACCCTAAATAGCAGTCAGAAGCCATGAAAATGTCCCTTTCTTTTATTGACAAATACCTCCTAAACATTCCCTCCTTCTTGGCTTAACCCCATGGTAATTCTTTATGATTAATGACTAATCAATAAGTTTTGAAGCACAAGTAATGAACTTGCTGGTATTTATTTTCAAAACTCTGTAAATCAACTAAGAGTTGACTTCTTTTGGGATAACCTTTTGGTCAGTTGCTACCCAATTTTATTTTCCCTTCTCTGGTTATAAAATAATGTCAGTCTTTTTAAAGGCAAGTAAATTATTGTGGTGAATGCATTACCTCCAGCCTTTCTTCTTGATGATGCTCCCCAGAATCACTTCAGCCCTGGAGGGGAACACAGACAGTGTCTTAGGGTACAGTGGCCTGGAAATGCAAGAGTCAGTGCAAAACACCAGAGCCATTCCTTGTTTGAACTTTCAGGGCCTCCATGTCCTGAAAATAGAAGCCGCTCTCGGCTGGTGGCACAGTTTCCTCTGTTTCTGCTTGTGCCTGCAGAATCCCGCTCCAGAGCATCGCAGAGGCACCTGCCAAATTCTTTCACGCTGGCAGGAGACCACCTGTGGTCCTGACACTAAGAAACAGTGCAGTCATTTGGCAGTTTGGTGTTTTTAAACCACTGATCTCATCTCTAAATGTCCTACTTGGCTGTGTACCAAAGGGGAGTCAAGGTTTTGCTTCTATTTGCTATGGCTTCCAATTATGACCCGGGAGGACAATGAGAGCTCACACTGTTTAGACAGACAATATTGACTCCCAGGAGATCTTGTAGGATACAAGTGGGTTTAGAAGACCCAGATGTAAGGGCTGCAGATGCAGTGGCCCACATAGAGAATGTCCTGGGTTCCAGTAACAAGCATTGTCATAGACGCAGGACATAAGGAGGTGTAGAGAAGTGTTCTCCCTGCACCTAAGGCTGGGTCATGGAGAGGTATATTGAGGACATACCCACTGTCCTATCCCCAACTTTCTAGCCCAGCTGGGACCCAAGCTTGAGGAGAATACAACTATCTTCCAGGCCCCTCCCAGTAAGACCAGTTCTGCTCTGTGAGGCTTTGTGAGTGGGGACATCAATGGAATTAGCACTTTGTCCACTAGGGTCCCATAGATGGGAGTCATTACTAATCACTATGTGTCTTGACTGAAAGTTCTGTCTCTGTTGTATTTGGGAGCCTGGCAATAGCCATGAAGCAGTTAGCTATGGAGCGCACCCCAAATAGACGTGTGCTGAATGTTGCACAGTGTTCTTTTCTTCCTCCCCTTCTGTCTCTCTGATGGTTGCCTTTTGCAATCTTGCTTTTCACAGTGGGACCTTATCTCAGTTACACACTGACAAATCAAACAGTAATTAACCAGAACTGATTCTTCTTCACAGTAGGAATACAAACAGAACTCTTTACACACTTGTTGACCACTCTTCCCCTTTTTCAACCTTAGCCCCATTTGGTATTGAGCAGGATTCAACAAAAGAAGAAGACACTGAGAAAGGGTATGATGTTGAAAGGAGCAAGGCCTTATCAATTTCATTTTCTCTCCTTGGACTCAACAGAAAACATCAGGAATGTGGGCTCTGAACCTCCTAGAGGGCCCTTAAACATTTACACCTGCCCTTGAAAAGGAGGAAACCCACGCAAGGAAAATACACTTGGACCAGGCAATGATGAACCTGATTCAGCAAGTCCAGCATTTTGATTGTAATTCTCACCTGGAGTGGGGTGGAAATTAGGCCTGCAGGTGACCATGCACCGCAATCCTGTTAGAAAATTGCAGAGCTGCTCAAGCAGCTGTCCAGCTACTTAGTGCCTTTCAGCTCTTGGAGCTGCATCCATGTTCACAGTAGGAGCCCAAGGTGTTCCCATTCTGTTCTAAAATATGCTTGTTGTGCTGGAACCCAGAGGACATGGACCTTGGGGCTCACATGAGGGCACATTACCCAGGTGCTATGACTTAGCAGTGAGCCCTGTCCTAGAGCCCAAACCTGCTCTGGGGTTTATGGGAAGGTTGTGGCTAGATGGGACTTCTCCAGCAAAAGAAGCGAGGCCTCTTTGCAGCCCTCTTTGTCCTCAGAGTGGAGTCTGAAATACCCACTTGTAAAAGACTAGAGGCCTGGTGCACGAGTTCGTGCATGGGTGGGGTCCCTCGGCCTTGCTGGCGATCAGGGCCATTGGGGCCGTCTTGCCCAGTCCCGATTGGGGCCGATCCTGGGGGGAGGGACTGTGGGAGGTTGGCTGGCCTAGGGGAAGGACCTCAGGAGGTTGGCCGGCCCAGTCGTGCATGGGTGGGGTCCCTCGGCCTTGCTGGCGATCGGGGCCATTGGGGCCGTCTTGCCTAGTCCCGATTGGGGTCGATCCGGGAGCGGGGAGGGGGGGGGAACTGTGGGAGGTTGGCTGGCCTAGGGGAGGGACCTCAGGAGGTTGGCCGGCCCAAGCCATGGGAGGTTGGTTGTGGGAGCACATTGACCACCAGGGGGCAGCTCCTGCATTGAGTGTCTGCCCCCTGGTGGTCAGTGTGCATCATAGTGACTGGTCGACTGGCCCTGACGATCATGTAGGCTTTTATATGTATAGATATTGGATTTCTTGGTATCTTTAAGGATCCTCCTTTAATCTCTGATCTACCTGTAATGCTACGTGGAGGAACATACCTGCAAACAGGAGAACCAGTTGCTGCTTCCCTCCAAAGAGGACGGCCCAGTTTCCTTCAAGGGTCAAGGAACTATGAAATGTGGTTATGAAGTAACAACCACATTGGAATCTGCTCCTTTATTTGCTCACTCATATTTTGAACTAATATTTATTGATCTCCACTGCCACCACTCTGGGCCCAGCCACCTCTGCCCCTCATGTAGACCAAAGAAATTACTTCCAGCCCGTTTTTCATATAGGGGCCAGAGGTGGGAAGATTTGGTTGGGCAGAGGGGGCCAGAGATGCCCTGGTGATGGTGGTGGAGGGAGGGGGAAAAGTGGTGCCATAACAGGTATGGCAAGGACAGATCCTTCTCACCCACATGTCAACAATGGTTAGGGCAGAGTCTCATGGTCCTAGAAATGCCACTTGAGGGACACAAACAGGTACTGACTTACTTTCCAGCAGCGTAGACCTCGGCAGTATCAAAGAGATTAACTCCACTTTCGTAGGCGATCGTCATCAGCCGTTCAGCAACCTGCAAGAGGATGCAGTCAGTCAGAAAAGCCAAATGCTTTTCAAACCTGGGAAGCAATTTTGAATCCTTTAATGGTCTTTAAGAATGTGGAAATGTCCCTAACCACTGCTTGTTTTTCTCAGTTGTAGTAAAGAAAGAAAACCAGAACTTCAGCTAGCCTATCGAGGGTGGATGCATCTTCCCCTGAGATATAGCCGGGCACTGAGAAACTTCCCTTAGCGCTGGGATCTAGCAGCCCTATGGAGCTCAGTGGGGTGGATAGATCATTGCTCACTCTGCTTGGAAGGCCTGGTTTGACATTTTTTTTGGCACCGTAATCTCTCTGACACAGAGGGTCATTTGTTTTGCGGTTGACTCCATTTCTTCTCTCATTGCTCACTCTGCTTGGAAGGCCTGGTTTGACATTCTTTTTGGCACTGTAATCTCTCTGACACAGAGAGTCATTTGTTTTGCAGTTGACTCCATTTCTTCTTTCTCTAAGCCAATGGATTGTGGCACCTGGGTGACTTGTGACTTAAAAGTTTGGACCTGTTTTCCTCAAGGCTTAGCAGACTGTTTTGATGAATGAAAAGTTAGACAGAACTGTGACTGTTTTAACTCAGCAAAACCCCAGACACCATCAGAGTGACCAGCCAGCCGAATCCACAGGACAAGCAGAGGAGGGAGTGGGGCACGGGGACCCAGCTCCTCACTGTCAGCCTGAAAACACATCTCCAGGCTCTGGTCCTCTTCTTTGTGCTGCTGATGCAAGTGGCAAGTGTGACAAGAGAGTGGGGGTAGCTATAAATGACAGCTTGAGGGACAGCTGTTGAGGAATAGCGATAAAGAGAGGTGGAGAGGGGCCATTTTTTCATTTAGACTTATTAGCCAATTGGGAAATTACACACCTCACAAATAATTAAAATTGATTTTTCCATTTATGCTTTTGATTGTGGGCTGAAGTGCTTCATCAGCATTTCCAAGATAAAGTACTTTCCTGTTTTTAAAATTGGCCAACCAAAAAAATTCTTAGGCTAGCACAACAGAGTCCCTGCAAGTCCGTTAGGAAAAAAAGCAGCAAAAGTACTACTACTGCTTTTAATTTACCCCAATTAGAGATTAAAAGTTAAGACAAGCATAGTTTTTCCCATCATGACTGTTCTGTGTTTAAGAAATTACTGTGCTTGCATTATAATATTAACCTTGTGCCATGTCACATGACGTGCTGATGGATTGTTATTGGAAAACATACATAATAAATCTTATATAGAGAGAAATTTTAAGATAAGATGGAGACTCCTAGATGGAGAGTTCGACTAAATGATTGCTGAGATGTTTCCCAACCATGGCATTTGAAGACCTCAACGCAAAGCAATGAAATCACTGAACTAAGTCAGAAGACCAAATTCTAGTCCTGAGTTGAGTTTATTGGTACCTGCAATTGAAAGAACCCTAACTACTTTACTGATGAGAAAATGTAAGTAAAACTCTGAAAATTAAGTGCTATAAGATGATAATACACTCTTACCATTATTTAAAAATACTATTCATATGAATAACATCTATTTTGGTTTTATAATGAAGCCAAATCATCTTTGGGAGGCACCTCACAGGGTTATTTAGTTTCATGTTTGAAAAATTTTGATGTCCAGTGGCTACTTAATATATGGTTGAACTATCCTAGTAACAGGGACATCATCCCTTCCAGAGGCAACACTGATGATTGCGTCACCCAGCACATAATGGAGTGGTCATCTCAGGATCCCATGTTTGTATTTGCTTTGTGCTGAGCTCATCCGAAGCCAGAGAGAAAGTGGGACAATCTAGGGAGGTGAATTTATTGTTATTGTCTTACATTTTTGCCACGTGGAAATATTTGAGCTCCAGCAATTCAGCCACTGGTGTGACCGGTCTACCTGTGCCTCCCTTCCTTCTCCTTGCTGGCATTCTCTCTGCAGGGACCTGGGGGAAAGCTGCAACTCTCTCTGGAAGGAGAGTAGATATTTGTCTGATCTGCATTTGAGGTGAGAGCTGCTCCAGCCACTCATGACAACTTTATTGTGCAGTTTTTAGAATCATAATTTTGAAATGATTCATTTCAGAGGCTGACCTAGGCAAGCTGGGCCACCTCCACACACCCTACCTGATACCAGTCAGACGGCCCTGTGATGGCCACCCAGATCCTCCTTCAGAATTGAAGGACTTATTCCCGTAGCTGCTTAGGAATCCTGGCCTTCAAGTTACCAGCCAGCTCTGGAAATTGCACTTGGCTAAAGAGAATCACCTAGATCAGGGGTCCTCAAACTACGGCCTGCAGGCCACATGCAGATAAAAATATTGTATTTGTTCCTGTTTTGTTTTTTTACTTCAAAATAAGATATGTGCAGTATGCATAGGAATTTGTTCATAGTTTTTTTTAAAACTATAGTCCGTCCCTCCAACGGTCTGAGGGACAGTGAACTGGCCCCCTGTTTAAAAAGTTTGAGGACCCCTGGCCTAGATCAAACCTACTTCCCAGAGCAGCCTCTATCCCAGTGATGGCAAACCTATGACATGCGTGTCAGAGGTGACATGCGAACTCATTTTTTTGGTTGATTTTTCTTTGTTAAATGGCATTTAAATATATAAAATAAATATCAAAAATATAAATCTTTGTTTTACTATGGTTGCAAATATCAAAAAATTTCTATATGTGACATGGCACCAGAGTTAAGTTAGGGTTTTTCAAAATGCTGACACGCCGAGCTCAAAAGGTTCGCCATCACTGCTATCCAATGGTTGGTCATACAAAGGATGTAAATGCTCAGTCCTTTTGCCCCAACTTGGGACAATCCTACATGGCCATCTCAGCTTTGGAGCTCCCAGTGGGGTTAGCTGAGGTCATTGTTGAGACTGCATCATGCCTCAGTTTCACTGTCTGCCCAATTGTACTTCCTTCTCTGCCATGTGTTGATTCTGAGATCACTTCCTAATACTGTTATGCATGCTAATCTCCATCTCGGAGTCCACTTCTCAAGGAATCTCCTATGTGACAAGCTTTCTGTGGTGACCTATGCCCAATACTGGGAACAGGCATTCAGACAGATAAGAATATGTGGATAAGACTCATCCCCCTGGATCTATAAACTAATGCTAGTGGCCTTGGGAGCTGGGTAAAGATCCCCAGGCCCCCCAAGCTTCTGTTTAGGAACGATAGTAAGAACTACCTTTACAAATGACTTGTTCTGGGACAGGTACTGGGCTCAGCACATTATAGGTAATTCTTAATCCCTTCACCTTTTTCACCCAGTTCTCCACACCCTCTCCCCTCTGGCAACCATCAATCTATTCTCTGTATCTATGAGTCTATTTCAATGTGTTTGTTGTTGTTGTTGTTCTTTAGATTCCACATATGAGTGAAATCATTAGGTAATGAGCTTTCTCTAACTGAGTTACCATAATTTCCTCTAGGTCCACCCATGCTGTTACAATGGTAAGGTTTCATATGAAAGTATTCCTTAAATGCAATGATAAGCATATAACCATGATAAGCACTATTTTTGAATTGTAAACAAAAATTTAAAGGAATGTAATGAGTGTCTGCCATTTATTGAGTGTCTGCTACCTACTGGTCAAAGGGCTATATAAATGTCTTACATGCATAACATGGTTAATTCTTTCTATAGATCCTGGAGGTCCACATTATTATCCCATTTTACATAGGATAATCTGAGACTCAGAGCAATTGGATTAACTTGTCCAAGCCGGGATGACCAACTCTCCTGGTTTGCCCTGGTCTGAGAAACCCCTTGCTAAAATAAGAAAGTCCATGCCAATTGGGACCAGTTTGGTCACCCTGAATGGAGCTAAAACAAACAACAGCAATACAATCTTTCTATAAGGTGACTAATATCCATTCCAAACTGGTTCCTTCTCCCTATCTACTGAGTCTGCACATATAATGCATTGACAGTCTCAAGGATTAATAGTCTAAATGTGAAAAATACAAGAAGCAAGATAAAATTGAAAATAATACTTGAGTCAACCTTAGCCATTTCCCATGATTACAGGAATCCTTGTAAAATGCCAGAAACTCGGGCAGAATACTCCTACCACATAGCTCTCTCTGCATTTTCTTTGATCAGCATAATGGAAGACAAAAGTAACTTACCTCATCTGAAATTTGACCTCCAAATGTCACCCATGTTCCTAGAAAAGAATAAATATTTGTATATTACTTACAACGTAATCATTTTTCTAATATTGTGTATAATGAGAGGAAACAATTTTTCTTACAAGACTACTTCAACAGGTTGTTTATGAAGGTACTTGGATGAGGGGCACCTGGGGGCTGAAGTCCAGCCCATCCTCCTCCTCTCACTAAGTCATCCAGCAGGAGTCTGCATCCCCCTGGAGGAGGGAATGCCCTTTCTTCATTCGTAGGTACCATATTTGCTAAGGGCAGCCCATTCCTACACAATGCTTTCTCTTCTGACAGAGGACCATGAATGCTAATGTGCAAGAAGGCGACGTTACCATGCCTGCTCTGAATACACACCCATTCTTGCTCTCACTTAGTTAAGGAACCACCCTTAGTTGAAAGTGAAGGTAAGATCTTGGGTTGTGGTTCTTTCCTTCATTATCTCCAACAATCGAGTCTGTTTTGTATTCCCTCTTACCTCTCAAAAGGAACCCTCTCAAATGTCTTCCCAGTGCCCACTTCCAAGCCCCAGTAGGTGACACCTCCTTGTACTTACTTGCAGACTTGTTTGCCTGGCTAAAACAATGTTGACTAGCTTGCTATTTTAATAAAATTTGAATAAGGTACCAACATTTAAATAATTAGGAGATTTTTCTTTAAAATGTCTGATTTCTAGTTTCTCTTAACAACAGAAGGCTGGGTGTCCCCACAGGCAGACATCCCTGAATTGAGGGGCAATGTCCTCGGTGGGAGGGCTGTGCCCTCCACGGTCTGTCAAAGTCCGCATACCTTCCTTTCCATTTCCAACACTAAAATCAAATGCAGTTGTTATTTCCTGCCACATGTTTATTGCTCTTTTTTTAAATTGTAAAATTAAGAGAAAAATAAGCTTGTGCATTTCCTAAAAAAACAGAGTGGAGGATTCATGAAAAAAAAAATAGGAGTCTACTTTTTTTTGGTGCATGTGAAGAACATAAAAACAAAGATTGTTTGCCCAGAAAAATTATAACTTAAGGCACCATAATAAAACCAGCCATGACTGGTATACAAAAAAGATGGGCATTGAGAAACTTAATGAACTGGAGAAATGGCAGTGTTTGTTTTTGAATGAAAGCAAAATAAGTGATCGCTGTGAGATACAGTTCTCTTAGGTGAAAAAATAGCTATGGCATCAAAACCTTTTTTACAGACAATACTGTTATAAAAGAGTCTCTTTTGAATGCAGCAGAAATCATGTGTCCAGAGAATAAACAAGATTTGCAAATTTTAGTATAATCAGAATCATTGTACTCAGCATGTTAAAAATATGGTTGAAAACTTTCAGAATAAGTTAAATTATTGGTGGCATTTCCTATTGCAGCCAATGAGAACACAGATATAAATAATAACATGCTGTTCGCTGTGCTTATTTGTGATATTTTGAGAATTTTGGAAGGGTCAAAGAGCTTTTGAACAAGAAGTTCTGCAAAGCACAAAATCAGGGAATGGTTTACTTTGTGACGAGAAAGGTCTCAGACCAGTGGATGTAGGATGCTCTGTTTTGAGTTATGTGTTGACTACAGATAGGGCTCTCTCACAAAGGATGGGGCTAACATTGAACCTGTCAAGCACCAGATCCCCAGGCGGCAGCATTTTGTAGGGGCACTAAATATTGAAGTCCATAACTGTTCATTTTCTCATTCATCAGGAGTTTGCTTTGGGCTGAAAAGCTCAAGTGAGACAGGCGACGAATTCAATAATTAATGCCATGAATTGGCCATTCTTTTGCATCTTGGAGCAAAATCAGGCCGGTGTCTGCTTGATGAATTTGCTGGTTTACTT
This sequence comes from Myotis brandtii, assembly GCF_000412655.1. Taxonomy (NCBI): domain Eukaryota; kingdom Metazoa; phylum Chordata; class Mammalia; order Chiroptera; family Vespertilionidae; genus Myotis; species Myotis brandtii. The sequence goes on along the minus strand of NW_005366679.1, from coordinate 3,252,762 downwards.
ATACTGAGATGACAGATTTTTTTTAACTGTTCATGTCATCAAAGGGAGCAGTCCTATCCCCAAAGACTGGCTCGACGTTCCAAGTTTCTTGCTGACATTACAACTCATCTACACCTTTTGAATTTTTTCTATAGGTGCATTTACAAGTATTTGCATAAATATCTCATTTGCTACTCTCAGTTCTGACAAAATAGAGTCTTTGGGAAATTTCAGTTGTTAAAGAATAATTTACTCAACTTTCCTATATTGCAGTCAGTTTCCAGAAATAAAATTGATAGCATGAAATTTAGTCTTTGAAACTAGGCCATTCATTAAATACTGGATTTCAAACTTTATGAAAATAAACCAGAATTATTTTCTTTAGCTTTTTTTAAAAATTAAATCTTTATTGTTCAGATTATTACAGTTGTTCCTCTTTTTTCCCCC
>NW_005366679.1:3246334-3252160 GCF_000412655.1 Myotis brandtii | reverse complement strand
CTGTTCATCAGATTATTTATTCACTTGATTTTTAGATTCACTTGTTGATAGATATGTGTTTGTTGTTCATAATTTTTATCTTTACCTTTTTCTTCTTCTTCCTCTTCTTAAAGAATACCTTTCAGCATTTCATATAATACTGGTTTGGTGGTGATGAACTCCTTTAGCTTTTTCTTATCTGCAAAGCCCTTTATCTGACCATTCAAAGTGATGAATAGCAAGAACCTACAACCAAGATTACTTTACCCAGCAAAGCTACCATTCAGAATTGAAGGTCAGATAAAGTGCTTTAGCTTTCTTAATTAAAAATGTTTTGTTGTTATAGTGCTAGAGACATCTCCCATTTTCTCCCTTTTTGCTACCCTCCACCCAGACCCCACTGCTCCCAGGCCTCTCCCACACTATTGTCTGTGTCCATGTTTTACGCATTTATGCATATATGTTCTTTGGTTAATATCTTCCTGTACTCCTACCCCCGAGATCTGTTATTCTATTCCATGCATCCATACCTCTGGCCCTATTATGTTCATCAGTTTATTTTGTTAATTAGATTCAACATATAAGTGAGATCATGTGATATTTGACTTTCTCTAACTGGCTTATTTTGCTTCTTAATTAATTTTTGATAGCACAAATGAAGTGCTATGATTTGAATTTCTCAAAATGTAGTACAAAATGGCATTGAAGACTAAATATGACAACATTGATAGCCAGACTAATGATGGCAACATTACACACAGATCTTGGAGGAGATTATCCGACTTATAAGAACCATTTACAATAATTCTATCCATGTTGGGAAAATTTAGAAATATGAATCTGAAAAATCAATCTGCATAAAACTACCTACCAACCTTATTTTAAGTGTTTAAGGCTGTAAACCATATATTGCTGTGAAAATACACAGGACCTGACTGACATCGTGGTATAGAATAAAGATGTCAGGTTTTTTATTCTAAATAAAAGCAGTAATGAATTATGAAAGAAATAGTAATTATTAAATGTTTTCTTTTTTAGTTATTTAAAAAAGTTTAGTATAAAATAGAACATGGATAGCATATACGTTTACCCTAAATATATACATGATTCCATTTCTGGTACTCTGTTATTCTTACACTCAGCTTACTTTGTTGAGGTAGACTGCTACCTGGCCCTTTAGACATTCCTTACTCAATTGTTTTATAGTTATTTATTTACCAACTTTACATCTTTTACTAGGCAGTGAACTGTCTGAAGGTTAGTTTTTTTTTCATTTATCATCTCATCTCCACAGCCCTAAAATAGAAGTGAGTCCTTAGTAGATGGTCGATAATTGTTGGTTAAATTAAATTGCCTTTGGACTGTCATTAATCTATAAAATACTGGATAAATTTCTTAGCAAACCAGTTTGCTTCTTTCAATTTCAAGAAACATGAGCAATGCTCATCAACAGTCCTAGGCCCGAGGTGATTAATGTGTTTTGGTACCTTCCCCTGGAGGGGGGTTCTCCTTGGCAGCAAGGCCTGGGGGGGGGCGGGGGCGGTGTGTGTATGGCACAGTGTAGGCAGGCTCCATCAGCCACCCCGAGGGAGAGGTGCCACTTCCAAATAGGACACATTCCCTCCTGATGGAGAGGGATAGAGTGGCAGCCTTCCAGACAGGGGACTCTGTTTGTATGCTTTTATTCTCTACTGCCCGCCTCCACAAGGTCTAAGGTGGTTTATTAGTTCATATGATTGTCAAAACCCTCTGTGACAGTTTTCTTAATCATTTTTCTGCCTCTAATGAGAACATGCCTTCTTGAGACTTAGGATGGCGAGTGATTATTTCACTGTGAAATCTCAAATTAGTGGGATGTTATTTAGATGATAAATTTACTAAACTGACATTTGTTATTTCTAATATTTTAAAAGCAGAGGGAGTATAAAGAGAACCTTGGATTGTTCTTGTATTTTCTGGTGAAACTCTTTTATGCACCAAGAAATAGATGCTTTGAAAACCTCTGTTCTTTTCTCTCTCTCTCTCTCTCTCTCTCTCTCTCTCTCTCTCTCTCTCACACACACACACGCACACACACCCCTATCTTGGATACTTAGTTACCTTGCTGGTGGTTTACTTCTTGTCATTCATTAAGGAAACATGCTTATCATTTAAATGACCTCCTTGCTTGAGTATGAAGAGCTATTTAGACAGTTAGATATAATACTTGTTCACATAGGCTACCTCCCTGGCCCTTTAACATTTTATCTCATCATAGTGCAGTTACCAAACAAGGAAATTAACATTGTACAATATTAGGAACTAAACTACGGACCTTTTTTGAATTTCATTGTCCTCTTTTCTATTCTAGGATCCTATGCAGGACCCAATGTGACATTTTGTGTTCATGTCTCCTTGGACTCTCCCAACCCCCCAACCCCAACCAACTCTCCCCTCTTAATGACAGGATGGTGTGGAGCCAGCACTGCTCTTTCAATAAGATACATAACTTGCACAAGTACCTTGACGTTCATATTGATGCAAGATCCAAACCAAAAAACAGAAAGTAGATACCAGGAAACCTGGCCTGAAGGGAAGTCTCAGATGACAGGGCTGGGATGTCCAGACAGGTGACAGAGGTGAAGAATTGGCTTTTTGCCCTTCGCACTTTCTACCAGTTGAAGAGCATGAAATGGATCTACCCTCCTGCAGGGGAGGCAGTAGAGTGAGTTGTTGAGCAAGTAGGGGAAATCAGGCAGCTCTGGGCTGGAATTCTGACTCCGTCACTCACTAGCACAGGGAGGAAAGGTAACAATAATAACTAGTTTACAGGGTTGTTAGGAGGATTCTGTGAAATTTGGTGGGCGTTTCACGGCCTCTGCCACACGTGAGCATTAATGTCCAGTTTCAGATCAATGGTTCCTACACCTCAGGGTGCATTAACAACCTTCTAGGAGCCCCACTCTGAGATTCTGGTTCTGCAGATTTGAGGTAGAATGTGGGAGTCTTTATATTTAACAAGCAGCCCAAGTGATTGGGAAACAAAACCCTGAGTAACCCAGTTGTGTCCAGACAGATAAACAAGATGTGGACCTCTGTCCGGGCACCTGGGGCCCAGCTCAAGGCTCTATCTTTTATAAAAGGTGCAGGCAAAGATCTCTTCCTTGCTCTGGTTTGCACCTGCTGATGTTTTCTACAGAGCCTGGCCCTTGTTTCAGGGTTCAAGCTGCCAGCTGGTATTTCATTGTTGGCTGCCAGTGTATTACTAATGAGCATCTGGCCTGAGTTAACAAATGTAATAATAACTTAGCCTTTAAAATATATATATATTTTTTACTTTGATTACTTTTTGTTGCAAGAACCAATGATACCACTAAAGTTATGGGGGTTCAGAGGGGGCTTTCACAACTGCACTTTACAAAAGAGCATGAAATCACCATGGAGCCAGGCATGGAAGTGCTAAAGGCCATGTGGCATCAACGGGGGCTCTCAGGCAGGGGAAGTGCAAGCAGTGATCCCATTTGCAGGCAACTTTGCACGGTCTGAAGAATTCTACACATTTTACAGAAGAGGAAGCGAGTGGTAGAGAAATATCTTTCCACAGCTGGTTAGAAGTGGGGTCTCCAAGGCCATGGTCTCTCCCAGCCCCATGCTGCTTTCTGGGAATGATGCCTACCTTCCTTCCCCACCCCTTGTGCCTGATGGTGCAGCCTAGTGTTTGCTCTACGTGCTTGTAACAATATCCTCCTCTCCCATGTTCTTCTCTCTGCCAAACGCCTCTCTCACCAAACCTTTGTTCTGATAAGCTTCACATCTCTATCTGTCCTCAGAGTGCCCCATCTGTGGATGAAGAATGGCATACACTTGCCCCTAGTCCTCTGGGCCACTTCCCTATTCCCAGGGCCTCCCAATTTAATCCGAGGACAGGTTTTATCTTGTCTTCCCGAGAGACCTCATGCACAGAGCCATCCTGGCTATTAAGCTCTCACACCCTTAAGAACCCCAGAGCCAAGGCTAAGAGCTGGGCAGTAATGAGATGTGCCTGTCACTGAAGTAATCTGGGCAGGGTGAGCCAATGGACAAGCAGTGGCAAAGGGAGCCCAGTCTTAGATTAGGCAAGGCTGGGGTCGGGTGGCGGGCTGGCTGGGTCTCCCAGAAAAACCTGAGGAGAGTTGGACCTTGAACTTCTAACACCCATGTGTAGGCTTGAGGTTTTGAGGGTAATGAATTTTTAATATTTTCCTTTGATTTAAGATTTTATCTCATTAAGTGCCAAGGGATACTGCCAGCTCCATTTTGTTCTAAGATTTGTTTCTGGGAAAATCTTCTTGGAATGATTTTGTTCTGTTTCCCTTTTAATGTGATCAGTAAAGTTTAGGGACAAGGAAGGAGAATGAATGGTGGGGAGGAGCTTAGAAGAGGCAGAATTTTGAGGTTGGATATTCCTCTATAGAAGCTGTTGTGAGCATAGGATAGGAATGAAATTTCAATGCCCTAAATCTTCCCCCAGAAAATAAATCTTTCCACTCCTCACATTTAGACATTAGAGTTAATAATATAGTAATTTAAATCCATGGTTTAAGTGCCTTATATTTCCTTATGTAGGTATGACTCCTGAATTGATTTAGTTAGCACCTGAGCCTTTTATAGAACTTTAACATAAAATAAGGCCAAAAAATTCTTAGATGAGTATTTCTTCTCAGTGTGTTTTAATTTTTTGTTCACACAATTGAAATTAATAGTATTACTTTTGTAATAAGAAGCAAAGTTTTTTTAAAAAAATATTTATTACTTCACAGGGAAATTCATAAACAAAGGTTTCAACAAAGCATAGCTGTTCCTACTTCTCGAACATGAAAAAGAGATGGTGTTCGTGTTTTGTTAGTATCTTGTCCTAAGTTCCTTGGTCAAAATTCCTCACATTTTCTTTATACGGACATTTACATGTTGAAAATTCTTACGGTGAAGTTTACAGAGCACTTATAAGTAGCATGTTTCATTAAGGTGCCTGGCTCACTTTGTTCTTTGGAAAAATTCATATAAGAAATGTACACAGTGTCAGAAGAAAACCATACACCTACTGTCAGACACTAGGGCCAAATGGCAATTTCTGTTATTTTTAAAAACATTCAACTATTTTCAATATCTTCTAAAATGGGATATATTACTAAGATTGAAAGTGTTGTTATTGTTGTCGTTTACTGTGAACTCCTAGCACAGGACCAAGAACATATAATGTGCTCAAATATATGTTTTTATTTCTTTTTTGGATTTATCTTTTATCTTTCCACAGGAAGTTACTATGAATAAGAACTCTCTGGAAAAACATAGATGTTGAGAAGTTTAAAGTCAACATAAACTCCTTTACACTTTTTTTTTAATCTCTGAAAAGTTCATGTCAAATCTTTATCTTTTTGCAGGGATATATTTTTTGGATGGTTCAATGAGTTATTCTCTGCAAACAGTAATAATTTTGAATAACTCTGGCATATCTGTATGTTAAAACCACAGTACACTTTCACAGGACTCTTAGGATATGCAAGGAAATAAGTGTATATTCCATGGTGAGGAAAAGGAACTTTTAGTAAAAACAAGATAATATATTGTAAAAAAGAATGAAAAATATTTTACAGTAGTTCCTTCCTTTTGGGCTATGAGCTTTATAATGTCTACTAGAGGCCTGGTGCACGAAATTCATGCACAGGGGGAGGGAGGGGTTTCTCAGCCTGGCCTGCACCCTGATTGGACTAAACCGGCAGTGGGACATCACCCTTGCAATCCGGGACCGCTGGCTCCTAAATGCTGACCTACCTGCCTACCTCATCACCCCTAACCACTCTGCCTGCCTGCTTCATTGCCCCTGACTGT
>NW_005366679.1:3201620-3244952 GCF_000412655.1 Myotis brandtii | reverse complement strand
CCCTGCTCGCTTCAGTGCATGGCTGCCAGCTGCCATCTTGGCTGACAGTTAATTTGCATAAGGATATGCTGATTAGCCAATGGGAAGGGTAGTGGTCGTACGCTAATTACCATGTTTCTCTTTTATTAGTGTAGATAGTATTAAATATCACTAATAACTCAAAATAAGAATACAAAATAATTCACATACTTGTTGACTAAGAAGTTTTTTGAAATGTAGAGAAATTAAAACTGAGAAACTATGTAAGGGATAATTTAAAGATTTTAAAAGTTCCCAAATTAACCCAGTTCCTATGTTCCCCTGTAGATTTATAAATTTAGTTGTAAAAATTAGCTTATTTTATCTGTGCCTGATGAGTACAAACTATTAATTATTTTAGCTTTTTAAATCTACAACATCCTGTTCCTAATAGAAAATTTATAGTTGTAGCAAACAGATGAAACAGATGGGTTATTTTTGCATCTCCCATAGAACTATGCATGGGATTTTTTAAAACAACTGATTCTTTCTCTATTTCTAACTAACAGACAGAGACCCTCCCTTTTCAATAATTACATGTAGGAATGTGTCATGTTAATGAAGAAAACGGAGCAATACTAAACCATAAAACCATGTTGGTATATCTTTAATCTAAGGAGATCCCATTTAATTAAAACTCTACATAGAGCCATTCTCCTTTGAAATGATACTTTACACTATACTGAAAAACTAATTATAGCATGGGAGAAGCCCGGAACAGCTCCTGGCAGCCTAATCTGGACACTGCTGTTCCCAGCCAGGCTTTGGCATCGAGGGGATGGCAATATAACCACAGAGTCCTATGTTTGGAATGAAATTTCCAAACATAATGTATGGAAAGATATCCAGAAATTTAGATAACCAGGGGCATCAAAGAATATAAAAATTATATTTCTATGTCAACAATATCTTGGATTATTCTCAAACACAGAAGATAGGCCTTCCTAAGACATTTTTAAAGCTACTAAAATCTTGGGATAATCTCTGTATTCCCAGAGACTAAATAAAACTAGGCACAGAGGAGGGGCTTGTTAAGTGTTTTACGAATGAATAAATTTAAGAACCGCAGAGAGGGAATTATTTGCATAGAAGAAATGTTCAATAAACTCTTTTATTACCTGCTGATCTTTTCATTAATTTATTGCTTGGGAAAGAATTGATCTGAATGAATCCATCTGTGGCCTTTGTCTGAGTTAATGGTCTGGGTATCCACCAGCTACCATACCAGTGTACGCAGAGGATGGCTGGGAGGCTGGCCTGGATCCAGGGAGTCATTATGGTAGAATAACACTTGCATATGCCATCTTAAAGCAGTAAGTTAAGCAGGAATAGTGTCTTGTTACTCCTTCTGCTAACACCAGGGACCCTGGTTTCAGGAAACAGTTCCCAGAAGGAACTTCGGGGAAGAAGGATACTTGCCTGGTGACTCACCATCTTTGATCATTTTATGATTAGTCAAGAACTTCAGGGACCACTCACTACAAAGGATTAGAACTTTCTGGTAACTAAGACAGGGCATGCCTCCAAAAGATCTGTATAGCACACCTCATGGTTCCTGAAGGTTGGGTGGAGATGTCAGCCTATTCTCCACAAGGATGGGGAACATGGCTGTCTTGTTCAATACTGTCACTCCAACACCCAGAACAGAGCTCAGTTTTGTGGGTCAACCATCTCTCAGGTCCTAGGCAACACATTCTGAAATTTTTTCTCCTATTTTTCAACACCCTGAATGGTAGGTATTTTCATTTTCTTTTTTTTGAGTATGTCCCTGGATAAATAGATTCATCTTTGAGACTTTGCTAACCTCAAAAATGGATAATGACACCTGCTCTAGTGTTGTTGTGAGAACAGAATGAGGCAATGATGATGCCAGCCAACCCTTTTTTGAGAACTTACATTATGCCAGGCATGGTGCTACACACTTTACAGGCATTATCTCATTTGAAACTCATGACCACTCTGTGATTTGAGTTTATTTGCTAGGGAATGACTGAACAGGGATCTGAGCCCACGCAGTCTCACTCCACAACCATGCTCTTAATGATTTTAATAGCATATGTCAAATGTCCAGTACAGTACTAAGCATATAACAGGTACTCACTAGATAATACTTTCCTTCTTATCTTCCAAAGATATAATATTTGAGGCAGCAGAAATTCTATAGGAACACAAATAACTTTTCCAGCAACCACAGGGAAAGCCACAATCAATATGAGAATGCATGAATTCTAACAGTATACCCATCTTAACAAAGCACAGGACAATTTATTATTTTTTAAATATATATATTTTTATTGATTTCAGAGAGGAAGGGAGAGAGAGAGAAAGATAGAAACATCAATGATGAGAGAGAATCATTGATTGACTGCCTACTGCATGTCCCCTACTGGGAACCAAGCCCGCAACCCAGGCATGTGCCCTTGACTGGAATTGAACCTGGGACCCTTCAGTCCGCAGGCCAATGCTCTATCCACTGAGCCAAACCAGCTAGGGCGAGAATTTATTATTTATTATGGATTTTTCTGAAGTGATATATGGATAGTAATGAATAGACTAAAACATTAACATTAAAAATGTTGCAAGATTCTGAATTTTAATTGGAGACCAATTAAAGACCAAGCTACATAAAAAACAAAGACCCCTCCTGGTACTTGCTTCTTTCACCAGTCACCAAAGATGGCATTTCCCTGGACACTGTCTGTGTCTTCTGCATGCTGTGTGGGAAACAAAATCCCTCAGGTGCACAAAGCTTCCATGGTGGACTCAGCCAACTGATGAGCAAGTAACAGAGGTGGAGAGCTCCTTGTCTAGGCCAGTCATCCTCAACTCTGGCACAGTTGGTATGATCACTTAGGAGCTGATGCCCTGTCCCATACGGGATCCTGGTATGAGGAAGGGCCCCGGCACAGGTATTATTTGAAAGCTCCCCATGTGATGGTATTGGCAACCAGAGTTGGAAACTGGTTTAGGCAGTGGTTAAAACATTGTTGGAATGGATTCAATCCCCCCTACAAGCTCCCAGAATGATGGAAAGCTCAGAGTGGGAGGAAGAAACACAGTAAATACAGGGCCAAACATGGAAAAGCAATTCAGCAAAGAAGACTGAACATGGCTTTGACTCCAAACTGGACATTGTGATGTCTTGTAGGGTCTTTACCCCGGCCAAATAAAGGGTTACAGACTATTCTCTCAAAATTCTCTCTTTGGTGCTTTGCCCTTCATTTTATTATTACTATTAAACTTCCGCAAAAATCCCAGTGGCAGTAAATGACTGTAGCAAAAATAGCTTAGTTGACATAATTAAAAAAAGGGTAGAATAAAGAAGAGCATCAGCAGTCTCATTTTCTGGGACAAGATTATAAAGGCCACCAATCCTGATAGAATAGGGTACAAATGAGACACATCAGACTTACGGGGTTAGGACAGGATTTCTCCCACTGGTACCGTATAGAATGATTAATTCAATATAGAGACTTAAAAGCTTAACCAAAGTCTAGTTGGAGATGGGCTACTAGGTCATTATATCATTCCTACATAATTTATTAACTTGGGGCAACTCTTGATTTTCCACTAACAGGTTTTCATGTCTATAGGATTCAAAAATAGAAATGCAAATTTTATTCTAAAGACAAACATATGTGCATTTTTTATTTACTGTGTCACTGTTCCCTCTCCTAGCAGAGGTAATTGAGAATTTGCTATCTCCCTCATATAATTCTGGTGGGTTGATTGGAGGAGTGACACAGCAGCCACCAATTCATCTGAATAAAATGCCAACTCTTCTTAAAGTTACACTGATGAAAAAATTACATATATTTAGCACACCCTGGATGGTGCAAACTCCCAAGTATAAACCTCAATTTAAAACATGTTTGCAAGACAGGCGATGGCAGATGGGACAGTGAAAAATGTTGATGGGGTGGAGCTAGAAGACCACAAGTGTGTTGAACTTGCACACAAGAAAACTTGGATGGAAGTGTGCCTCATTCATATTCCAATATACACTGAGTGGCCAGATTATTATGACCACCTGACGTTTGTAGGCAAATTAGCTATAATTTCAGGCTGAAGTTGCTAGAGGGTCAGATCATTACAAACATCTGAATAGCACAACATACCTAAGTATCGTTGCTGATCAAGCTCATCCTATCATGTTGATGGCGTATCCCAATGGAGATGGCTTCTTCCAACAAGACAATGAGCTATGCCACGGTTCTCATATTGTGCAGGAGTGCTTTCAGGAACATGAGGGAGACTTTACTTTGCTTAGGTGGCCCCCACAATCACCAGATCTCAATCCAATTGAGCATTTGTGGGACGAAGTTAAAAGAGCCATCAGGCAGCTGGTTCCACAACCATCAAGTCTCACAGAACTGGACATTGCTATTCATCAGGCATGGTGTCAGATGCCTCGCATCACCTTTCAACATCTGGTGGAGTCAAATGCCAAGAATAATTGCTGCAGTATTGAAGGCAAAAGGTGGTCCAATGAAGTATTGATGAGGTGGTCATAATAATCTGGCCACTCAGTGTATGTATTAAAGATCTGGTCATCAGCCCTGGCCAGTGTGGCTCAGTTGGTTGGGTGTCATCCTGTGTACCAAAAGGTTGCTGGTTTGATTCGAGATCAGGGCACATGCCCCAGTTGCAGGCTCAATCCCCAGTAGGGGGCGTGTGGGAGACTGCTTTCACATTGATGTTTCTCTCTCTTTCTCTTTCCGTCTCTCTCTCTCTCCCCCTTCCTCTCTCTCTAAAAATCAATTTTAAAAAATCTTTAAAAAATGATCTGGTCATTAGCTCTCAAGGGCTGTAATCTCTCACTCTGACTTATCTTGTGCAGTTACCTTCCTCACACACTCTTGTATTCTAACTCTTTACCTTCTTCCAGTTCATCTAGTCTCTGTCTTCAATTCCTTCCTTAACCAGAAAGGTTAGGATGGCTGGATAATATGGTTCACCATTTAGAAGATTCTCTTGCCCTATTCTCAACTCCATTGCTTCACTTTTCCTTCATTGAAACTGCCTGGCAAAAATTCACACCCGGATGAATTTGCCTCTCTGTGCTCATCACCTATAACCAAAATGCTGAGCTGTCCTGGAGGAAATCACAGGCTGCTGAGCCCCATGCATTGTACTTTCTTGGTTTACACTAACTGTGCATAGAGCCCACTAGGCTTCTGTTTCTCATCATTTTGTCCACTGTTTGGATTTCAAACCTGTCCTATTTTTCTCAACCTCAGATCCCACTTCCTCTTCATCGTCAGCAGATAATCATGCTTCCTGCTTCACAGAGCAATTCAGAAAAGAACATAAAAGCAAGCAAACTGTAACCCCCTCCACCTCCTGCTACCAAATCTACCAGCCTCCCCATAGCAGATAAGATTGATGCCCTGCCCACTCCCCATGAGTGTCCAGCTGCCTGAGAACTCCCACTGGTGTGCAAACACTCCTCTTTCCTAACCTTTCGGTGGGTGTGCACTGGCTCCAGAGTTAAGGAAACACAAACTTAAACAACACCCATCTTTTCTTCCTCTTTTTCTGTCACCGTAGGAGAAGGTACCTTCTATCCAAGACTCATTTCTCCACTGATTATCTGGGTCCCATTTCCTGCTCCTTCTCAGACCTCACTCCATGGATTAGCCCCTCTCATTACTGTATCTTTTCTTTGTCTGGTTCTACTTTGTTTATTTACTATTAATTTCACACCCCCACTTCAATTTCTTTTTGTTCATACTTGTCTGATTTGTATTGGCCCATTTCTTTATGTTCCATTTATCTTTGTCCCTTTCCTTAAAGAGCATACCTAGCAACTAGTACTTCCTTTTTACCCAATTCTAAAACTTTGTAATTTACTACGATGATAGCTATGTTAGATCTTTTTTTTCTGAACTTTTATTTCATTCTTTTAGAACATTTTCTTTACCTGTCTTTAATTTGGTCAAGCTGCATCTAGCTCGCAGTCCCCTGATGGATTCTGTACAGGCTCTTGCTATATGTTCACAGTATGATGAACTGGTCTCACAATTAGTGGGCAACTGATTGTCACATTTAATCTTTTGCAAAAGTGACAATATTTGAGTCATATGTAGCCTGTCTCTTTGCCTCTATCCCCAGTCTTCTCCAACTTGTTGTATGCGCCGGTGACCACTGTGACCAAAATGAACTTCCTGGCCAAGTGACTCCTAGAGTTAAATATTTCGTACTCCCAAGCACAAAACCAATAAATTCTAAGCTTCATGGCCTGGCCTCAATGCTCTTCATAATCTTTCTAAACCCTCTTTAATCATTTTATTTCCCAGGCAGTTCCTTCTCCAGGCCATGCTAGTCTAGACTTCATGCTTCCCTTCCTAAAATGTATGTATCAATTCATTTAGAAAATATTTATTGAGCCCCCATCATTCCCCCAGAGCCATGCCAGATGGTGCGGTCAAAATGGCAGATGATGATAATGGAGCTCCCAGTCTATCAGGGAAGATGGGTAAATGTTCAAACAATTATAGTACATGGCCCCAAGGGCTACATACTAGTAAGAGATGACAGATGGGAACTAATAGAAAGCCTCTAGCTGGACTTGGATGGTCAGAAAAGCAACAATCAAGCCTGGATCTGAGTGAGGAGAGAGTAGGAAAATTCAACAAAAAGAACTGCCTGTGTCTTTCTTTCTCTCATCAGCCTGGCAGATTCCTATGCATCCTTCAAAATCCTGTGATCTCCAGAAGCTCCCACCCTGCTCCCCAGAAAAGGTGGCCACTTCATGATCTGTGTTATTTCTGTCTTTTACCTCTGCCTCTCTGTCTCTCTACCTCTATCATGGTCTTGCTAAACTGATTTTTTTGCTTGTTTACTCTTTGAAGTAGCTCCTTCTGACCCTTTTAGTAATCAGCTCAGATGTTTTTTCATTCAGGAAGCCTTCCATGGCCTCCCCCACTCAAACCTAGGCAGCCTTTGTATGTGTTCCCATAGCATCTCATATTTCTCTCAGAGCACTGGTCACATTGTGATTCATTCATTCAGTCAGTCATTCATTTCATAAATGGGCATGGGCATAGGCATGTGTGCCGAGCTAATAACCCAGCAGGAAATAAGTCTGATTAAAGAGTTATCCCCAGCAAACATAAGTGCAGGGTGTCCTCTGGGGACACTTAGCCCAAGGATCTAATCCAGCCTGGGAAGAGGAGGCTGAGGAAGGGAAGAGCCGCAGATGATGACAGTGACTATGGGGACTTGGAAGCTGGAGGTGATGGGCGGCAGGAACCAGGTAGCTGGTGGAGGAGCCAGGGGTTGGGGCTCTGCTGTCTCTACCACTGACTGCGACATTTCTCCTCTTCCTGCCTCTGTTTTTCTCGTCTGTAAAGGGGGTGGTGACTGCGAGGACTAATTTTCACTCTCATAACTGTGAGACCATGTTTCTAAATTGTTATCAGTTCTGGCAAGTTGCCCACCTCTGGGTCTACGGAGGACCTTGTCGCCCCCGTATTCGATGAAACGTTTTTGCAACCGTTTGTTTCATTTTTGAATCCCAGGTTAGCATTAGAGGGCTATTCGTCCCTTTACCACTACACCGAGGGCCAGGAAGGGTGTGTGTATGTGCACACACATTGGGGTTGTTGTAGCTTCCTCTGCTTTTTCCTCTCAAGTTCTTCCCCAAGCCCCGACTCTGACCACGAACCTCAGGCTGCCGTGACCTCAACCCCCTGTATCTAATACACTCCACGAGGGACAGCAAAGGCTGCCAGGTTGTCAGCAATTCTTAAGAAGGATTTTATCCGTGAAGGTATACAAAAATGAAGAAGCCACATTTTGAAACTATTTTGTAAAAACACACATGCCGATTCATTTTTAATGTGTATGCACCATGGCATTTACTCAAGGTAGACGTTCCAGGAAAAGTGACAAGCCTAAAACTCTCCCGTTACATGTTTAATATTCATGCACCATTTAAATTCTGTGGGTATTTTGGTCTTCAGATAGTTCACTCTGTGCTATGCAGAAAAATCGGTAAATTCTCTGAGGGAAGAAATTGCACTTTTTAAATTGTTTCTCAAGAGTCTCAAAGGCACTTTATAAATACTATTGTTGTTAGAATGATAGGTGAGGTGCCCAGTTTGCATTGGCCTTAGTAATAAGAATGACAATCATGAAGAGTGTCACAAAAAGAATACCATCCATGTTAAATATTTAAAGTCACGTTCTCCTGTTGTCAAAATATTTAGTGAAGTGACAGCATCTCTGAAACAGAAGGAGATGAGCCACGAGTACATTCTGCACATTAGAAAGAAGCCACCAGCTTATTTTCATGGTTCCCTGCTTTTGCTCTAGAAGGTTCCCTTGGTTAGGGAAGGGAATAAGGCAGGATGAGCCCAGGTGGCAGGTGCTGAATGGAAGGGGATTGAGCTGGATCTGCCTGCCCCAGGAACCTTCCCTGGACTTCAGCTCCAGGGAGCTCCCAGCCAACCCTGGGCAGATTTTCCTCATGGAGGCTGCAGCTCAGGTGGAAATGACTCGGGCCAGATCCAGGGTCTGGGACTGAGGACAACAGCTACTGAGTGGACAGAAATCATAGCTGCTGGCACCTAGCTCACTAGATACCAGCTCACACCTGTCTCCATCCGCTTCCATCTGGTAAGGGCAATGGGTTCCAACCCTGCTGCTGCCTCAGAATCATCAGTGCAGCCATTTAAAAACACTTGCCCCCCCTCGGCTGGGTGGAGACTAGTTATTTGCATGTTTAAAAGTACCACAGGTAATGCCAATATGCAGCCGGAATGGAGAAGAAACATCTCTTGAGAGGTTCAGTGTGGGTTCTCCAAGGTGTTACATATCCATGGAGTCAGTTGGCACTACCTAGGAATCACAGCCTGGAGGTTTGTGTAAAACAGGGCCCCAAAGGCATGGAGTGTTCCTTCTCTTCTTCATTGCTTAGATCCAGACCCAACCCGGTCTTGTATGACTGCATAAAGTGTCCTTCCTGACCAGTGAACAGCACAGAATTCCTTTTGGGATGATGGTATTCTACCTGAGGTTCAATATACGCTCAAATGAGTACATGACCACATATCCCCTTATCTGAGCTCTCCCTATATTCCTATATACTACAGCACTCCTAGAAGTACCTGTCAGCTTGGCACATATGCCTGTGTGATGTTTTTAAAAACTAGCAAAATGATTTTATTAGTTAGGGTTCTCCATAGAAACTTATAATTTTTATATAATTCCTTATTGATATATTCAGACATTTCTATATAATTATAATATATAATCCTATCTAATAAAAGAGTAACATGCAAATTAACCATCATTCTGTGACAAAGATGGTGGTGCCCATAGCAGCCGGGGCAGGACACTGGCGGCGTCACCCCGGCAATGTGAGCCCAGCAGGCATTGCATGGCAACCCAGAGCAGGCAAGCACCCAGCAGGGCCTGCTGGCGGGTTGCCGGGGGACCCCCGAGCAGGCAAGCATGGTCCGCAGGCAGTGCCCAGTAGGGCCTGCTGGCAGGTCACCAGGCATGGCGGGTCACCATGGCGATCTGTGAGCAGGCAAGCGTGGTCTGCAGGCAGCGCCCAGCAGGGCCTGTTTGCCCGTCGCTAGGTGTGGAGCAGGCAGGCCCCGCAGAGAGCAGAGAACCACGGGGAGCAGGCCTAAGCTGTCAGTAGGACATCCCCTGAGGGCTCCCGGATTGGAGAGGGTGCAGGTCGGGCTGAGGGACCCCCACTTCCTCCCCCCACCCCCATGCATGAACTTCGTGCACCGGGCCTCTAGTATATTATAAAACATACAAATGTATTTATATAAATATATATGATATTTAAATATGCATGTACATATACAAAGAGATTTATTATAAGAAATTGGCTAAGATGGTTATGAAGGTTGAGAAGTCCCAAAATCTGCCATCTGTAAGCTGTAGTAGATTCAGTCCATGCAGAGCTGATGGTATAAATTCTAGTCCAAGAGCAAGTAGGCCCAAGGCCTGATAAAAGAAGACATTTCAGTTCAATTCCAAAAGCCAGACAAGTCTGACATTACAGCTCAAAGCAGTCATGCAGGAGGAGTCCCCTCTTTTTGGAGGGAGGGTCCCCCTTTTTGTACTAGGCATTCGTGCCTTCCACTGGTTGAATGAGGACCACCCACCCACATTGGGGCGGGCTACTTTACTCAATCCACTCACCCAAATATTAATCTCATCCCAAAACACCCTCAGGACACACCTAGAATAACATTTGACCAAATATCCAGGCACACCATGGCCCAGACAAGTTGATACATAAAATTAATCACCACATGACCTTTTTCTTGTGAGCATTTTATCTGGAGGGAAGCACACACATCTAAGAGTGAGTGGTGCAGGGTAAATTCAGCCCCTTTCAAGCACCTATAGGAGTAGCTGCCCACAGTGGTGTGTCACCTCCCATGGCATGAATCAGATGGGCCTCCTTCTCTTCATGCGAGACTATGTGGAGCAACTCAGAATGTAGGTAGATGCATCTTTGTAATGACAAGAGTGAGAGCCCTGCTGAGAAGGCTCTGAGCTGACCCAGCCTGGACTCCATGGAATGATAGTCCCTTGGTCTATGACCCGCTTTGGGGGTAATTCTCATTGCTGGGCTGATCCCTATCTCCTCTCCCCACTTCCCTTCACGTGGCCTTCTCTGTTTCTGCACTGAAGTGCTGCTGAAGAAAACCAAAGAACTGGGTTGGCTGGACCTCAGCAGTTCACGATTTCTGACCTCTGCTGGATCTTCACTATTACCCAGTGCACTTTTTGTCATTCTGTAGCAACTGATCCATCTATGCAGATATTCATTCAATAAATATTTTTGAGCACCTACTACTTTCCAGGTACTGTGATCTGCTAAAGGTACAATAGGAGTGTAGAAAATGCAGAGGCTGTCTCTGCTCTCAGGGAGCAGGCTGTGTGGCAAACTCCACAGGCAGGTGTCCTAAACCTGAGCAAATATCTCAACCCTCTGAATATGCAGGTGGCCTTAAGGACATCCTTGGGTTCATCACTGTTAGAAGTTCCTAAGTCTTTATTCCCAGCTCTCTCTGGGTATCCGGGGCAGGTCATAGGCTCTCTGGTCACCACTCCCCAACAATGCTCCCACTTCACTGAATCCTCCCTCCTCTTACTGCCCCCTCCTGGCCTTCCACCTGAGGTTTCAGCTCATCCACCACATGCCCAATCCAGGAACCCAAGCATCCCTCCCTGCTCAGCAAGACTTCTCATTCTGCATCCTGGGGTCACCAGGTTCTGTTTATTCTTCCTCCTGAATAATCAACTCCTTCTGGTCCACCTTTAATAACTTTGCCTCATCGTCTGCCTTGTCTCCATTCTCAACCCTTCCCCGTCTAATGTAGCCTTTATATCGCTGCCAGAAAACAATTCTGATACATTTGATCACGTCCTACTCCTGATCCAAGTTTTGGAGTGGTTTTTCACAGGCGAGAGCAGAGTTTTAAACTTTTGTTTGGCACAAAGATGCTTCCCCACCCCCCTTCAAAATTGTGTGATTACTTGGAACTATGATGCTTAATTTTCAAAGCCTCGGTTCAAAATGGAAAGTGAAGCACTAAAAAGAAATGAGCTATTAAGCCATGAAAAGATATGGAGGAAACTTAAATGCATATTACTAAGTGAAAGAAGCCAATATGTAAAGGCCACATACTGTACGATTCCAACTATCAGACATTCTGCAAAATGCGAAACTATGAAATCAGTAAATGGATCAATGGTTGCCGGAGGTTAGGAGGAAGGGAGAGATGAATAGGCAGAGTACAGTGGATTTTTAGGGCAGGGAATATTTTGTATGATAATAAAATGATGGACATATGCACTATACATTTACCAAACCCATAGTACAACACCAAGAGTTATACATATAACTAATGTAAACTACAATCTTTAGGTGCTAATGATGTGTCAATGTAAAATGGTAACCAATGTACCAACCACTCTGGTGTGGGATGTTGATAGTGGGGGAAGCTATGTGTATGTGGGAGAAGAGGAACTTTCTGTACTTTTTGTTCAGTTTTGCTCTAAAAATGGTAATTTATTACTTATTACATTAAAAATTTACATTTAAAAAAAGTTTACATTTTTAAAAAAGAGCCACTTTGATGGAGGTGTGGCAATGGAAGGAGGAGAGCGGAGAGAAGTGGAGCCTTGTCTGTCTCTCTTCCTCCAAGCGACCCTGAGACCTTGGGGCCCTAGGACTTGGAGGAACTTGGAAGACAAGAGCTGAATGCGTTAGCAAGGCAAACAAGGGCTCTCTCCATCAGGCCCAGCTTCTCTTCCAGTCTCATTTAAGTTTACATTTTTAAAAAAGAGCCACTTTGATGGAGGCTGTGGCGATGGAAGGAGGAGGGTGGAGAGAGGTGGAGCCTTGTCTGTCTCTGTTCCTCCAAGACCTTGGGGCACTAGGACTTGGAGGAACTTGAAAGACAAGAGCTGAATGACTTAGCAAGGCAAACAAGGACTCTCTCCATCAGGCCCAGCTTCCCTTCCAGGCCTTAAGGTTCCTGAGCACCGTGCACTCATAATATTCTAGTGTTTCCCCAGGTACCTCCTGCTCTGGTACTTGCTTGCATTGCTCCATCTATCTTGAATTATTCGCCCTCTTTTTCCACCTCCTTCTCAGCTTGATAACTCCCTTCAAGTCTCAGCTCTGTAGCACCTTCCCTGAGCAGCTGTCCTAAATTCCCTGTGCTCGATTCATCCCAGACTCTCCACTATGGCACTGTCAGATGCACTGTCTGTGTTTGCATGCCTGATCCTACTACACTGGGAACAATCTGAAGCAGGGGCCTTGCTGCTTTCATCTTGGTATCCCTCCTAACCAGCACAATGCCTGGTTTCCTACATGTTTTCTCAGAATGAATGAATGAATGAATGAATGAATGAGTACATAATTCTATTCTTCCTCTCTAAGAAGATGATCCCACCTCCCACTAGACTGGGGTGATTTTCAGTCACTCTTTGGTGGATTTACTCCTTCCCATCAGTGTATTTATAAACCAGGCCAGCCACAGCAACCTACAGGTGGGTTTGGCCATTTAATTATTTTTACCCGTTTCTCTTACTGGCAGAGTTTGTTCCTTCAGATGTATTTTCAGTTCATCCTCAAGTTACTTTACCTGCCTGCTCTCATTTGCACATGCTCCTGGTTCATTGAAAGAAAGCTTGTCAGAGCTAGAAGTTCCCTTCCTGTCCTCTGGTAGAGAAGAAAGTCAGAATTGTTAGCTTAAACTGTGGCCTTTAGAGTATTCCAATATAATTGTGTGATTACTTGGAACTATGATGCTTAATTTCCAAAGCCTCAGCTGAACATGGGCTGTGATTCTGCTGACATCCCAAGTCCACAGCAGTAAGCCCGGCTTCCCCTGGATTGGACAGCTGGGGTCTGCAGAGCCTGACTAATTATCTAAGGCAGGTGCATTTTTCCTTTCTCTGAATTTTTTTTGTCTCCTCTGGCTTACAGAGGTAGCTCAGAGCAGTTCTTAAAGAATGCTTATTCAAGCTGTCAAGCTTTGTTAACCTGTTCTGAATGAAGCCAGTCAGCCCCTGAATTTCCTCCTGTTTTTCACGCAGTGTCTTATCACAAGTGTTCAGACTCTCAGAGAAGCTCGAAGCTCAAGTCAGGACTTCTGCTCCTGAATCATCTGTTCCAAAGCTCACCGCCCCCCACACACACATGGGGTTTTAAAACACTGCTCTCCGTCCTCCAGACATTCATTTACATGTAGCACTTCATGGACACCTGCAATTTTTTAGTCTTAAGGGCCTTTGGTGGAATTTTCTATGTACTTTTGACTAAATTATTTTCTGCCCTAGAAACGGACTCTATGAGATAATTGGTCAATGATCTTTTACTATAGTTCTTAATTTGTATTTTCTTAAATTATCATATTTCATAATTTGTATTTATAGGGAGTTTCTTTCAATAATGGATAGTGAATAATTATTTACCATTAAGCACATTCTCATAAAACTAAGGTTAGATTATCTCTGATAGCGAGTCTCCTTTCAAATAGAAGTGAAAGGTAACAAGATCTGAGCTATAAATTAAGCAAATGTCAAGTTCCCTTAGACTTATAGTGAACAAAGTCCACCCTTAGGTTCCAAATCAGATCATCAGAAAGAACCAGAAAAACTTAGGCCTCAATCACCTTAATATCTTTGAAATACAGTGAAAGGAGGCAGAATTAGTTGCCACTATCTTTTATTTATTCACTATCATCCCCTCCCTGGTCTCCACACTTCCATTCAATAGGAATCAAGAAATCTTCCTCTGAGCTTTCACATGTATATCACCTTGACCTCACAGTATTTAAGATAGATTATAAAAGTATCTAAAATCTAAAATACATAACAATACAGAAAAATCCATGCAGAAATTAGGCAAAGAGAAAATAAGGATAGAAAAAGTTCAGATAAGCTGCAGGTAAGTTGAGCACATAAACACTACGAGGTCCTTCCCATTTGCTAATTGGAAGTAACACTTGAGTCTTCTTCTAGGTGAGCATTAGTATCAGATTTCTTTCTGTTGGACTGGCCCCCCATAAGGCATCATGGACACCATGGCTTCTTGGGTCTGAGAGACAGAGGGCTGTGTTGGGCAGGAAAGGATCAGAAGGAGGAATGGGACAAGGCTGGTCACACAGTCCCTTCTCACCTTAGATGGGGTCCTGACTTGTACTCCAATCACTTTCTAGTATCTACCCCAATCTTCCACTCCCAGCCCACCCTACATGATACCGTGAGTACTTACCAAGACCCAAGCAAGAAACTCTGAGTCCTGATTTTCCAAGATTCCTGGAACAAAAACAAAGCAACATGTGGTCATTGTTTCCTCAGGGGCACTGTGTACATTTAACCATGAAGATTCTATCTCACTTTGATGACAAGGTGCTTGACTAGAGTTGTGGTAGAGGCAGAGCCCCAGGCACAGGCTGTGGCCTTGGGGAGACCAGACCCTCTTGTTCATCTCCATTTGGGCACTAGGGGCTCAGAAGGTGCCCAGGCTCAGCACAAGAACAAATGTCCCCAGCAAACACAGCTTTTCAGCCCCGAATGATAGTTTTTATTAATTTGCTTACAAATTGTCTTTCTCTCTCATTCTATAATCTGAGTTCCTTGAGGACAAGATCTATATCTTATTCATTAACCAACCAGCCATTCATTATTTATTCATTATTCATCAGTAGAGCCTGATGCCAGTGGACCCTTAACATATATTTGTTGGCTGAGTCACTGACAACCTAATCTCTAAAGCAGAGTATTATCACTAGTGGATGGAGATTATTAAAAGAACAAATACAAAATCCTTCAGGCTGCTTAAACTAAATTATATTATTTTTTTATAAAGTGCTACATAAAATTGGTACAAGTAGGCAAGACAGTGCTTTTTTAAATTGTTATTTTTCCCCATCATTAACACCTTTGCTTTTCAACCCTGAAAATGTACCATGGAAAGGAAATATATTTCCACTCTCTAAGCAGGGACTCTAGTCTTTATTGGAAGGCGTGTCCAGGGAGTCCCAGACCGAACCCATCATCTAACTGTTGTCAGAGCAGAAACCAAATTCTCAGAGAGAGGATGCCTCATAGAATTTTGTAGGGGTCCAATGTGAGGAGGTGAGGTTTAAATAATTGAAACTTGGCAGAAAATTGCATTCCTTTTTGTTGTTTAAATTTCATTTTCCAATTACAGTTTATATTCAGTATTATTTTGTTATCAGTTTCAGGTATACAACATAGTGTTTAGACAATCATATAATTTACAAAGTGATGCCCCTGATATTCAAGTACCCACATCCCTTATATTCTGATCAGATGCCCTTATGAGAACACGTTCCCTCCCCACCTCAAACAAAACAGCACCCACAAACTTATCCAACGACAGCACTGCTCAGCTCCTCCAGGTCCTCCCTGGATCAGAGTTAGTACTTTGTGCTCTCGTTTTTGCATCACTTTCTTTCCTCTACTTGTTATTATTGTTTATAAAATCACCTAAGTAACACATTTAATTTGATAGTAGAGTCCAAAGTGCATTGTATTGCAGAGTTGAAAGACCCTGGTTTCTATTCCATTTCCCCATGTAGCTACGTAATCTTGGAAAAGTCACTTCCTTCCTACGGGGTTTAAGTTCTTCATTAGCAGAATGGGATATTAAGACTGTGTCATTCATCCAGCATCACTGTTATGGGCCTGTGACATGACAACGTCTGCTAAAGTGTTGTATAGTAAACAACAGCAAGCCACAATTAGTTTTGGTGCTTTCTGCCTCTGCTCACCCTTCACAGACATAGTGCTGAATTTTCCAGTACGAACTGGATATGTCCATCTGGAAGGAAATTCTTGCATAAAGGGGGGTGTGAAAAATATTTTGAATTACTGTACTAAGAGAAAAATAATCAGACCTCTCCATGAAAATAATTTGTATAAGAAATTGTTATTTTATCTATTTTATTTATTTTTAAATTACACTTGTACATCAAAAAATATTATTCTTTTAGTAGTTTCTCAGAAAACTACAGGCTGTGCAACCAGAAGATCTTTCTTTTAGTCTAAAAGTCTACTGATTTTAAGAATGGGAATTAAGAGCAAAAGCTATATAGTGGGGAGAATAAAAAAAGACAACAACAAAAGCATATACATAAATGTGGTTAAGAGTCTTCCAGGCAGACTTATTTAACACTGATGAGTCAGCAAAGATTTATGGAGAGGTGGGCACATTCCAGGTAATGTCCAGGTCATAGGGATACAGGGAGAAAGCAGGCCCAGGGTCTTTGGGGGTACATGGGAAGGAGACTACTATCTCAGGCTTGTATTTGCATACCTATGTGCATGTAATGTGGCGGGGAGGGAATCTAGGTAAGGATTTTTATTTTGTTTTAAGATCATTCAATGATTCGGAGAACAACAGGAAGGAGGGACGTGGTACAGAAAATTATGCAGAGCACGACATTTTTATCATAAACTCAAATAGGGCAAGGTTATGTCACTGGGCACCGAAGGTGGGGAGACCTGCCCTATGACAGTGACTTAGGGAGATAATGATCACTCTGCTATGGGTTTGGAGGACCAAATAGAGAAAGTTGAGAATCGTCAGCAAAAACAAACTGCAAAGTAGCAAGTGCTAACCGTGGCCCATTTTTGCCACGGCTGCTTAAACTCCCAGGCCAGCTTTTCTGGAATGAAAGTCTTAGCAGATTTTGCACCGTAAGAAAAGTTCAGGTGTGGTGGTGATAGGTTCTGCACTGAGCCACGATGTTTTTATTTTCTTTAACTCTTTTAAAAAATATCTTCACCCTCTAGAGCAGCAGTTCTCAAGCTGTGGGTCGCGACCCCTTTCGCGATCCCTTTCACAGGGATCGCCTAAGACTATCCTGCATATCAGATATTTACATTATGATTCATAACAGTAGCAACATTATAGTTATGAAGTAGCAACGAAAATAATTTTATGGTTGAGTCACAACATGAGGAACTGTATTTAAAGGGCCAGAAGGTTGAGAACCACTGCTCTAGAGGGAATGGTTACCATGTTCAGGTGGTTGTTTTTAAAATGAAAGGCATTTTCTGTGTACAAGCCATACCTCTTAGTCCACTGCCCCGAGTTTGTCCAGGGCTGCGTATTTTTGTGAGACTCTTATCTCATAAAGCACTCTCAACACATGACGATGCCTCTCACTCTGCAGATGGACAGGGTAGGAGGAATTAGCTCCCTCCAATTCATGGCATGGAATTCCAACACAATTTCCACAATTCCAAATGGCGCATCTGCATCCTCCTGCCTGGGTTTAGGTCTGTGCAGTACTAACTGGAGATGTGGCAATTGTCCAGCTGTGCTGATCTACTTAAGCTCTGCTGGACAATAGGACGCACATACTGGATGCATTTGAGCTAATGAGTACAACGTATATCACCCCAAAGCTTGTTTATGTGGCCAAGTTTGTGTGGCCATAATGGCCAAGTTTACACATCATGCTGGGCTATAACAGATGCCCGGGAGCCTTCATTATCTCACCCATATGGAATTTTTGTGAACACTTGATGATCTTGGTGTGACACTGCACAATGAATAGCTTTATAAGTTTTCATTTTATTTCTTAATTCCTCAGCATTTGCACAATTAAGTCTGCATAAAAATGCACATCAAATTTCCAACTAGATTGAATTCCTTTCTCATTTGATTCAAAATACTAGTTTCAGTGCATGGGGTTAACTATTTTATCTATGTCAGATAGACCAGAAGGAAGCCTCAGCGTGTTCATTTTTAGTATCTGTTCCTGTTTAACTCAAAATAAAAGCTCCTCTTTCCCAGGTGAACCTGAGCTGCTCTGCTGCTAATATTAGAAATGGATGACATCAGTGTGGGGGCATGGGACACTGAGCTTTGTGAGTCAAATTTTGGAAATCCTCAGTCTTAAATCAAAACTTCAGGGAAGAGTTACCCGGAGAAGGAATATCGCTTCTGAGAACTCAGCGGTGGTATTTCTCCTTTCTTTCTCAAGCCAGGACTATCACTTAGTCAGTGAATACTTGGCTGAATTTATTTTAGGACAATGGCAGAGGCATTAACTATAATTCCTGGTGTTGTTTTGTGGAGCATCCATCAGGCTTTCTTTGATTTTAAGGCAATAATGGAGCATTGAGAACTGAAATAAAGCATCACTTAGGCACAGCATCGCAAGACATTCGTATGCTTGCCATTCCTTTACAAATCACAGATTCTAACAGCAGAAGATTAGCAGCCCAAATGTGTTGTTTTAAATTGATTGCTTCTAAATACTTGCATTTTAGACATTATTCAGAGTTGTAAGTGGCTCGAGAAAGAAGTGTAGCTAGGTAAAATAGGCACCTTGCATTTTATTTAAGGTTGACACAACAGGGACAACTAAAAGCCCATGTAAGGGGTTCCGGTGGCCATGCCAGGCTGGCAGAAATAAGTTTCGATTTGACCTGCTTTCATGTGCTCAGATCATTACATCATCTGCTGTTTCACTCTATTTAAACACCTTTCTATCCCTCTCACTCACACTCTGCTGTCATGGGGTGCCTCATCTGGAAGTTACTAGTCAAATCTGAGGTATAGAAAATTTTTAAAAAACAAGAAATGTACATTTAACCTTTCCTTAAAAATCCAGAGCACAAGGAATATTCATTTGTTAGTTAGCTGCTTTTGATGGTTGCCTAAGAACATACATTTTGATCGCCATGAAGGTGATTTCAAACTGTAATATGCTTTCTTATGAAGGCACCATTTATCACCGTTGATAAGTGAATAATGACTCATTTGGAAACCAAAAAGCCAAGCATTTTGATGACAGGCACTGACAAATAGCACAATGGAACTTTATTTCTTTCTTAACTTCTATTGAAGTAGCAACATTATTCTTTTAGATTCTTTGAGTTATAGGTTTAAGTCATGTGTCAGTTGTGAATTCCAAGAAATGATGTAAATTCTTATTTTTTTGAACATATAAAATCACCTGTTGATCTGTATCATTCTAGAAAAGTCTGGAGAAGTATGGCAAAAAAGAGACTTCCACTTAATTAATTAGTTCAGTGGAGATGTACCAAGTTTCAACCATACACAAAGCCTTGTATTAGGGTATTGGAGTGGGCTAAGGAGCAGATAATTGCTGCTCTCATGGAGCTTACACCAAAGAAAGGGAAATGACATGACGTTACATAGTGAGTTTGTTATTTGATTATAATCCTAATTAAAAGGACAGTGAGCCCTAAGTGTAAAATTGGGATGTCGGGGAAGCTGACATTGGCTGGATGATTATAAAAAGCTTCTCTAGCAGCATGTAATCTGAGAACCAATGAAGGAGTAAGAGGTTACTTAATGAAAGGAGTAGGGATCAGCATGATGAGCTGAGCAAACAGCATGTGCAAAGTCTCAGAGTTTGGAAGAAGCATGAGTAATTGAAAAAGTGAAAGAGTATAGGGCAGTGGAAGAGTAGAGTGCAGAGTGATTCCATATGAATCTGGGGGAGTGACAGGACGGGCATCAAACAGGGCCTTACTGATTAGTTTATGCTACCAATTTTGGTCTTACTATGAAGAAGTAATGGAAAACTACTGGGGGAAAAACACACAGCAAAAATAGGTTAAAGGGATGCAAGAAGAGGAGGTAGGAGGTTGCTTTGGAAATCCTGATGAGAAATAATGATACTCTAAAATCGGATTTTAGTGGACATAGGAGAATGGGGTACATTCCAGATATTCTGACCCATTAAAATCTATAAGACTTTGTGTTTGTTTGAAAATGAGGCTGAAAGAGAAGATGGAGTAATGGGTCATTCTCAGATTTTTGAGTTGGGCAGCTGGGTGAAGAGCGGTACATTTCACTAGATTAGGGTTCATTTGAGAAACAGAGGTTTTTGACTCATCTTGGGGCATGTGGGCCAACATGCATTAATATTCTAGCTAGTTGCCTGGAACTCAGAGTGGGGAGAGGCATTTTCTAGGTATCTAGGCTAACAGGTGCCATGGGCTTGGGTCAACTGCCAAAGGAGACCATGTTCAGTTGGAGAAGAAGGTCACGAACCTAGCCTTGAGGAGCTCCAACATCTTAGGTGGCAGCAGGCAGCTGCAAAGGAAGGAGTGGTAGAGATGCAGAAGGACACCAGGAAAGTGTCAGTGTAGAAGCCAAGGTGGAGATGGTTTCAACAGGGTGGAGAGGTCCAGTACTGGGAGGGCAGAGAAGTGCCCTTACTGTTCAGCAGCATGGGACTGCTGTCGACTTCTGTAGCAGTCACTTCAGTGGTGCTGTGGATGGGAGTGCAGCTGGGTTGACTGAGGAGAGCGGAGGTACAGAAACGATGCTTGTGTGTGACCTTGCACAGGTTACTTAGCCTTTGTAAGCCTCTTTACTCATTCATAAATGGAAATATTAATAGCCCACATTTATTTTTGAGATTGAGAAAATATAAATGCAGCACCAGTCCCAGCACATTTCAGTGTTCAATAAGTGCTCCTTGCTTTTGCCCTTTCTTATTTCCTATGAAAAGTAGTATCTCAAACATTGAATTCAGGTACTGAAGCTGGTAGGAGGCCCACAACCCCGATCTCATGATCCTTTTACTTTGTGGATTCGTGCTTAGACATCGCAACAGTCCTAAATCTATGAAATGCGCACTGTGAGTCATTTTGCTGGAATCATTAGAAAAGTGGGAACTAGGAGATAAAGATAGATAAGGGAAGCAAAGGAGAAGATGGCAATTTTTTGGCAAAGTTTGGAGAAGTCATGTGGGTTTGAGGATTTAGAATAGTTCTTTCGGAGTCACCAGGAAGGGGAAATGGAGATGGGACATGATGCTGTGTGGGAGGGGTTATCCAAACTTGTGAGTTCTGCATGGGTGGGGTGGGGACTGAGAAGTACTCGTCCAGGTCTAGTTATTGATTCTGCTTTTTCTACCTCAATTATCCAAAGCATCATAATAGCTGGAAATCAATAACTCAGTCTTAAATCAGAAGAATCTAGAACCTTTAACTCCAGGGTATATAATTTTGGGAGACGGGGGCAGGTCATGAACTTGGGATAGAAAAAAATACATTTTTATTTTTCACCAACTTAACTAAAATTTAGCATTTCTTCAAGTATGACCATAGGCAAGAAGTATTTACATTACCCATGATTTTGCTACCAATCAATTACAGGTAGTTTTCTGTCCCAGTTGCTTCAGAGATCAGAAAGTTATTAGCACTCACCATTCAGCCTCATTACCATTTGGAAACCATGGTATTCTACTTGCTCCGAGAGCTTATTATTTAATATATTGACAACAAGTGCATGTCGTATGGGGTTGCAAATTTGGATTATAAATACTTTGAACTGTATTTCAATTGAATTGACTCCTGTGTATTTTGTTGTGTATTTAAAAGCTCTTTTTCTGAATAGTCTATAGGCTTCAATGAATTGCTAGAGGGGTCTGTGCATGAAGAATCTTGGACGCAGATGAGAGATAAAGGTTGTTTTAAAAATGCCTCTTGGGGCATCCATCTGCCACAATACAACATGAGTTTACAAGGATATTTTTCAAATGGGAGGGGAGAAAATCCTAAAACATATTTAAAAGCAATATTAAATATGCAATCCCCCACTCCTACTATTTAAAATGTGTATAATGTAAACTATAGTGTTGGCGCTTACTATCCTGACTTATTTGTTTAATTTTAGTAAATTAAAAAATATTTCTTAAGCCCTGCTGGATTTAATTCCAAACTCAGGCCCAGTGCTTGTGTTATCTCTGCTTGTATACAAGCCCTTGACTCTAAGTTCACCCATTACAGGGCCTCATCCACCCACCTGCAGGGGGAGCTGCCTGCTTACCCTCTGGGGCAGAGGTGAGAGCACAGGATTTGCCCACCCCAAGGCTCTGGGGTCTTAGCAAAAAGTGGCTTGCCTCATGCACAATATTTTATAACATTTCACTTTAATGTAATTCATTTATTCAACCATTTCATATTCCATGGAATATATTTGTGTTTGTTTGAATAGAAAATAATGTTTCCTTCTTAAATCTTCAAGCAAGTTTGTTATCTTAGAGAAGTGCCATTTGGCTCCATGGCTTAACTGGGTGCCCCTGGGCACCCTCTGCTGCCCCCATTTGAGAGGCCTGCCTGTCAATGATTGCCTGTCATTTACACCTTAGCGGGAAAGCGTTTCAGACCTTTTTTCTTACATCAGTTTGGAGGGATTTGAAGGTATAATCAAGAGAGAAAGCACTGAAACACTGATAGAAATGGAAGGGGGAATAAAGGAGGGGTAGAGGAAGCAAGTCCCCAAAGGGAGGAATACACTTTGCCCCCTTCCTAATTGTGCCCAGGGTCACCCCTCTCTTCACAACAGAATGATCACCTTCCTACATAAATATCATACGCACACCTGCTGAAGCAAAGGTCGAGCCTTCCCTGGCATCCACACTGTAATGAGAGCTATGATTAGTTTCCACTGTAATGAGATGTGCAGTTTTCAAAGGCAAACGAAACAAACAAAAAAGCATCGGAAGGAGGAGTTCATGCTCCACATCTTTTCAATTTCACTTACTGTGGGGGCGTTTCTTTCTCCTTAGAAAGCAAAGTCAGCAGCGCAATGCAGACTGAGGCATGAGTCTGAGTGAAAGGCAGGTTGATGTTTAAATATCCACTTAATCAAAAGCAAATGCTTTCAGCCATAATACATTAGCTTGCCTTCCACTTTCCTTGATAGAGGAACAGAAAATTCATGCCTATTTTCTCTGTGTGTCCATAGCCTTTAGATCTGCTGTCAGAGTGCCATACATCATGGGGCATGTTATTCACATTGTGTATGAGGTTTTCTCCTTTCAGACTGAGATCTGTGAGGGCAGGCACTGAGACATCTGCTTAGCACAGTGAGAGGTGCATAGTGGATGTTCAATGATGCTCACAGTGGATGCTCTAATGCTATCATCTTGCTGTGGTTAAAGACCACATTGCTCCTCACTTGTTCCCCTCTGTTGGCTCTGAAGGCTCTATGGTTTGTTGGAAATCACGGGCCAGCACAGTGCAGTGCTGAAGTACAAATAGTGCAGAAGTGCCTCAACCCTTCACTATCAGTGAAACCTGGGGAAAGTTACTGAACCTCTCTGTGCCCCATCTGTTACTAGGGTAATAATAGAAACTACCTCAGAGGGTGATTGTGAGGAAAAATGCATGTAAGATAGTACTTGGCACATGGTAAATACTCTCTAAGTGCAAGCTGTTAACAGACAGACACAGGTTTGGATCCAAGTTTTGCTATCTCCTGGTTGCCGTGGGAATCTCATTCACCACATACAGGTTCCCTCTTCTGTAAAATGAGTTTCTACACTCTCCCTGAGAGAAGGAACACAGGAAACATTGTGGCCTTTCACTCTTCCCTCAACCAATGGAGGTGTTAGGGCGGCTCCTTCTTCTAATTTTACAAGAGGATGGAACTAGGGGAACCTGCTTAGCAGGATGCATTCTAACCCTGCTCATACCCTTCCTCTTCTTCCCTGCCTTTCCAGCTAACTGTGTCTCCGTTTCAACAGGAGGGCCAATGCCAGGCCTCTAGTATTTACAGACTTAGAGCCTTGGGCAGGGGTGAGAGAGGGAATCATGACCAAGGTCTAGTTCTATGTTTAGATCTTACCCTTTAGCTCCAGCCAGCCCACCTTCAGGTCACCTCATCTGAATCTTCAGTGCACACACCCCTCAAATTTGGAATACCAAGCTGTGGCTCCCCCTGCTCCCCTTCCTCCAAAAATACATTTTAATTCCCAAAGATTTGTTTCCCCTCTTCTTTGGCCTCTACAATCAGCAAATCTTGAAGAGCCTACTTCTGCACATCCCTGACCCCATCCTGGCTCCTTCACAGACACTACCAGGTCAGACTTTTATGACGAATGGCTTTTTACCTGTTCTGCTTCTAGATTCTCTCCTGTTCTTTCTCTGTTTATCTAACCCACCTTATCACCTTAATTGTATGTAGTAACTATTGTTCATGTCTTACTGCCTTTCCACAAGTACTGCAAAGTACTTGATGGTAGGATTCAAGCCTGGCTTATATTTGACTTCCTCATAACAATCTGCACCATGAGGTACAAATAAACATTTCATTGACTAAATTGAATGCTCAAATGAGTAAGTCTGAGAAGCCTTTCTTACCTCCTTGATGTAAACTTCCAGAGTTAGATATTATTTTACTCTTAATTCTTTTATGTTTAGATTGACTATTAAGATTTAATTGTCCTATTCAACATCATAGTATAATAAGGCATTACAAAATCAAAGGCATGCAGATTTTAAAAAGGAACAAATAAAACAGTCTCTTACTGCAGACAGCATGATTGTCTATCCAAAAAAATTCCAAAGATTTATGAAAAGCTCCTAGAGCTAATAAGCTAATTTAGTCCAGTTGAATGATATAAGGTCAATATATAAAAGTTAATTGTATTTGTAGCAATGAACAATTGGCATTTGGAATTCAAAAGAATATTATTTATAGTAGCACCCTAAAAATAAAACAGTTATTATTTAAAAATCTATCCAAATCTGGGCACTGTCTGTATGCCAAAAATTACAAAACATTGAAGAAAAAATGAAAGAGGACCTAATAAATGGAGAGAGATACCGTGTTCATGGATTGTAAGACTCAACATTGTTAAGATGTCAATTCCTCTCAATTTGATCTGTGGAGTAAATATAATCCCAATTCAAATCCTAGCAATGTTTCATAAATATCAGGGTGATTCTCAAATTTACATGGCAAGATGTAGGAATTGGAATACCCAAAACAATTTCAGAAAGAAGAACAAAATTAGAATGACCCTACCTGATGAATCACACTACCTGAATTCAAGATTTAATATAAAGTGAAAGTAATCAAGTCAGTGTGGTACTGTCAAAAGGAATGAACCGCATATAATGGAACAGAATAGAAGCTAAGTGGAACAGAATAGACACTAAGTGGAACAAAACAGACAAACCAGAAATAATGCCCCCACACAAGTGTAGTCAACTGATTTTTTTATAAAGGTGCAAAGACAATTCAATAAGAAAAATAGTCTTTTTAAGAAATGATTCTGGAACAAATGGGACAATTGTCTATATATATAAAAAATAAACCTTGATAAAAATCTCATAATTCATATAAAAATTAACTCAAATGGATCATAGATCTAAATGTAAAATTCAAAACTTCAAAACTTATGGGGAAAAAAATAGGAGAAAATCTGTGAGACTTTAGGTTTGGTAGGAAGCTTTAGAAATAGTACCAAAAAGCTGATCCATAAAAAATTTAAAAATTGTACTTCATAAAAATTTAAAACTTCGTTCTGCGAAAGATACTGTTAGGAGAATGAAAAGACAAGCTACAGATTGGAAGATAATACCTGCAAAAAAAAAAAAAACTAAAAGATGGCCAAAGTACTGAACAGACACTTCACCAAAGAAAATAGTTGGAGGGCAAATGAGCCATATGAAAAAATGCTCAACATCATTAGACATAAGGAAAAAACAAATTAAAACTATAATGAGATAGCACTACACACTTATTAGAATGGATAAGATTAAAAACAAAACCACAACCAAACACAATGCCAAGTACTGGCAAAGATGCAGAGCAAATGAGATTTCATATAGTGCTGGTGGAAATGCAAAATGGTACAGCCCACTTTAGAAAACATTTTGACAATTTCTTATAAAGTTAAACATACCCATACCATGTGACTCAACAATTCCACTTCTAGGGATTTACCCAAGTGAACTAAAAAGTTATGTTCACACAAACCACTATATGCAGCTTTACTTGTAATCACCAAAAACTGGAAACCACCTAGATGCCCGCATTATTCTAGGTGCTTTCACACATAATTCATGCATATAAAGGCCAACAGTCTTTCTAAGTAGACACTTTTGTGCTCATTTTATTCATGAGAAAGTGGAGGCTGAGAGAGGTTAAGTAACAGGCCAAGATCCCACCCATCTAGCACATGGCAGGCAGAAGTGGAATTCTTTCTGCGGTGGAAGTATGTGCTCCTTCCACTGTCTCATGCTGCCTTCACGTGACCTGCCTATCTGAAATGAGTCAACAGTTAGCTATTTCAAGAGAGACAGGCAGGGAGAGGGTCTCTGCCTGGCTTGGGCACACTTTGGAGGCCTAGAGATGAGAGAAAATGAATTTCTGTGGCTCTTGCTAGGCATCCAAATCCTCTTGATGTCTTTTATGGACTCCCCCCTCCACGCCCACCCCTAGCTGCAGCTTTCCACAGTCCCTCTGTGATTGATGCCATGGCAGCAGTGGGAGGTGGTGAACTGCCACTCATCTCACTCCTCTCCCAAGCAGCCTTCTTACAGAAACCACAGGGGGAAAAGTAGGCAGAAGGAAATGTACAGTTCACATTGTTTAAAATACACAGAACTGGATTGCATCATTTTTTGCTCTTTTGAAAAAAGGAAAAAAAATGAAGTCATTTGCGCTATCTGCTGATTGGCGATAGGATGACCAATGGGGCCTTGACAGACCATGTTCACCGCATGCCATAGGGGTGTGGGGTTAGGGGTTTGGAAAGGGGAATGGAAAGTTTGAAAGAGCTGAGGTAGCCTTCCCTGGAAAAGAAGGTTGGGTCAAGAGAAATTTTTGGAGTAATTCAATCCAACAAACACTTTGGAGCTCCTGTGGGCAAGGAGCTAAGGACATAAATCATTCTACAAAGTGGGTTACAGATTCACTCAGTGCATGTTTATGGAGCACCAGCTGTTGAGGCAGGCACTGTTTTAGGTTCTAGGACTACATCAAATTCCTGACCTCAGGAAGCTTACATTCTAGTGGCTGGCTCACAGTAAACAAGTAGGCACAGAAATAGCTTCAACAAATGTGAGGTGCTCTGAAAGTATGAAGCTGGAAGATGGTACAGATGAGGTGATCAGCAACAGCCCCTCTGAAGAGGTGACATCTGAGCAGGGACCTGAGCATGGGAAGGAGCAGCCTCGGAAAGATCTCGCAGAAGAAAGTTTAGGCAGAGAGATAAGCAAGGCCTGGAGGTGAGACAAGCTTGAGGAGCAGAAAGGAGGTGAGTGTGCTGGAGGCCACTGTGAGGAGGGGAACAGTACAAGATGAGGTGAGACAGAGAGATGGAAGCCAGGATTTACCAGACTGCTGACAAACAGCTCAACTGCTCTTTTCCTAGGCAGAGTTGTACAACCCTGGGGGCACATACGTCTCTTTCCCAACTGTAAGTCTCAGTGTTCCTGTTTCAGGTTCCCTTTTTCTCCTTTCTGTTCACCTTTCCTTTTCTAACGGTATTCTCTCTTGCTCCCTCTGATCTCAAGTGGCTCTAGTTCTCAGGCTTCATCTCTTTTCCCTTCAGCAAATTCTGTTCTCAGGAAAGTCAGAACAACTCATTCTCACTAAGGTGGAGATGGCCAACATGACCAAGTGTTGCCTGGCATGCAGAAGGAGGAATTAGCATGCTATGACTCCCAGGAATCAGGGAGAATGGCTCTTTGCATGTGTATCTGCTGGGAATGCTTTTCTTACACATTTTCACTCAAGACCCGGAAGCGCCCCCACGAAGACCTACTTACTTCTTCTACTGATTGCATTATTGGGTTCAGCCAATGGTTACTGATGTTACCAGACTCTTGTATATACATACAGGCAGTCTTCCTTTCTTTCTCTTTCTTGTCTTTCTTTTCTTTCTTTCTTTCTTTCTTTCTTTCTTTCTTTCTTCTTTCTTTCTTTTTTCTCTTTCCTTCCTTCTTTCTTTCCTTCTTTCTTTTTTCTTCCTTCCTTCCTTTTTCTTTCTTTCTTTCTTTCTTTCTTTCTTTCTTTCTTTCTTTCTTTCTTTCTTTCTTTCTTTCTTTCTTTCTCCCCCTCCTCCTCCTCCTCCTTCTTCTTCTTCTCCTTCTCTCTCTCTCTCTCTCTCTCTCTCTCTCTCTCTCTCTCAACTTCTAATTGGTTTTTTAGAGAGAGAAGAAAGGAGAGGGAGAGAAACATTGAAGTGAGAATGGAACATCAATTAGCTGCCTTCTGCATGCCCCCTATCAGGGATTGAGCCCACAACCTGGGCATGTGCCCTGAAAAAGAATGAAGCCAGCAACCTTTCAGTGCATGGGATGCTACTCAACCAACTGAGCCACACTGGTCAGGGCCAGGTAGTCATTCTTTTAAGAACTCCAGGATACACAAAGATTTTCCTGAGAGATCTCTTGCTATCTCACTGTGCATGGTTATTTAGAAAGAACAACTGTAGCATAGAGCAGAGAAAAAAAAATCCTGAATCTGGAAGTGGGTTAGGTGAATTTCAATCCTTCTTAACTAGAGACCATACGTGTTGGTTAACCCAGGTTGGGCTCTGATTATACCTGTTGCTTGGTGCACGATTATTCATGGGACCATCCCTCCTTTTACTTTCAAAAGTATCCTACTTGGGATGATAAATTATGTGGTCTCCCTAATCTAATCCAGGGTGACCTTGAGCCTTAGACTGGAGGGAAAATAGATTCCCTTTCTGCAGGAGACAGGAAGAGAGGAAAAAAATAAGTCAGAAGTGAGTGCCTAGGCTCACCCATTTCCACTTTCCCCCCAACCTGCCCACTGTGGTAAAACTGTCCAGAGGATAAGGAGAGATTAGCAGTAACCAGAGATGTCTGCAGGACTCTCAGGACAAACACTCACTCCTTAGGCCCAGGGTACCCAGGAGGATTCCAAGCTCTAAGGAGAAGCTTCACACTAACCTCATGTGGCTGGCAGTGGCCTGGAAGTTTCCTAAGCTTCCTGCCAGTCACTGACACCATTTGGGGAAGAAAGAAAGAAGAGGGAGAGAGATTCCCCGTGGCGAGTTTGATCCTTGAAATCAGAAGAGATAGAATTTGCTTTGAATGGGATGTTTTAGGTGCCCCCCTCACCTGACATCAGCAATAATGGAGACTTGAGAGAAAAATAAGATCAGTTATAGGAAACCAAGAAATGTCTTCCCCTCCACCCACATGTAAGTAGTAGGGGTTTAATATCATTCCATCTACACTCATATCCTCAGAGCTCAGCACAGGGCCAGGGGCAGGGTAGATCCTCAATAAACATTTGTTAAATGAAGACTTTAACTTCAAATCATGAAAAATTGCAACCAAACATAGACTATTATAGTATAATCCTGCAGAAATATTAAAACACTTTCTGAAATAATATTCATAGCTATAATTACCGTAACAGGGAGGGAAGAAAATCAACCAAGGAATTTAGAAAGTAATCTCTGTCAAGTACTGTGCTTTAGATAGTGTTCCATCTCCCCATGGTAACATACTATAAGCCAGTCTCTAATATTACAAGGTTTTAGCCTTCCTTTATGGCACTTTATATAGGCAATTGCCAGAAGCAAGCTAAAGGATCATAGCCTCCATTCATCTAACTCAGTTAAGGAATCTCCAGTGAACCAACCTTTACCAGTCGAACTGAACACATTTTGAATAATTATGGATCATTGCCTCTTCTGTCTGCAAAGGGAGAGAAAATAAACTCTAGATTTATCATTAAAATAGCAGATGTTGAAGGAATGCAAATTCAACTATTGAGACCCTAGTTATTTAACTCGGGGCAGTTTGATAATTACATAAAAATCCCTAAAATAAATATTTTCAATGAAAATACTGGTATGCCAAAAGTATATGTTTATATAGAGAGCTTGTGTGGAGTTTTTTTTTCTAAGTAAACAGAAAAATATATCTCTGAGATTAACTTGTAAATACATTATTTCTATTTTTAGAGATATTAAAGTCTGTTAGTATTTAATATTGGTCTCAAGGGATTATGAAACACTATGATTATTACATTTCTTCAGATGTTCCCACCCACAATACTCTTTCTTTTCTTTTTTAAAGTCAAACTGCAATTTGCTTTGTCAAACACTTTTCTAACTAATGTAAAAAATAAAGTTGAAAATCTTTGGGGAGACTTTGCCCTTTTCTCTTAATAGTGCCTTGCCAAGTAGTCATTATTTTATAAATGTCGAAAGGAACATGTTTTGGAATGAGCTTCAAATGTAATTTGGCTCATTTTGGAGAGAGTATTTTAAAAAAAACTGGCTGTATGCTTTTGTTGCTATTTTGTTAAACAGGCCAATTCCATTGGGTGTATGTGGCCTCGGTGTGGTGAATTATTAGCTGAAGGGAAAGTGAGTTCTAATCATTTAATCATGGAAATCTGGACTCAGACCT
Source organism: Myotis brandtii (assembly GCF_000412655.1). Lineage (NCBI taxonomy): Eukaryota > Metazoa > Chordata > Mammalia > Chiroptera > Vespertilionidae > Myotis > Myotis brandtii. The sequence continues at coordinate 3,214,220 of NW_005366679.1, read as the reverse complement.
TCCTGGTAGCTTTCTGTGGATTAAATGAGTAAACTTGGACATGCATGGGTTAAAGCAGACTCATTTCAATGCCAAGATGCATCCTTCAGCTAAGTACCCTTAACTTGGATTTCACTATGTGCCTATAAAAATAGGGGGAGAGGGAAGGCAATCAAGACCCAATTCAGTGACTCATTAAGTGCATTTTCAATGTCTAAGGCTGTTTCAATCATAGAACATCAGATGCAGTGCTGCTGATAAATCCAATTTGCAGCTGGTTCACCCAGGATTTATCTGGTTGGCATATACATGTATTCTCAAAGTAGAACTTACATCTAAAAAGTGGCAAATAGAAAGTAGAATTAACATCTAAATAGTGGCCAATATACATAGTAGGAAAGAAGCCTTAGCAATGAAGGACACTTTCTGAATGATGCTCTGTTTTACGTTCTATTTCAGCTTGAGATCTTCCATTTATTTACAGGATGTCCTGTAATTTAATTCAAGATATTTTTAGAGAAGTGGTGAATGAATCTGAGGTCCTCCTGTTCAGACCTGAGGATTGGGCCACCTGCAAAGAAGAATTATATAAACCCCACAGAAAGGGAATATTCTTATCAGGAAACCTTAAAGATCAATAAGTTCCTTCTGTCCAGTCATCCATGGAGGATCTATTGAGTAGCCCTGGGGTATCTCTGTGTCTAGAGGAACAGAGGGAAGAATGACAATAAGTAGACAAGAATCTGTCTAAAGCAATGGTGAGTTTACAACAAGGCTAAGTAGGAGGTAGGTGGGAACAGAGAGGTGAGTGAGGACCTCTGCTTTCTGGTGTTTGAAAGAAGCTTCCCAGGAAAAAAAGGATCTGAGCTAAGAATTGAAGGGAGATGAGGTGTTCACCAGGTAAAAAAGTGGAGGAAGGTGTTCCAAACAGAGGAACCAGTTTGAGTGAAGAGACACACCTAAACAAGAAGGTACATGGTATGGTGAACAGATGGACAGTGGGTCAATTTACAGCTGGGGATCCTGAGACAGAAAGATCGATTGGGACTAGTGTAAGAAAGGCTTGAATGCCATGGTTCATGAATTTGAAATGTAACTTGTGTGTAATGTAGAGCTACCGGAGTATTTAAGCAAGGACAAAATATCATCCAATCTGCATTGCGGAAAGATACTGACAGCAGTGTGGAGGGTGGATTGAGGAGGCAGTGATTGGAGAGGGGGAGATCAATCAGTAGGGGGGTTCAGTAGTCTAAAGAAAAACGTATCAGTCTAAATTAGAGCAGCTGTCTTTGATTGACAAGAGGTTTATAAAGGACCTGGGGTACAACAGCTGTTAACTTTGCAGACTGCAGTTTTATAGTCTCTAAATACATTGCTGGTGTTCTTTGCGAATGAAGGGAGACCAGACCAGGAAACAATCTCAGGAAATTTAAACATTTTTCAGCACTCACATCAAACCTTTATAAATCTTTTCTCCTTCTTTCTCTGTCACTGACAGTTAACATATTTTCCTCCCTAGGGGGCATTGAAATCACATTTGGGAACCATGTGAAGAATTAATTATGGTTGGCCTTAACTCTCAGGTGCTTGGAACTGTGGCTGCCACAGAGGGGCTGCCCTTATGATGTAGGCTCATGAGGAGTGTGGTGTGGCCTCTGTGGGGTGTAGAGAGTAACAGTGCCAGTAACAGAGCAGGATGATGGAGGCCAAGAGCCTGAAGGAAGAGTTATGGTTGAGAAAGTGGTGCAGTAATATGATATGGCTGCAGAAGTGGATGGTTGCAGACTGTTTTACAGTTGAATGATTTTTATGTTTTAGCTTTTTGTGATGAAAAATCTTCCAGTGATAAGGCCTGCCCACTTGCTAAATCTTGCTCTGTGGTCTGCCCTTTCTAGGTAGATTCTATTCACTGAGAGTGGCTCTGCCATGGTTGTGCCCAGCACCCTGTTCAGTATGCATGACCAACTCTAGGCAATCCAGGCATATCTTTGCGGCAGCCATTAACTCATATGTGTGTTGGCAGGACTCAGATAGCAGACACAGCTCTTCCTCTGCATGACATTGCTGTTCCCTGTCATTATCAGCTGCCTGTAGTGTAATTTAGTTTCTCCAGTCCATATTTTGTCTTCACAGGAAGACTGAAAACTCCTTGCAAAGAACAATCCTATCTTAGGAGTTCTCAGACTAGTAGAGCCTCCCCACATGTTTGGTGAGAGAGCTGTTATGTAGGCTCCCTGAAAATCCTCAAGATGGGCCAGGTTCCATATACCTCATCCTACCCCCCCATCTCTTTACCAAACCTTCAGCTGCATCCTGGAATGAAAAGCCAGATTGCTTCTGCAAAGAACTTTTCCCATGACTTTCATGGGCAGCCATTCCATATAGCACACCTAACACTGAAACACCGGGCAGATTGTGAGCTCCTTGTAAGCCAGCAGCCTCTGAGTGCTTCTTGCATTTATTAGCAAGAGGGAAAGTTCGGAATGCTAGTGCACCCTTTACATCCAAGAAAATAATTATGGATGGCATGAGTCTAAGTGAAGTAAGAAATTCATCTCCCAAATGTCCCCTTAGATCCCGACAGAGTCAATGTGCACAGGGAGAGAGGCACTGAAGAGAGACAGCATGGTGGGCAGGAGGCTGGTGGGAAATAAAAAGGCCTTGGGTGGGGGGGGCGCTGGGTGGCAGAGGGAAAGGGGGGTGGGGGAACATCTGTAATACTGTCAACAATTAAAAAAAAAGAATCTATCTAATTTAAAAAAGCAACCCTGAGCACGCATATGGGTCCTGGGTGGCCAGGGTGGCTTCCTCAGTGTTGTGGGGCAGTAGTCTCCAAAATGCATGTTTGTGCCCATAAGACAGCCCACGGCAGTGTGGGAAGAAATATTAGAAGTATTTATATTTGCATTTTTAAATCCTTTCTTTTGAAAGTGTCTACTTTTTGTATATTTTATAATTACTATGATATTAGCACAGCAGTGCATGCTTTAAAAATAAATACTTGTTTACTGGAGGTAGGCACTCAATGAAAGCTACGGGGGAAAAACAGCTTTACAATAAAGATCTTATTTTCAAAGGCTTACATTCTAGTTAGGGGGCTAAAAATACATCTATATATAAACATACACTCAGTAGTTGTTTTTCCCTAGGTACACATACACACACACACACACACACACACACACACACACACACACACACACACGGTAATAGTTCTCAAGATCAGACGTAGAAGAAGGAGTGAGTAGAATGGAAGTAAAGAACAAAGAGCAACCCTCTTCCCCAGATGGTGTTTGGGGGTTGAGGCTGTTATTCTCGTGAGCATGGGATTCTTAATATACCAGAGGGAAGGAGTTTCTAACGTTCCTACAGAAGGAAATGGGAAGGAAACAGACATCTTCACACAGGCTGCCAGGAGCCAAGCCATTACTGCTCCCCAGGAGGTGGGGAGCATCCTTCTAAAGCAGAAGAGAAAGGCATGGAACATTTATAATTTCATTTTTTTTCACAAAGGCAGCTTGGCTTCCCATGTGAACTGTTCCCAGAGCTTTCTTCAAGTTAGTGTAATCTAAACACATAGACAATTCAGGAGTGTGCAGAGTAAAGAAAGTCAAATATGCCCAGTAGGTATCTAGGTACTCATGATTCTCTCTACAGAGAATGTGTGTCCAACTCTTTACAGACACTATTTCCTTTACTTCCCATAAATAACAAGTGTGAGTGGTCTCTCTCCCATTTATTAGAGGAGTACACTGAGTCCCAGAGAGTTTCGGTGACTAATGCATGGTCTCTCAGCTAGCAGTGTTCAGGTGGGAATTCCAGCTAACCCTGCTCCGCTTTACCAGGCCACACAGCTTTCCAGTGCTCTGTAAAACAATGCCTAGCTTCTGATTATCCACGGGGTTCTGGTAGCCAAAGTATATTAATTCTCTTGCCTCAAGGCACAGTGGTAAGTCCTACTCCGCAGCCCAATATTTTTACATGTACAAATCAATATATTCTAGTAAATACCACCAGATCAGCAGCCAGGAGTCATCCCAAATGTTTGTTAATTCTACCATATGTGTTTGACTGTGTCATTACGTCGCCTGTCCTAATTAAGATGAAAGAAATCTGAATTGAAGTAACTGGTTATGTGAATGCCAGAGCCACTAAAATAGAATCCCCAGGGACCTCAGGCTTCCCAGCCCCAACGCTGCTCATATAAATTTCCTGAGTGATTACATGGCTGCTGTCCATCCCCACGTTTAGAATAATTAATTGTCACTGAAAATGTTGGAAAATGAATATTGCTATTAAATATATACCCAGGCAGATAAGGCTTACCCAGAAAACCTGGGGCTATAGAAATCATGTTTTATTAAATTGTGTATTTGCCAGAAAGCTTTAGGACCCCCCCCCCCCCCCGCCCCAATAATGTTCTTTTGGTCTTGTAGCTGTTGGGAGGGCTTGGGGTCAGGGTTGCAGAGAGGAATAAGTAGAAATATTGAATATTGTATCTGTTTGATTGATTTAGATGTGCCATGGATTGAGCTCTTTGGTAAATGAGGCCACATATAAGCAAATATTGGTGAGAAATGTCTGCCTCGCCTGCTGGAAAAGATGCATTTTAAGTATCAAAGAATGGGAGTGGCTGTCCCGCTCTCAATATCAATATTTTGAATTTTAATTTTCCAGTTTTGTGGTTTTTAAACAAAATTAAGCAAAAGAACATTTCTAACTTCTTTTTAGAACTTGCATAATCTACATGTTGAAATAGGTCCATCTGAGTTAGCTCCACCTGCCTGCAAACAGCAAGGTTAGTGCTAACTAGGCATGAAAAATTACATAGGACCAATATATGCATTGGAATGACTAGCTCTCTCTCTAGAGAAAAACAAAACAAGCCCTGTTCAAATGGGAAATGTTCTTCAGCCCTTCAAAGTCATTAAAACAAAAGAGAAAAACAAAACAAGCCCTGTTCAAATGGGAAATGTCCTTCAAAGTCATTAAAACAAGGTTTACCTGGCCAGGTAGTTTCACCAGAACCTTCTGGGTTCACTGTGTTGTTTAACCTTCTCAATAATAGTCATCAGCACACTGCCCCTAATTGTGAGGTAATAATACTTTAGCTTGGTTTCACTATCTTTTTTAAAAAAAACGTTTCTATTGAGTAAGTTTATTGGGGTGACAATGGTTAATGACATTATGAAAGTTTCAAGTGTACAATTCTATAACACATCATTTGTACACTGCGTTTTGTGTTCACCACCCAGAGTCTAGTCTCCCCCCTTCACCATAAATTGGACTCCCTTTACCCTCTTCATTCTTTTCCTAATCCCTTTCTCCTCTGGTAACCACCCTTCTGTTGTGTCTTTGAGTTTGTCTGTTTGTTTTGTTCATCTGTTGCTATTTTATGTCCCATACATGAGCGAAAGCCTATGGTTCTTGCCCTTTTCCATCTGACTTATTTCATTTAGCGCGATATTCTTAAGATCTATCCACGTTGTCGCAAATGACAGTATTTCAGCCTTGCTATTGGCTGAGTTTGACCATCCTTTAAAAGCACCAACCTTGGGCAGGACTTGAGGTCTCAGTCTCTTCACAGTTACTAGTCTGCCTGCTCTCACAGACCATGCACACCATTGGCAGTATACCTATGTATTCAAACCTGGAAAGAGAGAGCGTCCTAAAATGATACATTCTGCTTTGGGAACATTTACCTTCAATCCACAACCTATTCTTTTCTTAGGCGAAAGAAAAAAGAATTGCAACCCCAGCTTCCTTTTGCAAATGCTTAAAATCCTTGGCCTTCACAAATGAAAACGCCCAGCTTTGGGACTACAAGTCAAGTGCGTCTGGAAACGTATTGATTAAGGACACAGAGAGAAACACCAGGCATTTGTCTTGGTAAATGAAAACTGGGCTGGGGCGAGCATTTGTATCTGGAAAGAATGAGCACTCTTAGGATTAAAGAATGCAAGTCCATTACTGCAACATTTTGAACAAAGAAGCTTAAGAAGACTAATTTAGGGACGTTTTACTGTATATCATATGAATAGAATGGCAGAATACTAACAAGAGCTTGCATGTAAAATAGCTCACAAATTGTCGTCTTCGCTTATTTAAGAGTATTTCAATGTCTGCAGTGAGCAGCACTCAATAACACTCGATGACTGACACATAATTATTAAGTTCATTTATATCCTGGGCCATTTCCAAGTTTCACTGAACCCTGGAACAGGAACTCCCACTGTGTTCTTTCTGGGACTTGAAGAGAACAGAAGAAAGCTGATAAAAAAAAATAGGCAAAACTGGAAATTAATTGGTAGTTGCAAGGATTAGTGCAAAGACGGTGCTGAACAGCTTCATGGTATCTACATGAGGCAAACATGTGGAATTCCTCTATGAGGTCTGGCCACAAACATTCTTCTTTTTCTTTCCTTTCTAGCCTCGAAGGGCTGGCCTTCACCATGTTCAGAAAAGGGTGCTGAACAGCTTCATGGTATCTACATGAGGCAAACGTGTGGAATTCCTCTATGAGGTCTGGCAACAAACATTCTTCTTTTTCTTTCTAGCCTCGCAGGGCTGGCCTTCACCATGTTCAGAAAATGAGCGAAGGTGACAAATGGTTGAGGAGGCAGCTTCCTCCCTTGCACAAGTCAGCTGAGAAAGAAGTTTCTCTTCACCCCTCCTCTGCCCGGAATCAACATGGTGTGATATCCTGGAGGGCCAAACGCCTCCGGAGCTTTTTGTTCCTCAGTCCAACTTCCTCCGCCACTTCTGGTCCTTCCCTTTGAAAATAGACTTCACTGCTGTGGGCTCATTTTTAGAACGTGGCAGAGTCAGCATTTGTCTTATTCTAGCTCCCTCACTACTACGAGGGATGGATCCGGCCTCCAACACGAGTCATCCAATTCCTGGGCTTGTGCTCTCTCCCTAAGCTTTGGTGTCACACACTCTCAGCTGGTGACAGAAAGGTATTAAAGATTCCAAAAAAGCCTTTTCTCTTTAGCATCCTCTTCCCGGTGCTACTGTGGTAACCATGTTCAGCTTGGCAATTTAAGGTCCCAATTTGTGCAGATGAATAGATTAATCACATATTCCTTAACTAGATCAAGCTATCTTTTGAACTTCCCTGCAACCATCCCTAGAATGAGGGAATGGAGGGAGAAGTAAGACCTCACCACTGATTGTCCCACATTGGTTGTTATTATTTAACTCATGAGTATTTATTGAGGGAGTTAGTGTCCTCTGCTGTACCACGCAAGGATGGGAAGCTTATTCCTTACATTTCAAAGGTGGCTCCAAAGGGGCAAGATGTGCAGAGGGGCTTGGAATGATTATTACAGAAAAGCAATTAATTATTACAGAAAAGGAGGGAATGAAATGCTTAGAGGTGCAGTGTGGTTGCCGGGGGGCCATGAGGAAGGTAGTGGAGGCTGGATTAGTAAGAGGAAGGTCCACAGAAGAGAAGGGACCTGGCAGTAAAGTGAGATTTGAGCTGCTATGGGGCGAGAAGGAGGGCATCCCTGGAGAGAGGATGAGGCAGCAAAGGTGTGGAAGTGAAGATGAACAGGGTGTGGGATTGTCTGAGGAATGGGATGTACCTAAGAGACAGATACTTCAAAGAGACTACAGAGTTATGTCTTATTAAAAACAAGTTCAAGTAGTTTTGGCAGATGAACTATTCTGAGGTAACTGTAGGGCCCCCTAAGAGAACCACTATTAACAATCGCCACGACTAGCCCACGCTAGTTACATTGGGGAAAAGATGTCATAATGTTGCCTACAGAGTGTTATGTGCAACCTAGGCTTATACTTTAATCATCATTCGAGCTTAAGAGTAATGGGACAATTGTAACTAGGTTAATTGGAACATAGGCAATATGTCCAAGATATGCATAGTTCAGTACAACAGCCACTAGCCACATGTGGCTATCAACCACTTACCATGTGGCTACTCCAAAATGATAAAATACATATCAAATTTCAAAGACCTCATATAAAATATATATATCCTTAATAATTTTATACGGTTTCCATGTTGAAATGCTGTTTTGGATATATTGGGTTACATAAAACATTTTTAAAAAAAATTTTTTTTAAAAAGTTTAGTCTTGTCCATTCAGATGAGTGCCATCTATTTTGAAGCAGTCTCCTTGGGAGTCTAAACACTAATTCCCACAATCCTGCCTATTGTGGGCCAGTCCCGGAACTCTTTTGTGTTTGTGTATGTGTGGCAGGGGGGTGGGGAGGGTTCTTCCAATTCCTTCCCATGTCTTTCCAACCCTGACATAAATCTCCAAGTATTTCCAACAGAGTTTTATTTTTTTTAAATAGGAAGCTAAAAATAATGAGGTCTGTTTTTCCTATACTTTACCATCCCCTTCATAATTATTTGTTTATATTATCATCCATACATGATTTTTAAAAATCTTTGCAAAATAGGAATAGAAGGGGAACTTCCCTAATTTGAAAAAGGGCATCTCAAAAATTCTACAGCAAATATTATATACTTATCAGTGAAATGTTGAAAGCTTTCCCTTTGATATTGGGAAGCAGAAAATGATGCTCATTATTATGATAATATTCAACATTGTATTAACTGTACCAGTACAGTAAAACTAGAAATACATGCATAAGGATCAGAAATGAGCAAATGAATGATAACCTTGAACCCAGAAATAGAGGCAAGTCTCTCTAAAACAGGAGACTACTGAGTCTGTTTGACTTAAAACCTCCCTTTTACAATGGGACACAAATTCTAGCTAGATTTTTTTTAAAATTGTTTTTGGGAGAATTAATGCTTTTATCAAATACTTGTTTGTTGAGTACCTGCTCTAAGCCCTGAGGAGACAACAATGAAGAAGGCAAAGGCCCTTTTCATTTTGTTGGAGAGACTGACAATAAACAACTAATCAGATAAATATAGCATATCATTTCAAATAACAAGTCAGTGAAGTGGGCTAGGGGTAGGAGAGAGGCTAGATGGACTGGTGGATGGGAAATCCTTTCGGAGGAGGTAAAAATGAGCAGTGACCTGAAAGGGAATTCACATTGAATAGCAAGAACACTACAGGCCTTTCCTCTAAACTAATTAATTATTCCTTATGACAATAATGTGCACAGCTTTTAATAACAAAACACCTGTTGACAAGCTATATTTATTTCTGAAGATCACAAAGATTCTCCTTTTAATTATTTGTAAGTTATTGTGCACATGCCAGCTACAAAGGCTGAGATACTATTAATAATTATTATCAACTAGAGGCCCGGTGCACGAAAATTCATGCACTCAGGGGGGTCCCTCAGCCCTGTGCCCTCTCATAGTCTGGGAGCCTTCGGGGAATGTCCAACTGACAGCTTCCCAGGGCCTAAGCCGCAGTCTGGCCTCCCTCTGCGGGAGGCGACCAATGGGGGACGGCACCAGCTGGCAATTGGCTGGCGCCGCCCGCTCACTGGCCCCGCCCCCTGCCAACTGGTTGTTCCGCTGTTCGGTCGACTTGCATATTAGGCTTTTATTATATAAGATGTGGAGCTCTTTTTTTTCCCCATATGCCATCCCCCCATCTCAGTCACATGCCTTTTAGAAAAAGGAAAATGCTGTTGGGGCTACTTCACTCTTGAGGAGCTCAGGAGTAAAAATGACTTGGTTGGTCAATATCCTAGGTAGGGCTAGAACTCTGTTCCATTAGAATGAATCATCTTTATACTTAGTTCAACCCTCCATCCCCTCCCCACCCCATAGGTGTTAGGATGTGCCTAGAATCCTTGTTCTTTGGCTGGCAATTCTCCTCCAGCATCTTGTAGAGCTGTTAACCCAGTACTGTTCTGTTAGTTTTCTTAAAGCAACAAAATTTGTTCCCCAAAAGCTTCTCTTTTCTCAGTTCTGTTAAATTTTCCAAAATTATAGGACAAAGAAATTATAAAATATAAAAGGAAAAATTCTATCAACCAGCTAGGGAAGCGAATGAAGGTAACATTAATTATCACTATACTGGGTTAGGAATTGATCACATCAAATTTAATTGAATCTTTGATGTAGATACTACTATCTATATGATATAGATATGATTAGGAAATGAGGCCAGATTGGTGAAGGTTAAGTAACCTGCCCAAGGCAGCAGCAGTAGAAAATTACAGGACAGAGATTTCAAAGTGGGTACTGAGGTTCTAATTGAATTCCAGTGGTTATTTCTTGCCACTCTACTACATTTTCTTTTTGACCTTTAGTAATTGCTGTCTCCAAATGGCTATTCCCATTTTCTGTATTTCTTAAGAAAAGGTGAAAATATCTTATTTTCAAGACAGAGCCCCCAAACCCCCTCCCATGAGTATTGGAGACTGAACCACAAATCCAAATTGGAGGTCTGACCTAATGCCATTCTCCAGCATCAGACATTTACAGATTGCTCTTGTTTTGGAAAAGCTGGCAACTGCGGGGTGTGGAGAAAGCATTTTTGATACCGTAGAAAGAAAAATGGAGTTTCTTATCTGCTAAAGGAAAGAGTTTAATCACCACCCCCCTTTTTTAAAGAGTACAAGGTAATCAAATAGTCCCGTGATATAAAAGCTTTCATTTTATAGACATGTTCATCTGAAAGAATCATGAGCATGCTGCCTTAAAAAATCTGCAGTTGTTTGTTTTTTAAGTGAAGGGATGCTTGGACTGCTAAAATGTGGCCTCTTCTATACACAGCTGACAGCCCAGCGTTCCTGCCTCTCCATTTTTGTGCACCTGCAATCCCGCCACTGGTCTAGCCATCAGTCTTAGGGTGGCCTGGGGCACAGTGCCAGCAACAGCCTCTACCAGAGACTTCTGATCTCAACCAGAGCTGCTTTCACAGCCTTGGAGAAAGCCCTTTCATTTTTAGGCAGAAAAAATATGCAAATGCCTACTCCCCGTTGTGTGATGGATGTTGTCTTTGCTTACATTTGATTTGGCCAGGAGCCATGTAGTTGGCCCCAAAGAGGATTTGTCCGTGTAGACCAGGAATCAACAATCTTTTTCTATAAATATTTTAGGTTCTGAGGACCATATGGTCTCTGTCATAACTATTTAACTCTGTCCTTGTAGTATGAAAGCAACCATAGACAATATGTAAATCAATGGGCATGGCTGTGTTCCAATAAAACTTCATTTGCAAAGGGGATGATGGCCTGGTTTTAGACCACTGGCTATAGTTTGCTAAACTCTGGTAGGGAATGATAATTTCCCCAAGCTTATAAACTGGTTCTCAATCTGTGGCCCTCAGATCAACTATACCAGCTTATCCTCTGTTAGGAATACAAATGATCAAACTTTTTAAGAAAATCATCTGGTAGGCTTTCTACACAGAATGTCAGGTTCCAATCCCAGTGTTTCGGATTCTGAAGGTCTATGGTGGGGCCTGCAAATTTGCTTTTCTCAGAAGTTCCCAGAAAGTATGGATGATCCAGGTCCAAGGTCACACTTTGAGAGCCCACTGTGATAAATACATGTCTTCCTATACATGGGATCTGGGGACAAAGGCATGTGGTCATAAGAATGCAGTGGTGGCAGGGGCTAGAGCAGTGATGGCGAACCTATGACACGCGTGTCAGAGGTGACATTGGTACTCATTTTTGGGGTTGATTTTTTCTTTGTTAAATGGCATTTAAATATATAAAATAAATATCAAAATATAAATCTTTGTTTTACTATGGTTGCAAATATCAAAAAATTTCTATATGTGACACGGCACCAGAGTTAAGTTAGGGTTTTTCAAAATGCTGACATGCCGAGCTCAAAAGGTTCACCATCACTGGGCTAGAGCAACAGGAATAGGTGGGAGATTCAGATCTGCCTCCTATAATCTACTCCTTGTTGGGATGAGGGTAGGAAGTCAAACAAATAGTGTTTGTTGTATGTCACACTTTTTTCTATACATTTTTGCCTCTAGGTGCTCCTACCCCTCAGATGCCACAATTTGCTGCTGGCAGAATAAAATCTAGGTGATAAATCTACTTATATGTACATGTTATCCCATTCCAAGGGAGATTTCAATATAATGAAAGTTTTGTGGGAAGAACCAAACTTAATCCAAAAGAAGAAATAGTAGAATTTCTTATGTTGTGGTTCCTATGCCAGAGTGAATATATAAAACAAGAAGCCTTTCCCAGCATTGCTCAAACCTTATTCAATGCACCAGGACTCTGCCTCCCACCTGGGCCATCCCAGTCTCCAGAAATGACCTCCCTTTCCTTCCTTCCTTTCCACTCATTGTATTTGACATCTCATTTCTCCTTTCTTCCTAATTCTGTTTCCCTGGAAGTGGATTTTTTCCTTTTGCAACCCTCTTTCCTTTTGTGCATTGCTCTAAGGCAAAGTATTTCAAAAACAACCTTTGCTTTGGGACCCATGCATACTGGGAGTTAAAAGAGGGAGGATCCCCTGGCTGGTGTGGCTCAGTTGGTTGAGCATCATTCTATGCACTGCGAGCTCGCCGGTTTGATTCCTAGCCAGGGCACATGCCCGGTTGTGGGTTTGGTCCTTGGAGGCAGCCGATCAATATTCTGCTCTCACATTGATGTTTCTATCTCTCTCTCTCTCCCTCTCCCTTCTTCTCTCTCTGAAAATCAATAAGGAAGGAAGGAAGAAAGGAAGGAAGGAAGGAAGGA
>NW_005366679.1:3171668-3201562 GCF_000412655.1 Myotis brandtii | reverse complement strand
GATTGAATTAGAGGCAATCTGGCATTTCCTCAAATCCCTGTTTTCTATTGGACTGCAGAGTAGAAGGTCATTCAGGCAAATAGCTCACTTCAGAGGTTTTTTTCTTAAAGTTAAATATAAGCATCTTAGCCATTGGTGATTGAATTAGAGGCAATCTGGCCTTTCCTCAAATACCTGTTTTCTATTGGGCTGCAGAGTAGAAGGACATTCAGGCAAATAGCTCACTTCAGAGGTTTTTTCTTAAAGTTAAATATAAGCATCTTAGCCACTTCATAATACCTTGTATAAGCCAGAGGAGAAGCAAATGCGGTACCAGTTTTAATTGCTCATGGTACCAGCTTTAATTGCTCAGGGTTTCAGCCATTCCCCAACAAGTTCCTATCCAGTTCTTCATCACCCAGTTCCTGATTACCATTTTCAGCAAAAGGTCAATGAATTTATTTAATTACTAAGCACTGAGTCTAACCTTATAACACTTTAAGCAGACTCTTCAAGTAGAGGACAGACCAGTCTCCAACATTTAATAATATTTTCTGAAGCAAATCTACTCTGGGGCTCAACTGCCTGGAAAACAAGCCACCCAAGCACTAAACACCCTCCCAAAGACATCTTGTCGAACAGTCAGAACAGGAAAACCAAAAGCAGCCTGATGGTGACAGACTGTGGCATCCCTGCCAGCGTCTGGAAAGATGGATGCCGTCAAGTGGCAGAGCTGTGAGGTTCAGAACCAGCTCAGGGACAGAAAGCTCTGCTGGAAGCCACCCAGCTCCGCCATTGCCTATCACGCTGGCAATGGAATCCTGCTGAGACTTTTTTTTTCTTTTTGGCTGGCATATTGAAATCTGTAAACTCTTTCTGTAGACAGAAGCTGTTGGGGGTTTATTTTTTTCCTGACTTGAGCTAGAGCACGCGGAAAGAGCTTAAAATCTAACTTTGCCAACCATCGGGTGGGGTGGTGAGAGTTTATCGTCATGGTGACGTTATTGGAAAGAAACCAAGTGGCCGGTCGGGTGACCAACTGTCTGTTTGCCCAGGATGGAGGAATTTCCCAAAGTTGGGACTCTCAGTGCTAACAGCAGGACAGTTCCAGGATGGTTCTTCATCCTAAAAATGGGGCAAGGTGACCCAGACTATGGTGCTAAGGAGCTTAGACCTCAAACTCACAAAAGAGTTTCCAGGCAGCAGAATTTTAAGGGACCATCTTCATCCATAAGGAAAACCCCCCAAAAGACTATCCATCCATTCATTTAAATATTCTAGTCCAAGGAAAAATTGAAATGATAAAGGTAGCAATTCCAGCTGCTGAGTTGGCTCTTGGCCTAATGATGATATGAGAATTGGGAATGTGTCGTCCCCTTGCTCCCACATATGGCTGCTCCCTCTGAGAGCTCTACTGCCCCCACCCTAGGTACCCCCTTCACCAATCTGAAAGGTTACCTAGCCAGGGGTTCTCAGAGGCCTGCCTGGCCAGCATCAGGCTGGCTGTGTGAGAATCCCTCGAGGATGATCTAAGTTGGTCTCGCTATGTTATGCTGCACTAACAAACAAGCTTCCCATCTTTGTGGCTTATAATGACGAAGGTTACTTCTCACTCAGGCTCCATGTCCACTGCAGGTAGGCAGGATGCTCTGCTCACTGGGGCCACTCAGGGATCCCAAAGGGCTGATCACAGTGCCAGAAAGAAAAGACAAACGGGGACTGTCTCACTCTGGCCATTCAATGCTCCAGCCAGGAGCAGACCCTGGCCCCTTCTACTCACAACTCAGGGGCCAGAACTAGTCCCACAGCCCCACCCAACCAGAAGAGGCCCACGAAATGCAACCTGACCTGGTTTCCAGGAGTGAACTGAACAGGAAATAGTTGGTGAATAGCACCAACGAGTACCACACATACACACAAGCACACACAAGCACCTACACATTACAGGTTTGGGGTCCACCTTCTGGAGTTCCTGATTCAGTGAATCTGGGTGGAACCTGGAAATCAAGAGATTTAAAAGCTCTCCAGGATTTTTGAACGGGCAGCATGTTGGCAAACTGCAGATGAGGTCACACAGTCTCTCGGGTGCAGAGTCAAATGAGGTCAGGTCTCTTGACTTTCGATCCAGTGCTCTTTCAACATGGCGATCTTGCTTCCTCAAAAGAGTTTGTATTTTATATATTTTTTTTCTTCAGCTAAAGGAGTGAATCTTTTTAAAAAAATATGTATATATATTTATTTATTTTTAGAGAGAGAAGAAGGGAGAGGAATAGAGATATAGAAACACTGATGATAGAGAAATATCATCAATCAGCTGCCTCCTGCACAGCCCCAACTGGAGATGGAGCTTGCAATCCGAGCATGTGCCCTAACCGGGAATCAAACCAATGACATCTTGGTTCCTAGGTCGAAGCTCAATCACTGAGCCACACCAGCCGGGCTAAAGGAGTGAATCTTTAATAAAACAGTAAACAGCTGTTTGAGGTGAATGGGGCGATTCCATGTCAAATGAGTGGATGGGCCTTCCCAATTTTGCCCAGGCCCCATCTTTTCCAGAGGCAAGAGGGTACTGAGGTGAGCAGGGAAGGAACAGGGTGGGAGAATCTGTCCAGGCCACTTCCCTGCGTTTCCTGCCTGCTGAAGCCACTCCACATTCCCCCACTAGGTCCTTCCCTCATTTTGTGTTTCTGGCCACGCTGGTAACTGCCTTCTATCTCTCAGTGTGTACTGATCAAGTTAGATGAGACAGCCTGTAAATTTCCCTGAGGAGCCTATTAGGGAACCCTGCCACAAACCTCTCCCTGCACGTATCTCTCCTTGGAGGGCACCTACTCAGAACGCCTGTGTGTGAGAGACGGGACTGCAGCTGGGGGAGCCCATGAATGCTCTTGTTCTCTCAGATGCTGGAGGGGTCACACCCTTCAACACAGGATCCTGGCCCACCTCTGCCTCTCCTCAGTGTCGCTAAAACAGCTACCAGAGCTGTTCTCTAAGACTGCCATGCACTTTGGTAGATCTTACCCTGTCCCCTCAGTCTAGCAGCTGTTCTCAACCTGTGGGTCGCGACCATCAGAAAACACATATAGCATATCAGATATTTACATTATGATTCATAACAGTAGCAAAATTACAGTTATGAAGTAGCAGCGAAAATGATTTTATTGTTGGGGGTCACCACAACATGAGGAACTGTATTAAAGGGTCGCGGCATTAGGAAGGTTGAGAACCACTGGAAAGTGTTCTTCCCCCTTTGGCTGAAATTTCCAATCTTTAACCAACCAGCTCAGGTATCACCACCTCACTGCAAAACTCCCCAGTCCCTAAACTCAGTATTAAATACTCCTTTCTCCTAGGGGCTAATGGCTCTTCATTCTTGGTTCTTTTCTAAAATTGATTTTTTTCCCCCACCTCGTATAATAAGTTAACTTAGAGGTCAATGTGTCCCTCAGCAGACTATGCCCCTCAAGAGCAGGGAAAAGATCTATTTTGTATGTTTTGTATTCCTAGCATCTTGCGTAATTCCTGTAATATTTGAGGTTGAATGCAAGTTTCTGGAAGGAAGGAAGGAAGGAAGGAAGGAAGGAAGGAAGGAAGGAAGGGAGGGAGGGAGGGAAGGAGGGAGGGAGGGAAGGAGGGAGGAGAAAAAGAAGGAAAGAGTTATTTCACCCTTCTCCCTGATTCCAATAACTCTAAGGCTATATTGTATTTATCTTTAAATTTATACCTTATCCCCAACCTCACTCAATTTAGCAATGATTTCATATAAACGCCTTAGGATTTTGTTTGACCTGGAGACTGGGATTGAAATCTGGTTTTCTGTGAACTAGTTGTGTCATTTTGAGACTCAGGTCTTATTTTTCTTAAATCTAAATCAAAAGATTCAAATATCATTCAGGGCTTCCCAAAAGAATGCTCAGTACCAAAAGGAATGCATATCGCTCTAAATATAAATATTGGCCACGTGGAGAATACATGATTCACAAACCAAATCAAGGCACTCTGAAGGAGAATGATGGCATTTCTCTGTAATCCCAACCAGCCAACAAAGCGAACCTGCTCCACGTTGGTTGCCTTGGTTTCCTGCTGTCTTCCCTGGTGATGGAGGAGACAGAAGATGCTGGAGAAGGACTACATGTGTTTAGAGACCTCAGCTAATGGGAAGGTGTCAGGAAGCAGAAAGTCACCTTGTTGCAATGTGACTGTTCAGTGGCTGACATGCTTGCGGTGGCAACCTCCATATCTAGAATCACGAAGCATAGAAAGGGAACTGGAAAGATGACCTGGAGCAATCATACCTTTCCATGCGCTCAAGCTAACACCTTGGCATCTGCTATGGTCTGAGTGTTTGTGTCCCCTTCGTGTGATGGCATTGCTAGGTGAACCTTTGGGAGGTGATTAGTTCATGAGTGTTCTCATGGCCTAAGGAGATTAGTGCTCTTATAAAACAAACCCCAGAGATCTCCTTGCCCCTTCCACATCAGAACAAAATGTAAAGTCTGCGACTCAGAGGAGAGCCCTCACCTCACCATGTTGGTGCCATGATTTTGAACCTCCAGCCTCCAGATCTATGAAAAGTACATTTTTGTTGTTTATAAGCCACCCAGTCTGTGGTATTTTGTTATAACAGACTGAGCTGACTAAGGCAGTGTCAGTCCTGACTCATCTTTTCATCTCACACCTCACACCCAGCCCTTCAGGAAGTAAATCTTGCCTGCTTACCTTCCAAATACACCCAGGGCTGACTTGTTTCTCAGCACCTCCACTGCCACCAACCATCTCCTCAATCATTACAATAGCCTCGTGAGAGTTTCCCTGCCTCTAACCTTGTCCCTTCCTTAGAGGCCAGAGGGATATTGTTAAAACACAAGTCAGATCCTATCACTGCTCTGCTCAGCATCCCCTGAGAATTCTCATGCCCACGAAAAAGCCTGCAGAGCTCTCCAGGATCTGGCCCTCCCTGCTGCCTGCCATCTCCCTGACCTCCTTGCTTTTCCTTAACGTGATGGGAATACTCCTGCTGTGAGCACCTGCACAGGCCATTTCTATACGGGTGCTCTTCCCAGATCATCACAGGCTGACTCCCTCACCTCCTTCAGCTCATATGTCACCTTCTCAAGGCTGTCTTTCCTGACCTCCCTGATTAAAATACAGTTCCCACACCAACACCCCCTTCTACCTTCCTTCATTTTTATGCACTTGACTAACACCTAATATAGTACACATTTTCCTCATCTTCTTTATTATCTGTCCTCTCCCAACTAAAATGCAAGCCCTATGAGGGCAGGGATTTTTGTTGGATTTGTTTTTTGCTACATCCCCAGTGCCTAGAGCAGAACTGGCAGGTGTAATAGGGGCCCAGTAAATATTTGTTGAATGAATGAATGAATAAATAAATAAACAAATGAATGAATGGCTAGAGGACAGCTCACAGAATTGACAGGGGCCTCTAGAACCCAACTCAGATGTAAACAAGAACCTGACCTCCCAGCAGGGGTGTCACCTCCTCAACACTGCCATGGAATGCTTATGTGATCTTCTCAGGTGGGGTTTAAAGAAGTAATTCAGCAAGTGCCCTCAAACCCTTTCTAATGAATGTGGGCTAGAAATCACACAGGAAGCATGATCCTTGCAAACAGGAGCTCCCATAGTTCTGGGATTTTCAGCAGAAACTTTCGAAGAGACAGCCTATGGCTTTTGGATGGCTCCCACGGCAGCTCACTCGAGGGGTTGGAGATATTCTGCTTTCTCTCCTAGCCCTCTACTCCTGGCTTCGGTTGAGGCTGCCTTAGCTCTTGGCCCTCCTGGTTCTGGGGCTTGGAGCCACCTTAAGGCAAGGGAGCATTTAACCAATAAACAGGTTTTGACTATCACCTATCTGCTAGGCACTGTACTGGGTTCTAGGGTCCCCAGAACAAACCAGTCAAGGATGGTGCCCTCTAGGACTTAACCCCCGCCACTGCCCCAGAGAAGAAGTGGATGCACAAGGAAGGGAAAACAGTGAAGCAGGACCCGATTTAAATGTTGAATGAATGATGCACCACTAGAGTTCAGAGGAGGGGCAAGGGGGCCCTGGAACATGGATGCCCAGAGAAGGGTTCATGGAGAGGGTTGGGTTTAAACTGACACAGAAGGGCTGAGAGAAGATAGGCAGGTCAACTTGAAGAAGCAGTTTTTCTGGAAACATCCAGACATCCATGGTGCAATGCCCAAATTTAAGGGGCAAACTTCTGGGTGAGTGAGGTCAGGGCCCTCCTCCAGACTCTAAGCTGGAGGTGTCTGCCTTCTCTCTGTGTAAACTCGAATGTTGGGAGCAGCTCCCCAAGACAGTGGCTCCCACTCCCACCTCCTCAGCCCTTTGCTCAGGAGCCGTGGGGGTGCCCTAGCTGGCTGACATAAACATACGCAGAATCCACTTCTGAGCTCTGGGGCATTCAGATTCTGAAGAGCTCCTAGTCTTTACTTCTGCCCAGGGTTTGTTCCTATAACTTGGTTCCAGCAGATTCCTTTTCCTCATAATCAGCTTTGCTTGCTTTTTCATTTCTGAAATGTGCTCTGAGGACAAAGCCTCTCTGAATGTCCACATGCACATTAATCATCTTAGTTCAGGAAGCCAGGGAGGCCACCTTCCCTTGCTCACCAGCACTGTCTGTAGTACCTCCCTGGACACGTTCCCATGAATATTTACCCTGACAGTGTCTCTCTCCATGCAACACTGCTGGGACCAGTCACTCTTGTCTGAAGAATTATTGAGGGAAGTTATAAAAATAGGAAGACACACTGAGAATAAACCAGCTGTTCTCAGCACTTTCTATGAGCTTAGCTTATTCTTCTTGAATCTTTATTGGGCCTTTCTTTCCATAAGTAATAAACTTGAAGAGCTATTTTCCCGGATTGACATGGTTTGAATTTTCTTTGCTTCTTTCCCTCCTACCACTTGCAGGTATTTCCACCTCTGCATGAGACCTCTTTCCATCCTCTTTCAATTCACCTTATCAACTTTCATTCTCCCTTGCTTCTGAAGGGATAGAGAAAGGGGAATGAGGGGTGGGTAGGTGCCGAGGTGTGTGAAGGCTGCTGCTAAGTTTGCACAGCACTGCCAAGTCAGGCCTCCTCCCCCATGCACAAAACACAGGCCACCAGCCTGAGCCTGGACTCCTGTGTCCCTCCTCCACAGTGTCTTCATTTTCTGGTCACAAGTGGTAATAGACATCTGGTTTATTCATTTATTTATTTAAGCTGACCCAGCATCCTTCCCCACTTTTCTCCTAACAGCATCCTGATTTTCTGGAAAGTCCCTCATTCTCAGTTCACATAAGTTAGGAGTGGCTCATCCCACCTCTAACTCAAGACCCTGATTTTCTGGAAAGTCCCTCATTCTCAGTTCACATGACTTAGGAGTGGCTCATCCCACCTCTAACTCAAGACATGGGCACGTGACCTTGCCCAAGCCAATCAAATCTTCTTTCCATCTAACTGGAATCATTGGGCAGAAATGGGCATGTGACTCAATTTGGCCAACAAGACTTGTTCTGAGAATTTTATTCCAATGAGAAGAGAATGCCTCCTGAGAGCCGTGGTGCCAGAGGGTAAAGCTAAACTGAAAAATGCAGAGCTAAGAAATGAAGGGAGATTAAGTCCTAGTTCCCTGGATCCAGCTGTTCTTAAAACTAGCTCGTCTTAGCCTTTTCTGAGCCAATTAACTTCCCTTCTTTATTTCAGTAGGTTGCTTCATTCTGCAAACCAATGATTAACTTCTGTTGTTATCTGCAACAAAATAAGATTCCTACCCCCACCTGAAGAAAATGTGTCCTTTCTTCCATCCACCAATGTCCTTGACCACATCTCCTCCTGTCTTCTTGGGCCCTTATTCTATGATTAGTACCTTGTATTTCCCTCAAGCTTCTTACATTCTTTGAAAGAAAATCCCTGCCTCAGTTATATCCTCAGCCCTCTGATTGCCCTTGGCTATCCCCCAGATTCTCCCTTTCCTTCCCATCCAAGCTTACTGAGGTCATCTGCTCTCAGAGGGTTTCCTTCTTTACCTCTCATTTCTCTTCAACCAACAACTGTCTAGCTTCTTCCCCCTGCACACCATTAAGACTTGTTCACTGAAACCAAAGGTGGCCTTCAACAGTTTTCCCCTATGGTTGTCTTCTGATTTTCATCTTTTTTACTCCTCTATGAGATGTTATAGTGTTGGCCTCACACTCATTTTCCTCCTCTCTTTTGTGATCGTCCTCTGCAGTCTTTGACCTTTGCTTTTGAAAAAAAAATCTTTATTGTTGAAAGTATTACATATGTCCTCTTTTTCCCCCATTGACCTCTCCTCTCTTGCCTCCCCCCTCAGGCCTCCACCACCCTACTGTCTGTGTCCATGCATTATGCATATATGCACAGGTTGTGGGCTCGATCCCCAGTGTGGAGCATGCAGGAGGCAGTCAATCAATGATTCTCATCATTGATGTTTCTATCTCTCTCTCCTTATACATTCCTCTCTGAAATCAACAAAAATATATTTTAAAAAATATATATCTCACCTTTACAACAACTTAGAAGTAGGTGTTGTTGTTAATAATCCTACTTTTTATATAAGAAAAGTGGACTCTCTGAAATCAACAAAAATATATTTTTAAAAAATACATATCTAACCTTTACAACAACTTATAGAAGAAAAGTGAGGCTTTAAAAAGTTGAGTAACATGGCCAAGGCCAAAAAGCCATAAGTTGCAGAGATGGGCATGACACCCATATCTATCTCAATGGAACCAACATTCGTGCCATTCACCCCTGCCATCTGCCTGCTGCCTGTCTTTAGTGGGGAGGGCAAAGGACACTGGCATCTCTGCAGAAGGCTTGCTGAGGATGGATCCTGCCTTTAAGTTCTCTGCCCACTTGACCATAAAAGCTGTTATTTATCTGCATTTTCTCCTACATAAAGCTTTTGGACTGGAACTATCCAGTGCTAAGAATTAAACTTCAATATTAGTGTACCTTCTAAAAAATGATGTTTTGACAAATACTCACTATGTGCAAATTGTCATGAACAATCAAGTTTCCCAAGGCACATAAACTGTTGAACGTGGTTCAAGCTCTGAAGTAGCTGAGGAGTTTGTGACCAGAATTAGTGTGGGAAGGAGACAAAAGTTAGTTTCCTGCTCCTGCCCATCCCTTTACTTCTTTGCCTGCTTGAAGGCAACATTCACAGCAGAGTCACAGAATCAAAAAGTGTAAGACCCAGCAGGTTCTCAACCATAAACTCATCTTGTCCCCTCATTTCCTGAGAAAACTGAGGCCCAGAGAGGTTTAAGTGAGTTTTCTAAGGCCACGCAGCTGGTAGGCATCTGATTATGGCTTGTTGGGTGATGGCAACTAAGACCTAACCCATCTAATGTTCAACAACTATATTAGGCAGCTATTATTATCACACCCATTTTACAGATGGAGACACTGAGATATAAAGAGGTTGGGTGACTTGCCCAGTGATGGCAGAGCCAAGAGTCTAACCCAAGACATTTAGCTCCTCTTAACTTCTGCATCTCCAATAACCCACTCTGTTTTCACACAGGACAGACACAGCCGGGAAGCCCTTCCCTTGTCTGGCCCGTACAGAGCAGGCAGAAGCCCTTAAAACCCTCTCTTCTGAGGCCATACACATAGTCTCCGGGAGACAGAAAAGATGGAAATACACATAGTCTCCGGGAAACAGAAAAGATGGAAATAATCTATTTTCATCACACAGCCTGACAACATAACTTCAAAACTTAGTGTGTGTTTTCTAAACACAAATTCTTCTATTGTTCCGTGAAAACGTTTTACACTTTACATTTGATGTTAAAGGGTGAATTTATAAGAATTAAACACTTAAAAGCACGTTAACTTTGGTAACCTTGTACGATTTCCCTCAAACTCCAAGAGGCTTTGACTCCTGCTTCCCAAAGCCTCTCCAAATTATTCTTTATGGAAAATAAAATGAGATTAAGCTCTCCATTTAAGGATCGCCTGCAACAAAGGCGATTTATTCTGTCTGGATTTCATATACCCTGGCTCCCGGGAAATTTCCAAGGCTTTTGTGTTCTTCCCCCATCCAGCTATAATTGTTTTTCAGTAGATATAATTGCTTTGTGGATTTTCCCTGCTCTGTTGGGATGAAGTAATGAAAGGAGACAGTTTTCAGCTGCTCAGCTGTCTTGAAATCTTGTGTTTGACCTAAGCAGCTCAGGGCTGCTTGTGTTTTTCAAGTCAGAACGTTGCTAACTGCTCGGCTATTGCTCTTTATAATTGGCACACATTTTATCTTTTCTGCGAATATGCATTCAGCCATAAGCATTTATTAAAAGCTCACTGTATGGTCTCGTGCCTGCCCTCCAACAGCCAAAGTCTTATAAAAGACATAAGATCTGAGAGAGAAAATTTTATAATGAAAGGGGCTCATCAAGTCATGATTTAGTCTCTGTGGCATTCACAGGCATTCACAACTGTTCTCGAATATCTTTTCACAGTCTCATGTTGGCACTCCCTAACCCACATTCCAGCTACATCAAATCTCTATCCCTGAAACATCATGTCATTTCTTTTGGCTAGAGTGTTCCTAGATTACAGAGTCTCTGTTCTTGGAGTGTCTTTCTCCACCTGGCAAACTCCTACTCATGCTTTTAAACCCTGCTCAAAGCCCATAAATAGGGGTTCACATTGATTGTCTGCCATGTGCCAACGCTTGTTCTGAGGCCCTCAATTGTATTAACTCTGGTTCTCAAAGTGTTGCACCCTGTCTGCCAGCATCAGCTTCACCTGGAAGTTTGTTAGAAAGGTAAATTCTAGATCAGTGGTTCTCAACCTTCTGGCCCTTTAAATACAGTTCCTCATGTTGTGACCCAACTATAAAATTATTTTTGTTGCTACTTCATAACTGTAATGTTGCTACTGTTATGAATTGTAATGTAAATATCTGATATGCAGGATGGTCTTAGGCGACCCCTGTGAAAGGGTCGTTCGACCGCCAAAGGGGTCGCGACCCACAGGTTGAGAACCGCTGTTCTAGATTCTCACCCTTGAACTACTAAATCAGAAACTCTGTCCTAAGCTTTAACTGCAGGTTATTCTGATGTGTGCTCAAGTCTGAGAACCACTGTTTTAACTCATTTAATCCTGCCAACAATCTTGAGGTTAGATATATGTATTCTCATTTTACAGCTGAGCCCATTGAGGCATAGGGAAGTTAAATAACTTAGCGAAGGCCACACTCTTACTCACCCAATACCCTACCATTTATTCAGCGTGTTACTTTTTCAGACATTTTTTCCTCTATGGAGAAATTCCTTTCCTCCAAAATGGCCTCTTTTCTGTGTTCCCCAGTGTCTTGTATCAAATCCGTAATCTCTCTTTCCACATTCTATTATTATAATAAATAACTGTACGTCTCTGGTTTTCTGGAGACCAGTGAGGCCCTCCAGGACAGGGACGCTGCAAGTAATTTATGCTAAACTTCATGCCTGGTCTGGGGTAGATGATCAATGAACATTTGTTTAGAGAATGAAAAAATAAATCACAGGGTTTTATCAACACTTTGCTGCACTAAAATCAGTTTGAAACCATTTTCAGCATTCTCCAAGGAGCAATGATTTATAGGTTCACCATCCTTGTTTTATTGCCTTCTGGTTGTTGAGGATAGTTTTTGTGCAGAAAAAGGGGTTCGGCCTCTTTTATTGCATTCAGAGTTAGACTGGCCATTATAATTGATTTCAACACCTATTGGCTATACCGAGTATTTTTCTGCAAAATAGTGTAAAAACTGAGGGGTAGATTTCATTGGTTTTTTACTAAAATTGACCAACATTGTAATTAATTTAAACCCCCAATGTACCTGGTTTCTTTTTCACATGGGAAAAATCTACCTTGAGAAACCTCCCTTTGCAATTGTATTTCTATAATATTTCAAAACTGTTGTAGACCCTAGTCTGAAGTATCCCATTTTTCTCTAACTAGAATCATGTCTCAGGAAGTGAAACATTAGTCAGCATGCAAGATGATTTTGAGAGAAAGAAATGATACACTGACCTGCTCCGGGTATCTGAGCAGAAAAACAGACTGGGGGAGGGTTGTGGTGGGGGGGGAGGCAGTCAATGCCTGTTGAACTTCCCTCACAATGATCCTGTGTGGCTGCTGTTGATCCCACTTTTTTTCAGAGAAGGAAACTACAGCTCAGCAGGTTCATATTTGTAAAGTCACAGAGCTGGTAAGTGGCAAGTCTGAGACTTGAACCCAAGCCTGCTGCCTCCCAAGTCCATGCTGTTCTCTAACTAATTTCCGTGACCCCCTTGAGAGGGGGCGGTGGGAGAGACACAATTCAGGAAAGGCTTTAATTCCTCAATTCTAGAGTCCAGGCCAACCCTTTGGTTTTCTTTGTATCACGTCTCCCTCCCTTTCTAGTGACCTGGTTCAGTTCTGTACACAGCTGCTGCTACATGGGTTTCGAATGAACAAGTATCACACCAGAACCCTCATCTCTTCGATGCCCTGTGACATTCATTATAAATATGCCCTCCGAGTGCTTAATCTTATAATCCTGGCACTGGGCTTTTTGTATTATTATTATTATTTCAGGGCAAAAAAACATTTTCAGGCAGAATAACCCATTTCACAACAATTTACAAATAATTATACTTTACAACTGCATCCTTAACTTCTTGGGGTTTTATTTAAAGACCTCTGGTTTTGGTGGCCTCTACTGCTCCCTGACCTTGTACCATAAGTATCCTTCCCTGAGTAGCTTCAACAGTGGGAACCCCAGAACTGTGTGGGTTAGCACTAACATCAAGGGAGGATGAGTGCAGGTAGTGATCCAGCTCAAGGTCAAGTCCCTTTTGCTAGTGCCGCAATGCAGTGCAGCAACACTCACCGTCCTAAAACAGGAGGGAGGATTTGAATCCTATTCTGGGAAATTGCAGCAAGAGGCACAAACTGCCCATGGGAGTTGAAGTTTGCATTATATTGTCCTTGTTTATGAGAACTTTGTTTTTCATAAGATTCAATATATTTTATTTCTTTGCAAAATGGAAACAACTTTATTGACATTTAGTATGTCTTTGACCTTTACAACATGACTCGTTTGTAAAGCTTACATGTTAGGCTTAAGGTCTAAGTGTTAATCTGCAATGATGTGACAGTTGGAGCAACTTGAGAATTGACAAAAATGTTATGATTGATGTCAGACAAATGAATTGAAGGTTTGAGCATACATTTTATGTAAGATGAAACAACCATTTTTTCCCTTAAATTAAATGACATTTGTTTAAACTTAAATTAACTGTATCACCTATGGCCTAAGATTTTCTGTGAATTCTGTTTCCTGATCTGTGTTAAAGGAGCTCTCCCCTAAACTCAGGGCCCTCTCCTACAGAGAAATGTGACTTTAGAGAATGCATCTAAGTCTGGTGAAGGAACCAGTCTAACAGTTTCTTCCTTTTTTCCTTTCTTATATACTTTGTCCCTCATTCTGTTTTTAAAAAAACAAACACAAAACCCACATATTTTCAAATTTTCAATGCAACCTATGCACCTGGAGTTAGAGAGAGTGAGAACATGGACATCCCATGACCCAGCCATTCTACTCCTACACATCTAGGAGGAATAACTGTATATCATCACAAAAAGATATGTACAAGAATAACTCAAAACTGGAAACATCCTTCAACAACAAAATGGATAAATAAACTGCAGTCTATTCACTCAATGGATTATACTGGAATGAAAAAAAATTAAACTACTGATACATACAGTAGTATGGATGAATCTAAAACATACAATAGTATGTGAAAGAAGCTAAACCCAGAAGTAAACCCTCTGTATGATTTCATTTATATGAACTTTAAGAACAGGAAAAACTGATTGATGGTAATAGAAGTCGGAATAATGGCTGCCAAGCCATAGTGCGTTCACCCCTTCTGGGGCGGTGGTATCGATGGGAAGAGGTAGGAGGGAACCTTCTAGGGAAGTGCTCCTACCCAGGAAATCCCTCCCAGGACTGCAGGATAAATACAGGATGCCAGTTAAATTTGAATTTCAAGCAACGAATACAAGTTTCAATATAAGTTATGTCTAGAATGCTGCACAGAAGATACTTACACTGAAGAAATTATCCATGATTTATCTGAGGCTCAAGTGTAACTGGGCAATTGTATTTTTAATAATGTTAAATTTGGCAGCTCTACCTCTCTCCCATGCCATCTTTTTCATGAAACTTGCAAGTCCTAGAGTCTTTCATGTCACAACCAGGTCTCAGGTGTAATTGCAAAAAGCCAAACACATACAAACACAACCCTGAGAGCAGCTTTGATAAGGAAGGGAGAACCGTTGGGCTTTGGGGTTTGGGGTAGAAAAAGGGACGCTGTAGGGAAATTTTGCCACCAAAAATTTTGTCTCATTTCTTTTTGCTAAAAGATCTTTCACTGTCAAGAACAGGAGTAAAAAAATATTTCAACTTTGTAAATGAATTACAACAGAGCTCTTTTGTATTTCTGGTTTAACTGCCTGCAGCGTTTGAGGCTGGGAGGAGAAGGGATTAAACAGTGAGCATCTCTTGTGCCTTCGCAATGTCGTTGCGCTAGCCATTTCCACTTAGCAATTTTCTAAGGAAAATGAAAAATCTGCTCAAAATTATCGGTCACTAAAATAGCACCAGCTACAGTTTTTGAAGTATTGATTTTTGAGAGTGGAATTGTTCTTTCATATTCTCCAGCCAGCTTCTTCTATAAAGGATTTGCATTAAGATAGTCAGATGACTCTAGATGCCACTTGCTGGCGGCGGGGATTGTTAAAGTCACTAATCACTAAAGCAAAAGACTTTTTTAACCACAGAGATTTCTGAAATTTTTCCATTTAAATTCAAGAATACGACCAACCTGCCCAGGTATTGGATTACCCACAACACAGTTATGACTTTCACTTCTCTTGCAGGTTTCCTGCAATACTCCAGCAACAAGGTCCTTTCCTTCTGCAACTTTGTGCTTCTTCTTAGGAGCTAAAATATATTATTCTCATGAGCTATGTGGGTTAAATGTAAATGCACAAGACTTTAAGATGAGATACAGCATAAACTGCATGAGAGGTCACAGTGGGCAAAGTCGTTTTCCTATTTAAATGTTATTAAAACAAAATTAAGATGCATTGGTACTGGATTCCCCTTCTAACCAGGTTATGGTTCCAAATTACAGCTCTAAATGTGGAGTCGGGTGGCAGTGCAGCAGTCTTTCTGAATTTAAGAAGTGAGATGCTGGGAAATCTCAATTCCTCAGTTGGAATTCTCCCCAAAATGACCTTAGAGGACATCACAGCTGCCGAGAGCTGGAATGCTCCATGGGTTTGGTTGCTATTCCAGTGGGGGCCGTCATGCCCAGCTTTACCAACCCTGCAACCTCAGGAGGTTGAAATTCTGTTCTCTATTTTCTTATTTTTTAACAGATGTTTATTGAGCACCTTCTGTGGACCAACCCTTTTATAGATACTTAGGGGTACTGCAGTAAACATGAACAACGTCACCACCATTCCTATGGTTGAGGAGCTCATGTTTCAGCAAAGGAGACAGAAAACAAATCAGTTACTAAGTACACGATTTCAGATCTTCTCCCTTCACCTTCCTCCAGCATCGTCCCACACTTTCAGTTTCTGCTCTGTTATTCAAAGTTTGTTCTCTTTTTGTCTGTCATTTGTTTTAAACATGATGGGAGACAAGGGACATGTTATCTCAAAATAGAAATGGCAAACCACAAATGTTTATTCTCTTCCATCTTCAGCACTCATGAAAATGTCATATTGCATGCATATTTCACATACTGTGCATCAGTTATAGTAATTTTTATCAACTGTTTGAGGGCCGAGAACTTCTACTTTCTTTTATTACCTTTTATGCCTGAGGGTCAAGTATAGAATAAAATACTAAGTGTTATATATTGAAACAAGAGAAAGGCTGAGATAAGGAACATTTTTTTCCCTGCGATCCTTGCATTTCTGAACAGTGAACCCACCCTGCCAAGCCATAGTGCGTTCACCCCTTATGCTTTCCCAGTCTGCGCAATTTCATTTCTGCAATTTTCAAAACTTGTTTGTCTAGGTTATGTCTTGTCTGCATCCATTTGGATTGTATGAGATTGTGAACCCTTGGAGGTTGGGACCTTGTCTATTTTCATTCATTTTGGAAAGAGTGAAGCTGGGACCAACTGCTTTATAACACAATGAGTGACTGGAGTGGAAACTCAAGAGGAAAAGTCTCAAGCCCTTCCTGACAAAAATGGCTTGATTTGTCCTGGTCCAAATGGTTTGATTTTCCCTGGTCCAAGGCCCTCTCCAAATCACAGCAGACAAAAGAGCACAATGTATGGCCCCACAGAAGCCTAGACTCAAAGGAAAATGAAAATATTGAACTATGAAAGCAAGCAGTCACTCTGGTTATAACTGTGAAAAATACAGTTGCATGAAAGAGAGAACACTGGAGATGGATACAAAGCTAAGTATTGTGTATTATTGCAAAGGGAAAATGGGAGGTGGGCTGTAAAAATCTATAATAATAAAAGGGTAATATGCTAATTAGATCAGATGTCTTCTGGTTGTCATTCTGGACATCCTTCCTGATGAAGCCGGGCCTGAGGGAAGCCAGCCAGGTCCCGGGTGCCTGAAGGCAGCCTGAGGGAAGCCAGCCTGGGTCCCGGGTGCCTGTAGGCAGCTGGAGGAAGGAAGCCCAGGTCCCGGGTGCCGGAAGGAAGCTGGTGCCAGCAGCTCGGGGAAGGAAGGCCTGCTCTTGCACGAATTTTTGTGCATCGGGCTTCTAGTGCTTTAATAATATCGCTAACATTTTGCAGGGTTAAGGGAAATTTAGTGGCAATTAGCATTTTCATTGGGTCAGGAGATGAGTCTCTTGTACTCATTAGTCTCCTACTCTATACAAAGAACAGACACTAACAGTTATATTGACACTATCTAGTACCAGGCAACACATGGTCCATCTCAATGACCATCTATAAATGGGAAACCAAGAGGTTCTGCACACTGCCTGGGGCACACAATAAATAAGTGCTTTGGCCAGATTGGAACCCAGGTCATGTTAGTCCAAAGCCCTGCTCTTAACTCTTTTACTATGCAGCCTCGGTTTGGGGCCAGCTTTCTGTCTCTGGGACAACAACAGTAGAAAACTCCTGACCTTCCCCCTTTTTCCCCAGCTCATGTTCAAGTCCCACAAGTAACTGTTTTAGGAGAGGACAATCTCATCTTCACCACTAATAGATTGTGTTTAATATTTAGCTTTGATTCTACTTCCTTCCTGAACACCGTCTCTCCTATGATCTCTCCTTGGACACCCCTTCCCTGACCATAAGTATAAAGGTGTTTTCAATGAAATAGATTTTTGAATATTGCCTCTCTCCATTCAGATGGCTGTGTTCATTTGTGCCACAGCTTTAACCCACAGAGAGGCATCTCGTTGCTGTGCTGAGGTGCACCAGTTCCAGACTAATTCTTCTTATGTGTTGTCATGAGCTGAAGATCATTTTATATTCATCAAAGGACTTGG
Organism: Myotis brandtii; assembly: GCF_000412655.1. Lineage (NCBI taxonomy): Eukaryota > Metazoa > Chordata > Mammalia > Chiroptera > Vespertilionidae > Myotis > Myotis brandtii. The sequence goes on along the minus strand of NW_005366679.1, from coordinate 3,184,026 downwards.
TTTCATTCTAAACTGACGTCTGAGGGGAGAATTCCTGACATAGAAAATAGACTGATTTAACTAGAACTAAGCACTTCGCCCTGGTGTTCAAATCCACCTCATTTATCACACATACATCTCAACTGCTCAGAGAGGGGAGAGACCGTGCACGTTTGGACTCTTAATTGTGCGATTTAGCTGGAAGACAGATGAATAGAGTGGACTGACTCTGATACGTCCTTCAGGTTGGTAACTCTGTGGCCTCGTTGGTATGGTACTCTGCTATCTCTCTTGGAATGACAGAATTGAAATAATTTGAGAGAATGCTATGTGTCATGTGGAACAGAGAGAAAAGTAGAAGTATTCAAATGTCAAATCTATAGGCAAAGAGCTCCTAAGCTACCACACTGGATTTGTGGTTTGTCACTTCTGTTTAGCTGTTGAAATGGAAATGGAGTTGTGGATTCTTGCCTTTGAGCATTCTAGCCTTCAGTCTTGGAGAACATGGGTTAATGTTGAGATTCTGCACCATTCTATGTAGATGCCTTGTAAAAGTTCCTAATTATAATAAATATGACTGCTCAAGTATAGAATTCACAGATGTCTTAACACATTCCAGTATTAAGCAATATGCTTAATTGGATTTAATTGGATTATTTGTCAATGGATATGATAAAATGCTAAATGAAAACATTTTAAATTAATAATGTAGTTGGTTTTGGATGGACATATGGAGAAGCAAAAACAACTGAACAAATAAATAACCATACCAAAGTACTAAAACCTTTTAGGTTGAACTTCATAAAACATAACCACTTGTCAAACAATGACACTTAAATATGTTTTTAAAAGAATTATGTATATTTACCTGATACACAAGAGTGTTATTAATTTTAAATATGATCTGGGGCTAAATTAATTATTTCTTCTGAGACATGTAATTGCTTCTCTAGTTAATACAATTAACTTCACATCAGGCATCCAGGCATTCACACTGGAGGTCCAATTACACAACTTAATTTTCACTGCTCTTTCTGTGGCAGCCCAGGAGGCAATATCTGACTCCCTACTCATGTGGTCAGAAAGTCAGCTTCCACAGACCACATCTGAGACAGTTCTGAGAACTGAGCTGGGCTGTCAGGGAAATCTGCTGCTATTCTCAGAATTGTGCTTTAATTCATGATAAATTGACAACAGAAGACCTTACTATAAAGGTATTAAAATTTGTGTGTGAGAGTAAAATTCTAAAGAGTTTTTTTTTCTAGGAGTCAGTAGATGCATAGTTAAATGCAATGGTCTGGAGAATAAATCCCCCCTTTCATTAAATAATAAGAAAAATAACTATAATGCCAACAAAAACCATAATAGTACTTATCACTGAGTATTAGCTGTATCCTGCACTGTTTCAAGCACTTTATATATACTAACTCAATCCTCACATCAATCTTTGAAGTAGATACTATTATTATCTCCGGTTTTTAGATGGAAGACACTGAGCTACAGAGAAGGCTTAATTAAGGTCATGTAACTAGTAAAGATTAAGACCAGGCAATCTGTCTCCAGCAATCTTGCTCTTAAATTCAGTGCCATACTGCCTCAATAACTGCAGAAATATAATGGTTTGATACTTAATCAGATGTTTGAGTTCACATGAGCACAGGATAGATGATAAAGTTTCCCTTTGCATTTAACTGTTCCTTTATTCTTCTTTTCTATCTACCTAGTTGTTTCTGATTACAGTAGCAATCACAGGTCAACTTAGAAAGTACAGAAGAACACAAATATGGAAAATCACCCATTAATCCATCACTATTTCAGTTTCAGATAGGTAGGTAGATAGATAGGTCAATAGAGAGATATATGTAGATGCACTATACCAGTAGATGTAGAGATAAATCAACAGATAGAGGTATAAACAAGGCTCCATAAGAACAGTATCTTTGTCTAGTTTATTTACTGTGGTATTTCAAGTTCCTAGTATAATGCTTAACACGGGACTCAATATTTGTTGAATGAACATAGATAAGTAATTCACTTACTTGCTCCAAAAATATTTTTTGAGAGGCTTCTCTATGCCAGCCACTGCTCTGGTCAGTGGGGCTATCACAGGGATAAATAGAGATCCCTGTTCTCATGGAGTTTATATGCCAGTAGCGAGTGGCTGACAATAAACAAACAATTTACCTATATTTGTGTTTATATGTATACATATTATGCATACTCATACATACAAACATACATATCAAATAGTGGTATCTCAGATGCTGATAAGCTTCACAAAGGAAAATAAAGCAGGAGGGGGATGAGGAGTGTGGGGTGGGTGAGGGGCTATGTGAAATAGGGAGCTAGTGAGGACATCACTGAGAAGGTGCCATTTGAGATGAGACCTGAAATTGGGCAAAGGGGAGCCACGTGGATGTCTGGGGAGGAGCAGGCAGGAAGATGCAAGTGCAAAGGCTCTGGAGCAGCAGTGGGCTTGGTCTGTTTGAGGAACATCCAGGAGGCCCATGTGGCAGGAACAGAGTGAATAGAGGTGGGGAGAATGATGAGGGCCAGAAAGTATGAGGAGTTGGGGGGGTCAGATCATGTAGGACTTTGTTGGATCATCATGAGGGCTTTGGTTTTGACTCTGAGTGGATGGGGAGTCAGAGTCACTGGAAGGTTCTGCACAGAGCAGTGACGTGAAATGGCTTAGGGTTTCCAAGGATTCCTCTGGCTGCTGGGTTGCCTGTAGGCTATTCCAGGGCAGCAGGCAGCAGTGAGACCAGGTAGGAGGCCATGGCAATGACGAGGATAGGAAAGAAGGCTGTTCTCATGGAGTTTATATGCCAGTAGCGAGTGGCTATGGCAATGACGAGGAGAGGAAAGAAGTCCTCGGTTGGATGGTAGCAGTGGAGGAGGTGAGAAACAGTTGAAATTTGAATTTGTTTTAAATGAAGAGCTGATAGGATTTACTGACAGATTAGATGTGGGCAGGAGAGAAAAATAAGAGTCAATAATGACCCCAAAGTTTTGCCTTCATGACCTGAAGGATGGATGAAGTTAACAGTTATTAATTGAGGAGATGGGGGATGTGGAGGAGGGCTGGTTGGGTGGAGGTGGGGGATATCAGGAGTTCAGTTTAGGATATGCATAACTTGAGATCCAAGGTCACCACCAGCTCATGGGACCATAGGATACAAACTCGGATTTCTCAGAGCGTTTGGTATTACACCACTATTTCCTCTAAGGTAACATTTCCAGTTTCAATTTTCTTGAACTGTGACAAATCTATGGAACATTTATTACAGTAAAATATTATTTAAATATCTCAGGATGTTGTGCAAAAATAGAATCTATGACCCAATCTGTGTATCGAATAACATGGTGATGTGCAATTTCTATCTAATAATTTGCAGATGACACAAATTTATAGAATGATGTACACACACCATGGCGATCATTTCCTCAGTGTCACATAAGAAACTCAGTTGTTCTTTTTCTGGTGTCTTTGCTCATTTTTTTTCTCTTAGATCCTAGTTGAAGGTCACTGACCTTTTGTATCAGAAGCAATAAGAGCCCACTGATCTAAATTGATGAGCTGGGAGAAAATCATTGCTTATTCATGGGGATTCACCTTTTGAAATCCCTTAGAAACCAATGGCAATAGGTTATGGGAGAGGGTGGACAAGGTGCAAGGTTATTAGAAATTCTCTTAGAGTCAGGAAGCTTGGCTTCTGATGTCCTTTCTAAGCCATAGCCCGAGGCCTGTGATACTATAGGTTATTGGCGAGGGAGCTGAGGAGAGGAGAAACAAGCAAAGAATACGGAGAAAGTCATGAGATCATAAAGAAAAGCAGGTTGAGTGGCCACTGGCAGAATTTATATTTTTCTTCTGCAGTGGGTGGCGGGTGGGGCATTCATTTTTAATGCCCCATGATTCAACAAATCCAATTTGAAAGAAGATCTGCAGGAAATATATATTCATTCCTCTTCAGGGTAACTGGGATGCTGCTGCTGGTAGACACATTCATAGGAAATGAGTCCAAGATTTATGTATTTTAAAATAAATATTTTTTGACAAATCATAGAAGGCATTTTCTCTTTTGAGCACTGTAGGATGTGCTGCCTTTAAATATTCACATATTATGCATAGGAGTATATAGTTTTTTGTTGGTAAACTTTGTGAGTCTGTAGTCTAAAACAATAATAATAAGTTCTATTCTTTTTTGAGGTGTTTTCACCCACCAAGTTCTCTGAGAGGTGCTTTAAATACTATCTCATTTTATTCTCATCGAAACCATTTTTACTGACGGGGAAACTGAGCCATGTTTTCTTGTTTGAAGCCATGCAGGTGGAAGTAAGGGGAGTGGGAGTCTGACACAATGATCAGGTTAGCTCATGCTCACTTTTCAAAAAATAAATAAAAACATACACCCCTAAATAATGGAAAATAACATTGTAATTGTTTCCATAGGCAAGTGCAGTGCTTTCTTAGAAATTTACATAGAACCCTAACATGTATGTATTTCATGGGGCCAGTGATGATAAATCCCCAAATGAATTGCAGATTTGACTAGTGCTGCATTTTGTTGTGTTATTTGCATAAGAAAAAGGAGCTATGAGAGTTGCTTACTTTCTAAATATGAAAAATAGGTGCCTCTTGGGTTTATAAAAGGCAGAACGTGAGAATCAAAGAGCTTGGGTTTAATTAGTGCCTGACTGCTGATGTCACCCAGCTCCTCTTCGACTCTACTGTCCCATTGGCAACTGGGGCATCAGATGATCCTAGCCCCTGCCATGGTCAAAGGAGTAATATAAACAACATTAAATGAGTTCTTAGATAAGTTACCATATTTTTAAAATGAAGGCAGAATTTTGGTTATATTTTGTGGTTACTACTTGAGCCTTACCTGATGTGTTTCCGGTGGAAACTGGTTTTGCAGAATAAAAAGCTTTCATGCTCGTGTTTGCTCTCTATAAGTGATGTATTAAAACGGGTTTCCATGTTTTTCTTCCTCAGTGATCTCTAACTTGGGTCCCATTTTCCGTAGTGTGAAATTTCAAATATTTTAGGATAATAAAATAGTAAATATAATAATTGAGGCTCTGAGGGTTCAAAACCAAATCCCCCAAATGTGACTATGGGCGAATATCAAAAGACACGTGGAATATTCCCAAACAAAATTTTGATTATGGACATAAATTTACTCAATAATATTCCAAGTTTTGAGTTATAGAGTGAATATGATTTTATTTTATATTTGTACTAAAAAAATCTAATTTGCTATAGTATTTTAATGAACAAGAAGCTTTAAGGTAGGTTAACATATGCAGGGCTAATTGTTTTGCAAGAAGGCAAGCGCGGCATTGGCTGTGAAGGAGGAGGCTGGCGAGGCAGCATGGGCATTTCCTTTACCTCCCAGAGGGTTTTCAAGGGACACTGCATTATTGCCGTGAGACTGAGTTAGAATCTAAGAACTCATTTCAATGCTGGCAACTTATACGAATAAAAATACTAGATTCCTCTGTGATAAATAATGCTTTCTGTATAAAATATTTAGTTTTTCCATTCTGCATGTGTTTCTTTAAAAATAATGGTACAAGTGGGACTCTACTCTTAAAAATATTAAATTGCACTGCAGAATCCATTTACATGATCCATTTTTAATCTTTTAGAATGAAACATAAGTCCCCTATAAATAGGTCTAACATCTACCTGACACTGAGATAGCAATTGACTTCCTTTCAAATGTGTTATTACAAGGCAGCCAATTAGGAATGCCTTCAATCCTTCCTTCCTCTGACACTATAAATGGATAATAACCAGACTCATCGGCTAGGTTCTAGAATGGAAATCTTTCATTTGGAAATTGTGTGTGAGCTAGTATTCTTCTTCAGGTCTCTCTCAGGTTTTGCTGGTTGGAAATTTGAATACAAAAGATGTCGAGTCAAAAAAAAAACAACCATCAACAAAAGGAAAAGGGTACCCACCGTATAAGAGAACATATTTTCCAATGATACATCTGATAAGGGGTTAATTTCTAAAATATATAAAGAACTCATACACCTTAACAGAAGGAAGACAAACAATCCAATTAAAAAACAGGCAGAGGACATAAATAGATACTTCTCCAAAGTGGACATACAGATGGACAAGAGACATATGAAAACATGCTCAAAGTCCCTAATCATTAGAGAGATGCAAGTTACAACAACAATGAGGTATCACTTCTTTGGCTACCATCAACAAATCAACAAATGACAAGTGCTGGCAAGGATGTGGAGAAAAGGGAACCCTCGTGCACTGCTGGTGGGAATGCAGACTGGTGCAGCCACTGTGGAAAACAGTATGGAGTTTCCTCAAAAAATTAAATGTGGAACTGCCATTTGACCCAATGATCTCATTTCTAGGAATATATTCTAAAATCTTGAAACACCAATCAGAAAGAATATATGCACCCCTATGTTCATAGCAGCACTATTTATAATAGCTAAAATCTGTAAATAGCCCAAGTGCCCATCAGTAGATGAGTAGATTAAAAAGATGTGGTACATTTATACCATGGAATACTATGCAGCTGTAAAAAAAAAAAAGGACCGCTTACCTTTTGAGATAGCATGGAGGGACCTGGAGAGTATTATGCTAAATGAAATAAGCCAGTCAGAGAAAGCACTTATGATCTCACTTATATGTGGAATCTAATTAACAAAATAAACTGAACAAAACAGATCCAGAGATACAGAAGCATGGAACACACTGAGGAATCTCAGAGGGAAGGTGAGGGGTGGTGGTGGGGTAGAGATTAACCAAAGAACATATATGCGTATATGCATAACTCATGGACACATACAATAATAGTGTGGTGAAGGCCTAAGGTGGGGTTGGGGAAGGGACATCTGTAATATTTTCAACAATAAAGATAAATTTAAAAATGATGTTGACTCAAAGTAGACACATCACAAGTTGTAGTGCTTTTATTTTTCTGGAGCTAAATAAGGATGGATATTGAACTGAATATTAAATCGGTTGAATAATCTCTATTTGCCTGACAGTGGTCATTTTTGGAGGGTACATGGGAAGAATATGCCTAGTTAAACAGAATTGCTGAGGTTATTTCAACTCTCCAACAGAGACAGAAACTGAGATGTAACATCTGGCAAAGTCAGGGAGTAGGAACAATGGACCATCTTTATTCTGTCTTTGGGATTTCATTCCAATGTTCCTTAAGTTTCCTCCCCTGCCTTCTTCACTGTGGCCTCCGGCCACAGCCAGGAGGAAACCATCATGTGCTGGAGCCTGCCAGGAGTAAGATGAGTGAGTTTGGAAGTGAAACTTCCCCAAGTTGAGCCTTCAGATGACTGCTGCCCAGCCCAACCCTTTGTCAGTCAGCTCACAAGACGCCCTGAGCCAGAGGACCCAGCTGAGCCACACCTGGATGCCTGATTCCCAGAAACTTTGAGGAAATAAATATGGTTGTAAGCCACTAAATGTTGTAGTAATTTGCTACACAGCAATAGACACTAAGATAGCCGATAACACATGATAATAATAACCAGATCTGGGTCTGATTCATTCTTGTATGATAGGCACCTAGCCTGCTGCCTGGCACATAGCAGAAGCTCAAAAAATGTTTGAGAAAGAACAGAAAAGAAAGGGACAGAAAGTGAGAAAAGTAGGCATCTGTGAAAGAACAGCAACTCAAACTGATGGAAAGCTGAGAATCGAGAGCTGACTGCCTGAAGAATAGTCACTCATTTCATAAATTTTACCTCCATCTGTAATGAGCTTTATATTTGGGGAACAGCTTACCTGCTCCCAGCAGAGTTCTCCCCTGGGGCATGCACTGAAATCATCGCAGGAGCTTCTGTCAAACATGTGAGTGTGGGATGCCAGACCCACTACATCTCAGCCCCAGGGGGCTAGCCCTGGCTGAGCAGCCCGGCCTGGCCATTGGCACAAAGGCGGTCCACAGCGGGGCTTGATGGCCCTTAGCCAAACCCACTCCCACAGCTGTGAGGTGCCTGTGGGGAAGCCCTGGGGCAGAAGCTTGTCAGAGACCAAGCAGTAGCAGGAAGAGGCCAGCGGGGATCCTGGGGGCTGCGTGGGGCAGAAGCTTGTCAGAGACCAAGCAGTAGCAGGAAGGGGCCAGCGGGGATCCTGGGGGCTGCTCAGGATCCTCTCCCTGCTCAGGACTGGCCCAAGTCTTTCTCCTGGGGATGGTCCCCCCTGCCTACCCCGCCTTTTCAGGCTGCTCACCTGGGGCCCGGGCAGTCAGGAGAGTCAAAGGAGCATGGAATACTAGTAAACTGACCCGTTGAGTATGTCCATGAGGGCAGAATCTGACTGGTTCATGAGTTCCTGTTCTCTCAAACACCCCCCCCCCCCCCCACACACACACACACACACGGCCATCCCTTTGAGAAGCTGCAGTATCCATTGTCTCGAGTGATTGTGACCCTGTGAAAGGCAGATGCTCAACTTCAGAGAAGAGGAAGGACTCTGCGCATCAATGGCAGCTTTGGAAGAGTCGGTGCAGAGCCCACATCCTCCCAGCCTGTGGACAACCACAGCCTCTGAGCAGGAAGGAGGAGAGCCAGACACTGATGGGAGTCCCCCGAGAGGCGCTGTTGGCAGATACCCTGGATTGGTCGGGGGACAGTGAGTCTGAGGGCAGAAGGGTGGCCCAGGGGGGCAGCAATGCCCCCCCCCCCGCCCAGCCCCAGTTCCCTGAGCCTCACTGTGGATTTAAGCTGAAGTGGCTGAGTAGGAGGCCTGTGCAGATGAGCCCGAGCCAGCTTCACAGAGTTCCTTGGGGCTCAGTGCAATGCAAGGAGCCGCAGGACATGCCCTGGGCTGCAGAGAGCAGCAAGCAGGACCCTGTGGTGGGACAGGCTGGGGCGGGACCTGCATGGATGGGGACTCTAGGCTGAAGGGGAGGGGGCAGCCCAGCCCACACGGCCCTGGCACTGAGCCAGTCCCCCAGGACAGAAGCCCAGGCCCAGAAGAAGGGCAGGGAGAGACCCTGAATTGTCTGAGATTATTTCACACACCCACGGGAATGATGAGCAAAACAAATACAATTAATCTCAGATCCAGAGAGGAAAAGAACGGTGCAGGTTACGTACAGCTCGGAGGATGGGGGGACACTCTTACCCACCTCAGAGCCTCCCAGGTCAGGAGGGCAGATTAGAGGAGTACGGAGTGAGGGGAGCCCTGCCACAACCCACTGATGGCCCCTCCCTCCCCCCCACACACACACCTTTAAATGGGCTGGAAGAAACTAGAGTCTAGACGTTTGTCCTACCAGCTGAACCCCAAATGAGGATTAAAAAGTAAGAGGAATCCAGGTGGCAGTGAACAATAGGACACATTAAGGGCTAAATTGGAGATAAACTGGAGTTTGATTAACGTCAGGTGGCTGCTGAGAGATTGGATGATGCCCAGCACAGGCAGGCGGCAAGGAAAGCCGACATCTGTTCCTGCGTCTCCATCACCTGCCTCCTCCTCAGAAGCCCACGCGCTCCCGCGACGTAGAGCCTTCCTTTATGGCAGAGCTGTCTGCTTAGCCCTGACTCTTCTTTTTGGTAGGATTCTGTTTGCTTTCTTGGCTTCCCTTCCCCAACTCACAAGGTAAGCTCAGTGTTGCCAACTAGGAGAATAACAAGAGCATGGCTGCATCTGCTCTGAGATCTCTTGAAGAATGTCAGAAACTTTTCCTATGAGAGCTTCCAGATTAGTTCAGGTTTTTATTTCCTTTCCATTCTGGATGATTAAAAGTATGTTATTCCCCCTACCCAAGACCTGTTGATCTGTTTGTCGGATCCCGTGCATTCACTCCGAGCCTTCTTTGGCACCTGGGCATATCTCTCGCAGAACCTTCAACACACAGCATCCCAGCTGCTGAGTCCCTGTTCCGGCTCCCCAGCTGGGGGAGGGAAGAGGCTCCTCTGTCAACACCTCCCCTGGGGTCTCCCCCAGGCCCTCCCCCAGGGCCAGGGACAGGCAGGTACAAGGAATTCTCTCATCCAACCAGGTCTCATGGAATTCTTTAGTGGAATTTTTAATACAGGGGCCCTAGTACTACATACATGTTTTCCTAGAAATTTTGATGAAACATGTATCTTCATGGGCTCATATCTTAACTTCCAAAAAGCTTTATTTTCATTTCCTGCTCATCTTCAGGAGGCAATGACGACAACGCAATTCAGAATTTCAGTTTTCCTCATTCCACCTTCTCAAGTAAATGCTCTATAATCAAAAATCTAAATGCATTAAGAATACTTCTTTCCCAAGAAGAATTTTTCCCATTAAGAAAATCACCTTTCCTAACTGACTTATTTGATGAATTCAGCTTTGACCTCACTTATTTAAAAATTAAAATAAAACAAAACCACTTGCACTCAGGTGTGTTCAGCACTAAACCAAAGTTTAATTATTGTGACATGGTCACTGTCCACTAAGGGTTTTCAGAATAAAATGATGGCAGACACAGGTAACAATGACATAAAAATAACAAGAGAAACATCCAAATGCCAGTACATGTAAAACAGAACATTGAGCTTGGCATTTTGAAAAAGATGAACAAAATTCCAAATGATCCCAGTCTTGAGCTAAGAAAAATATTTAGAAATTGTTTTAGCCAACAGCAATAGAGCCCAGTCTATAACGGGGAGACAAAGAAATTACAGAGAGGAGAAAATAACTTTGTGGGAAATGAAAATGAAGAAAAGCAGAGACAAGAAGCTGGAGAATTTGAAGTGCAAGTCGTGGAGTACAAGGTCACTAATAATTGCCTCAATGCTACCATCTTTTCCTCATTAGAAGGTAACAAACAGGTGTTCAAACAGGGAACTTGGCTCTGACCTCCTGCGGAATTGTATTAGGACATTTAATGGGTTGGCCTCTAATACAGTGCTGGACCAGGGATAGGATGGGTCCTTTTTATTGCAGGCCTGCCAGTGCCTGGGACATGACATGAATGTGCTCACTCAAAACTTCTCTACTTTTATCTTTTTCCACTTGCCCCCAAATAACCTCACAAAACAAATTACATAGAGCCTCTAGAACTGATTACCATTTCCATTAGTCAATGGAGTATAATGAAATAAACAGTTCAGGAGCTGCATGACCACGCAGTAGTTTCTTACCTTCCTGTGCCTCTGTTTCCTCATCTGTGAATGGGGAAAGTATCATCTACCTCATAGAGTTGCTGGGATATTGTGAGGTTTAAATGAGTAAGTAGGTAAGTGCTCAGAGCAATGTCTGACCTATAGAGTGCTCAATACATGTCAGCAGTGTCATTGTCACCATCATTTTTCACCATACTGTCATCAATATTGCCATCATTATCATTATCACCATACTGTGCTTACTAGTATGTAGGGGCTGAAAACGCAATGCTGCCTCCATGGGGCCAGGAAGGTAACAGGAATGAGAAAGGCAGCCAGGTATGCAATAAAGAGTGATGGATGCCCTAACTGGTTTGGCTCAGTGGATAGAGCATCGTCCTGCAGACTGAAGGATCCCAGGTTCGATTCCGGTCAAGGGCATGTACCTTGATTGCGGGCACATCCCCAGTAGGGGGTTGCAGGAGGCAGCTGATTGATGTTTCTCTCTCATCGATGTTTCTAACTCTCTATCCCTCTCCCTTCCTTTCTGTAAAAAAATCAAAATATATTTTTTTAAAAAGAGTGATGGAGACTGGGGCTATTTACAAAATGCATGCTTGTGTAGTATAAATAATATAATTTAAAAGTTCAAAATCACTATGCTGGCCAAAACGAATCAGATCTTAAGTCTGGGTTCCTTTTTATCAGATGCCGGTTTATGACCTGTGGTGTGATATAATTAACAATATCCTCAACAACATCTTTATTGTAAACACCAGGATGAGTTCCTTGGATGGTTTTTCATAATGTGCTTCAGTGTAGGCTGATGATATCGTCTAATAAAAGCTATTCTGCCTCCAGGTCAGGGCATCATAATAGAGTCAGAGTCCTGGCTTAGTCCAGAGGAGAGTTTGGAAGATCCAGAAGTATGGAAAGACTCTTCATAAATACTCATTTTTAAGCCTCAGAGGAGGCCCCATCCTAGAATCATGCCTCATAGGGAATCACGTCCACTCCCATGGATCCAGTCATAATACCGAATGCATGTTAATGGCTCCCAATGTTATTTCTTCTGGGTGATAGGAGCACTCCTTAGAGTTCAGACACAAGTATAGAACTGTCTGTCTTTGAAGATTTTGCAAACCTTACACGTCCAAAATGGAAGTCTTAATTTTTTCTCCCAAACCTGTTCCTCAGCTCAGTAAATGATACCACCATCCCTCCAATGACTCAAACCAGAAAGCAGAGAGATTGTTTCTCAGTTTCTTATGCCCAACTCATGAGCAAG